>NC_074691.1:33571066-33588566 GCF_029448725.1 Salvelinus fontinalis
GTCTTACAGCGAAAACACAATAAATCGTTATATTAGCATAGCACATAGCACATAGCAGCCCAGCATTGATTCTAGCCAAAGGGAGCGATAACGTCAACATCGCCAAAAATATATTAATTTTTTCACTAACCTTCTCAGAATTCTTCAGATGACACTCCTGTAACATCATATTACACAATCCATATAGAGTTTGATCGAAAACGTTTATATTTAGCCACCAAAATCATGGTTAGACAATGTGAAATGTAGCTCAGCTGGTCAGAAAATGTCCTTGCGCCACTTAGACAGTGATCTACTCTTATACATAAATACTCATAAACGTGACTAAAAAATATAGGGTGGACAGGGATTGATAGACAATTTAATTCTTAATACAATTGCGGAATTACATTTTTTAATTTATCCTTACTTTTCAATACAGTTTGCGCCAAGCGAAGCTACGTCAAAAAACATGGCGTCCTAAGCCACTAAAATGTTTCGACAGAAACACGATTTATCATAATAAAAATGTCCTACTTTGAGCTGTTCTTCCATCAGTATCTTGGGCAAAGGATCCTTTCTTGGGAGTAATCGTCTTTTGGTGGAAAGCTGTCCTCTTGCCATGTGGAAATGCCAACTGCGTTCGGGATGAACTGAAAAGCGTGCCCAGCTATTCACATCGTTTCAAAAATAAATGTCCCAAAATCGCACTAAACGGATATAAATTGCTATAAAACGCTTTAAATTAACTACCTTATGATGTTTTTAACTCCTATAACGAGTGAAAAGATGACCGGAGAAATATAACAGGCTAAACTAACTTGGAACAGGGGCGGCTCGGTGTCCTCCACGCGCGTTACGCACCAAGAAAAGACTTGCTAGCTACAGGGTTTTTTCATTTATAGGGCCTGTGAACGCGCAATCGACCCCATTGGAATCGTCATCACGTAAAGGCATCCAGGGGAAGACGTAAGAAGTGTCCGTATAGTCATAGCAATAACAGTGCCCTTTTAACTGACTTCAGAACAGTGGCCAACATTTCTGAAATCTGACTCCATGTCAGGGAAATTGCTGTAGAATGGGCTCTGTTCCACTTAGAGACAAAATTTCAACTCCTATAGAAACTATAGACTGTTTTCTATCCAATAATAATAATAATATGCATATTGTACGATCAAGGATTTTGTGGGAAGCCGTTTCAAAAATTACCCAATTAGCATAAATAGTCTCAACAGCGCCCCCATCCTCAACAGGTTAAGGATACCATCAACACCACAGGCCTTTTTGGGTTGGAGGGTTTTTATTTTGTCCTGTAACTCATTCAAGGTAATTGGAGAATCCAGTGGGTTCTGGTAGTCTTTAATAGTTGATTCTAGGATTTGTATTTGATCATGTATATGTTTTTGCTCTTTATTCTTTGTTATAGAGCCAAAAAGATTGGAGAAGTGGTTTACCCATACATCTCCATTTTGGATAGATAATTCTTCGTGTTGTTGTTTGTTTAGTGTTTTCCAATTTTCCCAGAAGTGGTTAGAGTCTATGGATTCTTAATTACATTGAGCTGATTTCTGACATGCTGTTCCTTCTTTTTCCGTAGTGTATTTCTGTATTGTTTTAGTGATTCACCATAGTGAAGGCGTAGACTCAGGTTTTCCGGGTCTCTATGTTTTTGGTTGGACAGGTTTCTCAATTTATTTCTTAGATTTTTGCATTCTTTATCAAACCATTTGTCATTGTTGTTCATTTTCTTCGGTTTTCTATTTCAGATTTTTAGATTTGATAGGGAAGCTGAGAGGTCAAATATACTGTTAAGACTTTCTACTGCCAAGTTTACACCTTCACTATTGCAGTGGAACGTTTTACCCAGGAAGTTGTCTAAAAGGGATTGAATTTGTTGTTGCCTAATTGTTTTTTGGTAGGTTTCCAAACTGCATTCCTTCCATCTATAGCATTTCTTAATGTTACTCAGTTCCTTTGGCTTTGATGCCTCATGATTGAGTATTGCTCTGTTCAAGTAGACTGTGATTTTGCTGTGGTCTGATAGGGGTGTCAGTGGGCTGACTGTGAACGCTCTGAGAGACTCTGGGTTGAGGTCAGTGATAAAGTAGTCTACAGTGCTACTGCCAAGAGATGAGCTATAGGTGTACCTACCGTAGGAGTCCCCTCGAAGCCTACCTCTCTCTCTCTCTCGCTCTCTGTCTCTCTCTCTCTGTCTCTCTCTCTGTCAAAAAACTCTGCTCTCCCTCTTCTCCCCACCTCACTCTCCCTCTCTCTGTCTCTCTCTCTCTCTCTCATCCTATCTATCTACTGCACTCATCCCCCCTCACTCTCTCTTTTCTCCTCTCAACATATACTATTTTTCAGAATCATTCAATATTCTCTTTGATCTGACTCTACACTTCTCTCCATTAGAGGCTGTTTATTACAGAGAGACTGAGCTCGATCCCAAGTGACACCCTGTTATGTACATAGTGCACTACTTTTGACCAGAGCCCTATGGGCCAAGGTCAAATTCTAGTGCACTAAACAGGGGATAGGGTGCCACTTGGGAATCATACCAAAGAAATCCCTGCCTCAGGGCTCAACAGAACATTGTTCAGAAAAAGAGGAGTATAGTTTCACATCACATAAAATATACTGTACTGAGATGACTTTAACTAAAACTAAACTTTTATAATACAATATATCTAATACTTTATAATACAATATATCTAATACTTTATAATACAATATATCTAAGACTTTATAATACAATATATCTAAGACTTTATACTACAATATATCTAAGACTTTATACTACAATATATCTAATACATTATACTACAATATATCTAATACTTTTATACTACAATATATCTAAGACTTTTATACTACAATATATCTAAGACTTTTATAATACAATATATCTAAGACTTTTATAATACAATATATCTAAGACTTTTATAATACAATATATCTAATACTTTATAATACAATATATCTAATACTTTATAATACAATATATCTAATACTTTATAATACAATATATCTAATACTTTATAATACAATATATCTAATACTTTATAATACAATATATCTAATACTTTTATAATACAATATATCTAATACTTTTATAATACAATATATCTAATACTTTATAATACAATATATCTAATACTTTATAATACGATATATCTAATACTTTATAATACAATATATTTAATACTTTATAATACAATATATCTAATACTTTTATAATACAATATATCTAATACTTTATAATACAATATATCTAAGACTTTATAATACAATATATCTAATACTTTTATAATACAATATATCTAATACTTTTATAATACAATATATCTAATACTTTATAATACAATATATCTAATACTTTATAATACAATATATCTAATACTTTATAATACAATATATCTAATACTTTATAATACAATATATTTAATACTTTATAATACAATATATCTAATACTTTTATAATACAATATATCTAATACTTTATAATACAATATATCTAAGACTTTATAATACAATATATCTCATTCTTTATAATACAATATATCTCATTCTTTATAATACAATATATCTCATTCTTTATAATACAATATATCTAATACTTTATAATACAATATATCGAATACTTTATAATACAATATATCTAAGACTTTATAATACAATATATCTAAGACATTTATACTACAGCATATCTGTCATGCCCTGACCATAGAGAGCCCTCAGGGTGTTTTTGGTCAGGGCGTGACTAGGGGGGTTTCTAGGTATTATATTTCTGTGTGTGTATGGTTCCCAAATGGAGGCAGCTGATAATCGTTACCTCTAATTGGGGATCATACTTAGTGTGTTATTTTTCCCACCTGCGATCGTGGATATTGCTTTGTATGAGTGCCTATGTGCGCTACGTATTTCCCGTGCAACTCTCCTTGGTCCAATTATTCATACGACCATCGTGACAGAATATCCCACCAAGCCAGGACCAATCAGTGCGCACAGGAGGTGAAGGAGAGTTGGACATGGGAAGAGATACTAGGTGGATGCAAGACCCTTCCTTGCCGGGAGTCACCGAGGTTGAGGAGGGATATCGGAGACCATCTGGGAGTCGATGGAGCAGTTTGAGGAGGGATATCGGAGACCGTCTGGGAGTCGATGGAGCAGTTTGAGGAGGGATATCGGAGACCGTCTGGGAGTCGACGGAGCAGTTTGAGGAGGGATATCAGAGACCGTCTGGGAGTCGACGGAGCAGTTTGAGGAGGGATATCAGAGACCATCTGGGAGTCGATGGAGCAGTTTGAGGAGGGATATCAGAGACCGTCTGGGAGCAGTTTGAGGAGGGATATCAGAGACCATCTGGGAGTCGATGGAGCAGTTTGAGGAGGGATATCAGAGACCGTCTGGGAGTCGATGGAGCAGCTTGATGAGGGATATCAGAGACCGTCTGGGAGACGATGGAGCAGTTTGAGGAGGGATATCAGAGACCGTCTGGGAGTCGATGGAGCAGCTTGAGGAGGGATATCAGAGACCGTCTGGGAGTCGATGGAGCAGTTTGAGGAGAGAGCCAGAGACCGTCTGGGAGTCGACGGAGCAGCTTGAGGAGGGATATCAGAGACCGTCTGGGAGACGATGGAGCAGCTTGAGGAGGGATATCAGAGACCGTCTGGGAGACGATGGAGCAGCTTGAGGAGGGATATCAGAGACCGTCTGGGAGACGATGGAGCAGTTGGAGGAGGGATATCGGAGAGAGATGTTGGCTAGGAGTATGTTGCAGCGCAGGCGTTTTGAGGAGCGTGTCATCAGCCCGGTGAAACCTGTGCCGGCTCCACGCACCAGGCCTCCAGTGCGTGTGTACAGTCCGGAGTCTCCAGCAACGGTTCCCAGTCCAGAGCTTCCAGCGACGGTTCACAGTCCAGAGCTTCCAGCGATGGTTCACAGTCCAGAGCTTCCAGCGACGGTTCACAGTCCCGAGCTTCCAGCGACGGTTCACAGTCCAGAGCTTCCAGCGACGGTTCACAGTCCGGAGTCTCCAGCGACGGTTCACAGTCCAGAGCTTCCAGTGACGTTCCACGGCCCGGAGCTTCTTGCGCCGGTGCCGGAGCCTTCCACTGAGCCGGTGTCCAGTCCAGGCACGGCGTACAGTCCCCTCAGAACTCTCTTAGACAGTTTTTTCAATGCTATATTGGGTAAAGCGACCATGGAGATTTAAAACCTAACAGTCTGTTCCTAACTAAAACCGTCCGCAGCATGTTGTACTCATAGGAATGGAGGCTCATCCTAGTTCTGTGGTTGAACAGGCAGTTCCCAACTGTTATTTATGTTCTTTATGACCTGTTATTATTATTATTATTTTTTTTTTACATTAATATTATTGTTATTATTATTTTTTTAAATGCAAGCTTTATTTAACTAGGCAAGTCAGTTAGATCAAATATACCAGTGGGTCTTGCGATGGGTGTTAGTTGAGGGGTTTTTAAGTCACTATTTTATCTTGGGCTTTTATTAATGGCCAGTGCTCTCTCTCTCTCTGTCTCTCTCTCTCTCTGTCTCTCTCTCTCTCTCTCTCTCTCTCTCTCTCTCTCTCTCTCTCTCTCTCTCTCTCTCTCTCTCTCTCTCTCTCTCTCCCTGTTTCTCTGTCTCTCTCTCTGTCTCTCTGTCTCTCTGTCTCTCTCTGTCTCTCTCTGTCTCTCTCTGTCTCTCTCTGTCTGTCTCTGTCTCTGTCTCTCTCTCTGTCTCTGTCTCTGTCTCTCTCTCTCTGTCTCTCTCTCTCTCTCTCTCTCTGTCTCTCTCTCTCTCTCTCTCTCTCTCTCTCCCTCTCTATCTTTTCCCCCTCCCCCTCCCTTCTGCTAGACACCCTTCCCTTGTCTTGTAACCGGGGTGACAGGCTATGGAGACAGTGGCCTTGGTGTGGTGCCATACAAGAAGCAGCTGACTGCTGTACAGGAAACAGGAAGTGACCTAAAAAGAACAACTGAGTGTAAAGGAGGATAGGAGACTGTCTGTGCAGGACTATAGACAAGACTACATGACATTATAGACCAGACTACATTATAGACCAGACTACATTATAGACCAGAATACATTACAGACCAGACTACATGACATTGTAGACATGACATTATAGACCAGACTACATTATAGACCAGACTACATGACATTACAGACCAGACTACATTATAGACCAGACCACATTATAGACCAGACCACATTACAGACCAGACCACATTACAGACCAGACTACAATATAGACCAGACTACAATATAGACCAGACTACATTATAGACCAGACTACATGACATTATAGACCAGACTACATTATAGACCAGACTACATGACATTATAGACCAGACTACTTGACATTATAGACCAGACTACATTATAGACCAGACTACATTATAGACCAGACTACATTATAGACTAGACTACATGACATTATAGACCAGACTAGGGAGGGGAAGAGAGGGAGATATAGGGAGGGAAAGAGAGAGAGAGAGAGGGAGATATAGGGAGGGAAAGAGAGAGAGATATAGGGAGGGAAAGAGAGGGAGATATAGGGAGGGAAAGAGAGAGAGAGGGAGATATAGGGAGGGAAAGAGAGAGGGAGATATAGGGAGGGAAAGAGAGAGAGAGGGAGATATAGGGAGGGAAAGAGAGAGAGATATAGGGAGGGAAAGAGAGAGAGATATAGGGATGGAAAGAGAGGGAGATATAGGGAGGGAAAGAGAGAGGGAGATATAGGGAGGGAGATATAGGGAGGGAAAGAGAGAGGGAGATAAAGAGAGGGAGATATAGGGAGGGAGATATAGGGAGGGAAAGAGAGAGGGAGATATAGGGAGGGAGATATAGGGAGGGAAAGAGAGAGGGAGATAAAGGGAGGGAGATATAGGGAGGGAAAGAGAGAGGGAGATAAAGGGAGGGAGATATAGGGAGGGAAAGAGAGAGGGAGATAAAGGGAGGGAGATAAAGGGAGGGAGATATAGGGAGGGAAAGAGAGAGGGAGATATAGGGAGGGAGATATAGGGAGGGAAAGAGAGGGAGATATAGGGAGGGAGATATAGGGAGGGAGATATAGGGAGGGAGATATAGGGAGGGAAAGAGAGAGGGAGATATAGGGAGGGAAAGAGAGAGGGAGATATAGGGAGGGAGATATAGGGAGGGAAAGAGAGGGAGATATAGGGAGGGAAAGAGAGGGAGATATAGGGAGGGAAAGAGAGAGGGAGATATAGGGAGGGAAAGAGAGGGAGATATAGGGAGGGAAAGAGAGGGAGATATAGGGAGGGAGATATAGGGAGGGAGATATAGGGAGGGAAAGAGAGAGGGAGATATAGGGAGGGAGATATAGGGAGGGAAAGAGAGGGAGATATAGGGAGGGAAAGAGAGAGGGAGGATATCCAAGGGATAAAGATGCTCTGTCCTCCAGTAAACACAGGAGAGGAGAAGGCATAATTAATTTATAAAGCAGACTGTGTGTGTGTGTGTGCGTGCGTGCGTGTGTGCGTGTGTGTGCCCGTGTTTGCGCGTGTGTGCGTGCGTGCATGCGTGCGTGTGGACGGTAACTTGGACAGGAGGGCCGAGATAGAGGCATTGTTCCAAAGATGAGCTCACCTCCGGGTAACATCCAGGGAGGGAGGGACTGACCGGAGCAGCCCTGCCCAGAACAGAGTTCTCTCAGTGGGGGAGAGAGGAGCATGGCCCTGCCTCACTGACCACTTAGACTGCCAGAATAATGCATGAGGACAGGGGAGGGGAGGGAGGACAGGGAAGGGGCGGAATAAGAGTGGAATAAGAGCCCAAAATAAGAGCGGAATATACGTCCAAACATTTTCGACAGAAATACAAAATAACATCATAAATGGGTCCTACTTTTGTTGAGCTTCCATCAGAATCTTGCACAAGGGGTCCTTCGTCCAGAACAATCGTTGTTTGGTTTTAGAATGTCCTTTTCCCCTCTCGAATTAGCAACCAAAGCTAGCAAAGTGGCGCGAAGCTGTCCATCGTCACCAAACGCAGAGAACGGAACACACCAAAACTCCCGAAAAAATTTCAATAATCTGATAAAACTATATTGAAAAAACATACTTTACGATGATATTGTCACATTTATCAAAGAAAATCAAAGCCGGAGATAGTAGCCGTCTATAACGAAAGCTTTTCAGAAGCCAATGCTGATTCCTGCTTACAAGCAAAAACTCAAACAGGAAGTACCAATGGCGCTCTCAATAAGGACACAACAACACAACCGCCACTCTGACCCTCAACATGGGGGCCCCTCAGGGGTGCATGCTGAGTCCCTTCCTGTACTCACTGTTCACCCAGGACTTTATGGCCACGCACACAACTCCAACACCATCATTAAGTTTGCTGACAACATGACTGTGCTAGGCTTGATCACGGACGATGATGAGACATCCTGTAGGGAGGAGGTCAGAGACCTGACAGTGTGGTGCCAGGACAACAACCTCTTACTCAATGTCAGCAAGACAAAAGAAGCTGATCGCGGACTACAGGAAACAGAGGGGCCAGCATGCCTCCATCCACATCAGTGGAGCGTGTCAAGAGCTTCAAGTTCCTCAGTGTCCACAGGAATTAAAACATGGTCCACACCACACCAACACAGCCGTGAGGAAGAGAAGACAACGCCTCTTCCACTTCAGGAGGCTGAAAAGATTTGGCCCTCGGATCCTGGCTGCATCACCGCTTGGTATGCCAACTGCTTGGCATCCGACCGCAAGGCACTACAGAGCGGTGTGCGTGCAGCCCAGTACATCATTGTGGTCGAGGTCCCTGACATCCAGGTCCTCTATACCAGGCGGTGTCAGACGAAGATCTTAACAATTGTCAATGACCCCAGCTGCCCAAGTCAAAGACTATTCTCTCTGCCACCCGCTCGACAAGCGGTACCGGTGCACCAAATATGCATTGACACGCTTTTGCTCTTTTGACTCATCCCATACGCTGCTGCTACTGCTTGTTATCTATACTGTTGCCTTGTTACTTTAGGCCTACCTGTTAGTGTTGCACTGGGCTAGAACATGAAAAATGGTTAAATGTTGGAATTCGTGTTACTTTCGGTACATCTGTCAAATGTTTCTCACGGATCAAGCCTGTCTATATCAGTGCAGCCGACCCCTTATTACAATGCACACTGCTAGCCTGGGAGTCTGGGCTGCATCATGTTAGCTCCACTAACTCACTACTAGCCTGGGAGTCTGGGCTGCATCATGTTAGCTCCACTAACTCACTACTAGCCTGGGAGTCTGGGCTGCATCATGTTAGCTCCACTAACTCACTGCTAGCCTGGGAGTCTGGGCTGCATCATGTTAGCTCCACTAACTCACTGCTAGCCTGGGAGTCTGGGCTGCATCATGTTAGCTCCACTAACTCACTGCTAGCCTGGGAGTCTGGGCTGCATCATGTTAGCTCCACTAACTCACTGCTAGCCTGGGAGTCTGGGCTGCATCATGTTAGCTCCACTAACTCACTGCTAGCCTGGGAGTCTGGGCTGCATCATGTTAGCTCCACTAACTCACTGCTAAACCTGGGAGTCTGGGCTGCATCATGTTAGCTCCACTAACTCACTGCTAGCCTGGGAGTCTGGGCTGCATCATGTTAGCTCCACTAACTCACTGCTAGCCTGGGAGTCTGGGCTGCATCATGTTAGCTCCACTAACTCACTGTTAGCCTGGGAGTCTGGGCTGCATCATGTTATCTCCACTAACTCCATGTTAGCCTGGGAGTCTGGGCTGCATCATGTTAGCTCCACTAACTCACTGCTAGCCTGGGAGTCTGGGCTGCATCATGTTAGCTCCACTAACTCACTGCTGGCCTGGGAGTCTGGGCTGCATCATGTTAGCTTCACATACTCACTGCTAGCCTGGGAGTCTGGGCTGCATCGTGTTAGCTCCACTAACTCACTGCTAGCCTGGGGGTCTGGGCTGTATCATTTTAGCTCCACTAACTCACTGCTAGCCTGTACCGGGAGTCTGGGCTGCATCATGTTAGCTCCACTAACTCACTGCTAGCCTGTACTGGGAGTCTGGGCTGCATCATGTTAGCTCCACTAACTCACTGCTAGCCTGGGAGTCTACGCTGCATCATGTTAGCTCCACTAACTCACTGCTAGCCTGGGAGTCGAGGCTGCATCATGTTAGCTCCACTAACTCACTGCTAGCCTGGGAGTCTACGCTGCATCATGTTAGCTTCACTAACTCACTGCTAGCCTGGGAGTCTGGGCTGCATCATGTTAGCTCCACTAACTCACTGCTAGCCTGGGAGTCTGGGCTGCATCATGTTAGCTCCACTAACTCACTGCTAGCCTGGGAGTCTGGGCTGCATCATGTTAGCTCCACTAACTCACTGCTAGCCTGGGAGTCTGGGCTGCATCATGTTAGCTCCACTAACTCACTGCTAGCCTGGGAGTCTGGGCTGCATCATGTTAGCTCCACTAACTCACTGCTAGCCTGGGAGTCTGGGCTGCATCATGTTAACTCCACTAACTCACTGTTAGCCTGGGAGTCTGGGCTGCATCATGTTATCTCCACTAACTCCATGTTAGCCTGGGAGTCTGGGCTGCATCATGTTAGCTCCACTAACTCACTGCTAGCCTGGGAGTCTGGGCTGCATCATGTTAGCTCCACTAACTCACTGCTGGCCTGGGAGTCTGGGCTGCATCATGTTAGCTTCACATACTCACTGCTAGCCTGGGAGTCTGGGCTGCATCGTGTTAGCTCCACTAACTCACTGCTAGCCTGGGGGTCTGGGCTGTATCATTTTAGCTCCACTAACTCACTGCTAGCCTGTACCGGGAGTCTGGGCTGCATCATGTTAGCTCCACTAACTCACTGCTAGCCTGTACTGGGAGTCTGGGCTGCATCATGTTAGCTCCACTAACTCACTGCTAGCCTGGGAGTCTACGCTGCATCATGTTAGCTCCACTAACTCACTGCTAGCCTGGGAGTCGAGGCTGCATCATGTTAGCTCCACTAACTCACTGCTAGCCTGGGAGTCTACGCTGCATCATGTTAGCTTCACTAACTCACTGTTAGCCTGGGAGTCTACGCTGCATCATGTTAGTTCCACTAACTCACTGTTAGCCTGGGAGTCTACGCTGCATCATGTTAGCTTCACTAACTCACTGTTAGCCTGGGAGTCTACGCTGCATCATGTTAGCTCCACTAACTCACTGTTAGCCTGCACTGGGAGTCTGGGCTGCATCCTGTTAGCTTCACTAACTCACTGCTACCCTGGGAGTCTACACTGCATCATGTTAGCTCCACATACTCACTGCTTTCCTGCACTGGGAGTCTTGGCTGCATCATGTTAGCTCCACTAAATCACTGCTAGCCTGCACCGGGAATCTGGGCTACATCATGTTAGCTCCACTAACTCACTGCTAGCCTGGGAGTCTGGGCTGCATCATGTTAGCATCACTAACTCACTGCTAGTCTGGGAGTCTGGGCTGCATCATGTTAGCTCCAGTAACTCACTGCTAGCCTGGGAGTCTGGGCTATATCATGTTAGCTCAACTAACTCACTGCTAGCCTGTACTGGGAGTCTGGGCTACATCGTGTTAGCTCCACATACTCACTGCTAGCCTGGGAGTCTGTGCTGCATTATGTTAGCTCCACTAACTCACTGCTAGCCTGCACTGGGAGTCTGGGCTGTATCATGTTAGCATCACTAACTCACTGCTAGCCTGGGAGTCTGGGCTACATCATGTTAGCTCCACTAACTCACTGCTAGCCTGTGCTGGGAGTCTGGGCTACATCATGTTAGCTTCACTAACTCACTGCTAGCCTGGGAGTCTACGCTGCATCATGTTAGCTCCACTAACTCACCGCTAGCCTGGGAGTCTACGCTGCATCATGTTAGCTTCACTAACTCACTGCTAGCCTGCACTGGGAGTCTGGGCTGCATCATGTTAGCTCCACTAACTCACTGCTAGCCTGCACCGGGAGTCTGGGCTACATCTTGTTAGCTCCACTAACTCACTGCTAGCCTGTACTGGGATCTGGGCTGTATCATACTAGCATCACTAACTCACTGCTAGTCTGGGAGTCTGGGCTACATCATGTTAGCTCCACTAACTCACTGCTTGTCTGGGAGTCTACGCTGCATCATGTTAGCATCACTAACTCACTGCTAGCCTGGGAGTCTGGGCTACATCATGTTAGCTCCACATACTCACTGCTAGCCTGCACTGGGAGTCTGGGCTGCATCATGTTAGCTCCACTAACTCAGTGCTAGCCTGTACTGGGAGTCAATGGTAGTCTGGGCTGCATCATGTTAGCTCCACTAACGCACTGCTAGCCTGTACTGGGAATCTGGGCTGTATAATGTTAGCTCCACTAACTCACTGCTAGTCTGGGAGTCTGGGCTGCATCATGTTAGCTCCACTAACTCACTGCTAGCCTGCACTGGGAATCTGGGCTGCATCATGTTAGCTCCACTAACTCACTGCTAGCCTGTACTGGGAATCTGGGCTGTATCATGTTAGCATCACTAACTCACTGCTAGTCTGGGAGTCTGGGCTGCATCATGTTAGCTCCACTAACTCACTGCTAGTCTGGGAGTCTGGGCTGCATCATGTTAGTATCGTGATGCTATCGAGTATCGTGATGCTATCGAGTATCGAGATGCTATTAAGTATCGTGATGCTATTAAGTATCGTGATGCTATTAAGTATCGTGATGCTATTAAGCATCGTGATGCTACTAAGTATCGTGATGCTATTAAGTATTGTGATGCTATCGAGTATCGTGATGCTATCGAGTATCGTGATGCTATTAAGTATCGTGATGCTATTAAGTATCGTGATGCTATCGAGTATCGTGATGTTATCGAGTATCGTGATGCTATTAAGTATCGTGATGCTATTAAGTATCGTGATGCTATTAAGTATCGTGATGCTATTAAGTATCGTGATGCTATTAAGTATCGTGATGTTATCGAGTATCGTGATGCTATTAAGTATCGTGATGCTATCGAGTATCGAGATGCTATTAAGTATCGTGATGCTATTAAGTATCGTGATGCTATTAAGTATCGTGATGCTATTAAGTATCGTGATGCTATCGAGTATAGGCCAGCAGCATACCACCCTGCATACCACTGCTGGCTTGCTTCTGAAGCTAAGCAGGGTTGGTCCTGGTCAGTCCCTGGATGGGAGACCAGATGCTGCTGGAAGTGGTGTTGGAGGGCCAGTAGGAGGCACTCTTTCCTCTGGTCTAAAATATATCCCAATGCCCCAGGGCAGTGATTGGGGACATTGCCCTGTGTAGGGTGCCGTCTTTCGGATGGGACGTTAAACGGGTGTCCTGACTCTCTGAGGTCATTAAAGATCCCATGGCACTTATCGTAAGAGTAGGGGTGTTAACCCCGGTGTCCTGGCTAAATTCCCAATCTGGCCCTCAAACAATCATGGTCACCTAATAATCCCCAGTTTACAATTGGCTCATTTATCCCCCTCCTCTCCCCTGTAACTATTCCCCAGGTCGTTGCTGCAAATGAGAACGTGTTCTCAGTCAACTTACCTGGTAAAATAACGGTAAAATAAATAAAAAAATAAATAAAAAATAAAATAGTGATGCTATCGAGTATCGTGATGCTATCGAGTATAGTGATGCTATCGAGTATCGTGATGCTATCGAGTATCGTGATGCTATCGAGTATCGTGATGCTATCGAGAATCGTGATGCTATCGAGTATCGTGATGCTATCGAGTATCGTGATGCTATCGAGTACCATGATGCTATTAAGTATCGTGATGCTATCAAGTATTGTGATGTTATCGAGTATCGTGATGCTATCGAGTATCGTGATGCTATTAAGTATCGTGATGCTATCGAGTATTGTGATGCTATCGAGTATCGTGATGCTATCGAGTATCGTGATGCTATCGAGTATCGTGATGCTATTAAGTATCGTGATGCTATTAAGTATCGTGATGCTATTAAGTATCGTGATGCTATTAAGTATCGTGATGCTATTAAGTATCGTGATGCTATTAAGTATCGTGATGCTATCGAGTATCGTGATGCTATTAAGTATCGTGATGCTATCGAGTATTGTAATGCTATCGAGTATTGTAATGCTATCGAGTATCGTGATGCTATTAAGTATCGTGATGCTATTAAGTATCGTGATGCTATCGAGTATCGTGATGCTATCGAGTATCGTGATGCTATTAAGCATCGTGATGCTATTAAGTATCGTGATGCTATTAAGTATCCTGATGCTATTAAGTATCGTGATGCTATTAAGTATCGTGATGCTATTAAGTATCGTGATGCTATTAAGTATCGTGATGCTATTAAGTATCGTGATGCTATTGAGTATCGTGATGCTATTGAGTATCGTGATGCTATCGAGTATCGTGATGCTATCGAGTATAGTGATGCTATTAAGTATCGTGATGCTATTAAGTATCGTGATGCTATTAAGTATCGTGATGCTATTAAGTATCGTGATGCTATTAAGTATCGTGATGCTATTAAGTATCGTGATGCTATCGAGTATCGTGATGCTATCGAGTATCGTGATGCTATCGAGTATCGTGATGCTATTGAGTATCGTGATGCTATTAAGTATCGTGATGCTATCGAGTGTAGTGATGCTATTAAGTATCGTGATGCTATCGAGTGTAGTGATGCTATTAAGTATCGTGATGCTATCGAGTGTAGTGATGCTATTAAGTATCGTGATGCTATCGAGTGTAGTGATGCTATTAAGTATCGTGATGCTATCGCGTGTAGTGATGCTATTAAGTATAGTGATGCTATTAAGTATCGTGATGCTATTAAGTATAGTGATGCTATTAAGTATCGTGATGCTATTAAGTATAGTGATGCTATCGAGTATCGTGATGCTATTAAGTATCGTGATGCTATCGAGTATCGTGATGCTATTAAGTATAGTGATGCTATTAAGTATCGTGATGCTATTAAGTATAGTGATGCTATCGAGTATCGTGATGCTATTAAGTATCGTGATGCTATCGAGTATCGTGATGCTATTAAGTATAGTGATGCTATTAAGTATCGTGATGCTATCGAGTATCGTGATGCTATCGAGTATCGTGATGCTATTAAGTATCGTGATGCTATTAAGTATCGTGATGCTATCGAGTATCGTGATGCTATTAAGTATCGTGATGCTATCGAGTATCGTGATGCTATTAAGTATCGTGATGCTATTAAGTATCGTGATGCTATCGAGTATCGTGATGCTATCGAGTATCGTGATGCTATTAAGTATCGTGATGCTATCGAGTATCCTGATGCTATTAAGTATCGTGATGCTATTAAGTATCGTGATGCTATTAAGTATCGTGATGCTATCGAGTATCGTGATGCTATCGAGTATTGTGATGCTATCGAGTATTGTGATGCTATCGAGTATCGTGATGCTACTAAGTATTGTGATGTTATCGAGTATCGTGATGCTATTAAGTATTGTGATGTTATCGAGTATCCTGATGCTATTAAGTATCGTGATGCTATTAAGTATCGTGATGCTATTAAGTATCGTGATGCTATCGAGTATCGTGATGCTATCGAGTATCGTGATGCTATCGAGTATCGTGATGCTATTAAGTATCGTGATGCTATTAAGTATCGTGATGCTATCGAGTATCGTGATGCTATTAAGTATCGTGATGCTATTAAGTATCGTAATGCTATTAAGTATCGTGATGCTATCGCGTGTAGTGATGCTATTAAGTATCGTGATGCTATCGAGTATCGTGATGCTATCGAGTATCGTGATGCTATTAAGTATCGTGATGCTATCGGGTATCGTGATGCTATCGAGTATCGTGATGCTATCGAGAATCGCGATGCTATCGAGTATCGTGATGCTATCGAGAATCGCGATGCTATCGAGTATTGTGATGCTATCGAGAATCGCGATGCTATCGAGTATTGTGATGCTATCGAGAATCGCGATGCTATCGAGAATCGCGATGCTATCGAGTATCGTGATGCTATCGAGTATTGTGATGCTATCGAGTATTGTGATGCTACCGAGTATTGTGATGCTATCGAGTGTAGTGATACTAAACTTGGTATCAGTATAGATGTCAAAATGCTGGTATCGTGATAACGCCTATATGTACACATCTACCTCAATTACCTCGTACCCCTGTACATTGACTCAGTACTGGTACCCCGTGTACATAGCCAAGTTATCATTGACTCAGTACTGGACCCTGTGTATATAGCCTAGTTATCATTGACTCAGTACTGGTACCCCGTGTATATAACCAAGTTATCATTGACTCAGTACTGGTACCCCATGTATATAGCCAAGTTATCATTGACTCAGTACTGGTACCCTGTGTATATAGCCAAGTTATCATTGACTCAGTACTGGTACTCCGTGTATATAACCAAGTTATCATTGACTCAGTACTGGTACCCCGTGTATATAGCCAAGTTATCATTGACTCAGTACTGGTACCCCGTGTATAAAGCCATGTTATCATTGACTCAGTACTGGTACCCCGTGTATATAGCCAAGCTATCATTGACTCAGTACTGGTACCCCGTGTATATAGCCAAGCTATCATTGACTCAGTACTGGTACCCTGTGTATATAGCCAAGTTATCATTGACTCAGTACTGGTACCCCATGTATATAGCCAAGTTATCATTGACTCAGTACTGGTACCCTGTGTATATAGCCAAGTTATCATTGACTCAGTACTGGTACCCCGTGTATATAACCGAGTTATCATTGACTCAGTACTGGTACCCCGTGTATATAGCCAAGCTATCATTGACTCAGTACTGGTACCCTGTGTATATAGCCAAGTTATCATTGACTCAGTACTGGTACCCTGTGTATATAGCCAAGTTATCATTGACTCAGTACTGGTACTCTGTGTATATAGCCAAGTTATCATTGACTCAGTACTGGTACCCTGTGTATATAACCAAGTTATCATTGACTCAGTACTGGTACCCTGTGTATATAGCCAAGTTATCATTGACTCAGTACTGGTACCCTGTGTATATAACCAAGTTATCATTGACTCAGTACTGGTACCCAGTGTATATAGCCAAGTTATCATTGACTCAGTACTGGTACCCTGTGTATATAGCCAAGTTATCATTGACTCAGTACTGGTACCCAGTGTATATAGCCAAGTTATCATTGACTCAGTACTGGTACCCTGTGTATATAGCCAAGTTATCATTGACTCAGTACTGGTACTCTGTGTATATAGCCAAGTTATCATTGACTCAGTACTGGTACCCTGTGTATATAGCCAAGTTATCATTGACTCAGTACTGGTACCCTGTGTATATAGCCAAGTTATCATTGACTCAGTACTGGTACCCCGTGTATATAGCCAAGTTATCATTGACTCAGTACTGGTACCCAGTGTATATAGCCAAGTTATCATTGACTCAGTACTGGTACCCTGTGTATATAGCCAAGTTATCATTGACTCAGTACTGGTACTCTGTGTATATAGCCAAGTTATCATTGACTCAGTACTGGTACCCTGTGT
>NC_074691.1:33593566-33676066 GCF_029448725.1 Salvelinus fontinalis
CTTGCTCTGAAACCTAGATGTAGTGTTGCCCCTTGCTCTGCAAGGGCCGCGGCTTTTGTGGAGCGATGGGTAACGACGCTTCGTGAGTGACTGTTGTTGATGTGTGCAGAGGGTCCCTGGTTCGCGCCCGGGTCGGGGCGAGGGGACGGTTTAAAGTTATACTGTTACACACACAACAATCTCAGCTCTGTAGATTTTGCTGAGAAGAGACAGAATCACTAGATCTTGTATTCTGGTATTGACCCGATGGAGCTTGTTTCCTGGTCACAGGTTCATGAACGGTTAAAAAAATAAATCCTAACATTCACATCAAATGAACCTTTACAAATAGCAGTGTTGGGTGATCTGGAAAGCCACAATCAATCAATAACATAATAACATAATAATAATAATACTAACATAACTGGTAGGAAAAGGGTTTTTATCTTTAGCTCACAATACTATAGGATTAGAAAGGTTTAACAAAATCATGCAAAACATCATGGCACAATTGAAAAATAAGTGGCACGTGGAATCCGAACGAGGGTTGTCTATGGTGATAGGTGGGATGGGCGGAGAGTGACTGAGAGGCGGGATTAAAGAGCTGAGGTCTATGGTGATAGGTGGGATGGGCGGAGAGTGACTTAGAGGCGGGATTAAAGAGCTGAGGTCTATGGTGATAGGTGGGATGGGCGGAGAGTGACTGAGAGGCGGGATTAAAGAGCTGAGGTCTATGGTGATAGGTGGGATGGGCGGAGAGTGACTGAGAGGCGGGATTAAAGAGCTGAGGTCTATGGTGATAGGTGGGATGGGCGGAGAGTGACTGAGAGGCGGGATTAAAGAGCTGAGGTCTATGATGATAGGTGGGAAGGGCGGAGAGTGACTGAGGGGGGGGATTAAAGAGCTGAGGTCTATGGTGATAGGTGGGATGGGCGGAGAGTGACTGAGGGGTGGGATTAAAATAGTTGATGTTCGGTTGTGTATTACTGAGTTGTGATTGCTGTAGATAAAAGTACCATTTATACAAAATGTGTACTTAAAATGTATATGGAAAAGGTATTTATATGTAGTAAGGGGAGGGGTGGATGGGTTATTACAAATTCAAAGAAATACTATACAACACTCTACAATACAATACTATACAATGCAATACAATACAATACTATACAATACTCTACAATACAATGTAATACAATACAATACTATACAATACTCTACAATACAATACAACACGCTACAATACAAAACAATACAATACAATGCAATACAATACAATACTGTACCATACTCTACAATACAATACAATGCAATACAATACAATACTATACAATACAAAACAATACAATACAATACAATACAATGCAATACAATACAATACTGTACCATACTCTACAATACAATACAATGTAATACAATACAATACTATACAATACTCTACAATACAATACAACACGCTACAATACAAAACAATACAATACAATGCAATACAATACAATACTGTACCATACTCTACAATACAATACAATGTAATACAATACAATACTGTACCATACTCTACAATACAATACAATGCAATACAATACAATACTGTACCATACTCTACAATACAATACAATGTAATACAATACTATACAACACTCTACAATACAATACAATACTATACAATACTATACGGTACTCTGCAATACAATGCAATCCAGTACAATACTATACAATACAATACAATACAATACAATACAATACTATACAATACAATACAATACAATACAGTACAATACAATACTGTAGAATACAATACAATACCGTGCAATACACTACTATGCAATACAATACAATACAATGCTGTATACTGCAATACTGTACAGTACAATTTAATACAATACAATACTGTACAATACAATACAACACTGTATACTGCAATACTGTACAGTACAATTTAATACAATACAATACTGTACAATACAATACTGTATAATAAAATAATGTACAGCACAATGCAATACAATACAATACTGTACAATACAATACAACACTGTATAACACAATACTGTACAATACAATGCAATACAATACAATACTGTACAATACAATACAACACTGTATACTGCAATACTGTACAGTACAATTTAATACAATACAATACTGTACAATACAATACAACACTGTATACTGCAATACTGTACAGTACAATTTAATACAATACAATACTGTACAATACAATACAACACTGTATACTGCAATACTGTACAGTACAATTTAATACAATACAATACTGTACAATACAATACTGTATAATACAATAATGTACAGCACAATACAATACAATACAATACTGTACAATACAATACAACACTGTATAACACAATACTGTACAATACAATACAACACTGTATAACACAATACTGTACAATACAATGCAATACTGTACAATACACTACAATACAATACAGTACAATACTGTACAATACACTACAATAAAATACAGTACAATACAATACAATACAATATGATACTGTACAATACAATACAATACTGTACAATACACTATAATACAATACTGTACAATACAATACAATGGAACATATGATGTAATGATGGAACAGATGATGTAATGATGGAACAGATGATGCAATGATGGAACAGATGATGTAATGATGGAACAGATGATGCAATGATGGAACAGATGATGTAATGATGGAACAGATGATGCAATGATGGAACAGATGATGTAATGATGGAACAGATGATGCAATGATGGGACAGATGATGTAATGATGGGAGCTCCATCACACTAGCTTCTGTTTACTAATATACAAGCATGGAACTTCCTGTACGTTCTTGTGTGTGTGTGGTGTGTGCGTGCGTGTGCGTGCGTGCGTGCGCGTGTGTGTGCGTGCGTGCGTGTGTGCGTGGTGCGTGCGTGCGTGTATATCAGAGGGATAAAGAGGCTCGTGTGCGTGTGCGTGTGCGTGTGCATGTGCGTGTGCGTGGGTGCGTGGGTGCGTGCGTGCGTGCGCGTGCGTGCGTGCGTGTGCGTGTGCGTGGGTGCGTGCGTGTGTGTGTGGTGCGTGCGTGCGTGTATATCAGAGGGATAAAGAGGCTCTCTGCACCAGTCACATAAAGGACAGGAGAGAGGAGAAGGCATGATTCATTTATTAACCAGCCTGAAGACAAGACGCCTTGCTTTACAGTAAAGAGGAGAGGAGATGTGCAGATCATATTTAATATGATTCCAACATAGTGCTGACTGAGAGCTACTCAGCATATCATAGTGCTACTGCTGCAGGGGCAGTCATATGGATAAAGGTATTTGTTGGTAGAATATACAGTACTGTTAGACGAATGGTGGTATTTATTATTATTTTAATTGGCTATTATTAGTAGGATTATTATTATCACTCTTGATATAATTAGTTATTATTAATTATTAGTATTTTCCATTTGTTTTGTCATGTTTTGTTAAGTGGCTTATTCCAAAAGAGGATGCTCCTCTCATAGGCCGATAGCGGTTTTGTCTCCTCCATTTCCACTAACTGAAGTTAACTGTAAGGGATTTTTTTCCCCCAAAATAATTGTGTAAAATGAACAGCTGTACAGAAAGACTTGTGTGAGGGTCAAATTACAGAGGAGGAACTTCTTGCTGATATTCAAGTTTTAAAACTTCAGGGCTGAATAGCATTCCAGTTGAGGTACTGTAAATAAAACTTATTTTTAAAAAATCTATTCAAAGATCCAGTATTAGCATGTTTTAACCACTCCTATAATAAAATTGTAAACTACCAGGTACTCGGCAAGAAGGTCTGATTTCACTATTACTAAAACCGAACCCATGTGGTAAATACAGTATACAGATCCAGTCGACCTAAACTGGAGGCCCCTTACACTTTAGTGTTGTGATGCAAAAATTCTAGCAAAATGTATTGCACATAGAATTTAAAAAAAAAGGGATTATTGGATATTTTTCATCCTGATCAGAAAGTTATTTTTTTTACATGTACGATTCATTGGAGATAATATAAGTACTGGAAACAATAGAACACTATGAAAAATCTGGAAAACGTTCTTGTATTACTTTTGATAAAGTATTACTTTTGATAAAGTAATACTAGAATTTATACAGCATATAAATTCCTGGACTATTTTAATTTTGGAGAGTAGCTTATACAATAGGTTAAAGTTAACTTCTTATGGCTGCAGGGGACGTATTGAAAAACTGGAAAATATGTGCCCATTTTCAAACGGCCTCTTAATCAATTTTTGCTCTTACAATATGCATATTATTACTACTATTGGATAGAAAACAGTCTCTAGTTTCTAAAAACGTTTAAATTATTTCTCTAAGTGGAACAGAACTATTTTTACAGCCCATTTCCTATCCGGATTTGAGATTTCCAAAATCGATGTCTCTCTTCAAGAGCTTGTCTATAAAAGGGCATGTCACTTGGGCCCATAGAAACACGTCATACGCCTTCCACTGGGTGTCATGCGGAAGTGAGAGCAGAAAGGACTTGAATATCTCGTTCAAGGCTTGAATACAGCCTCTTGGAGTGAGAGGACCGCCATCATTTTTTTTCTCCCAGGCGCGAAGTTGGACTTTGTATTGCCTCCTGGAAAACTGTCGTTATACGTGAATATAGTGTCCGGCTTCGATTTGACTTGATACATGTCACAATATCATCCTAAAGTATGTTTTTTCAATATAGTTTAATTATATTATTGAAATTTATTCGGGACTTTAGATGTGATGCTTTGGAAGAATTGTTTGAAGAAGGAGAGGTTAGCGCCGCACGGCCAGTGTGCTTGCTAATTCAAGAGGGAAATAGTTCATTCTGGATCCCAAACAAAGACTGTACTGGACAATGGACCCCTTTACAACATTCTGATGGAAGATCAACAAAGATAAGGACCCAATTTGGGATGCTTTCTCATATATCTGTCGAACTGTGCTATGCTACCGTTTGACTAGAATCAATGCTGCTGTGTGCTAGCTAATGTAGGAAGCTAATATAACGATATATTGTGTTTTCGCTGTAAAACACTTCAAAAATCGGAAATATTGGCTCTATTTACAAGATCGTTGTCTTTCATTAGCTATCCACCATATATTTGTCTGAAATGTTTTATGATGTGTAATTAGTAGTTGACGTTGGTGTCTGTATTTTCTCTGGCTACTCCCGTGCGATTTCTTACTGTAGCTATGATGGTAGCAGTAATGTAAAACTGATTTATAGCTAAAATATGCACATTTTTTGAACAAAACATAGATTTATTGTGTAACATGTTATAGGACTGTCATCTGAGGTAGTTTTTTCTAGGTTATTTAGGTTGGTTCTAGGTTAGTTAGGTTGGCTTGTGCATGCTACTTGCATCCTACTTGTGCTGTGAAAAATGTCTGTCCTCTTTTTTATTTGGTGGTGAGCTAACATAAATATATGTGGTGTTTTCTCTGTAAAACATTAAAAAAATTTGACATGTTGGCTGGATTGACAAGATGTTTATCTTTCAAATGCTGTATTGGACTTGTTAATGTGTGAAAGTTAAATATTTAAAAAAAAATAGATTTTGAATTTCGCGCCCTGCACCTGAGCTGGATGTTGTCATAAGTGTACCGGTGTCGGGCTGCAGCCATAACAGGTTTTAAGTAACCCGAGGTATAAAATAGTAAATATTGGATACTTCTAAGAAAGTTTTCAACTGTCAGGAGGAGTAAAACAAGGTTGTCCACTGTCGACATATCTATTTATTATGGAAATGTTATTAAAATGTCATCCATAAATAATATCGAGGGGCTATAAATACAGGGCTTAAAAAAAAAATATTATACAGTTGAAGTCGGAAGTTTACATACACCTTAGCCAAATACATTTAAACTCAGTTTTTCACAATTCCTGACATTTAATTCTAGTAAAAAATTCCCTGTCTTAGGTCAGTTTGGATCACTACTTTATTTTAAGAATGTTAAATGTCAGAATAATAGTAGAGAGAATTATTTATTTCAGCTTTTATTTATTTCATCACATTCCCTGTGTGTCAGAAGTTTACATACACTCGATTATTATTTGTTAGTATTGACTTTAAATTGTTTAGCTTGGGTCAAACATTTTGGGTAGCCTTCCACAAGCTTCCCACAATAAGTTGGGTGAATTTTGGCTCATTCCTCCTGACAGAGCTGGTGTAACTGAGTCAGGTTTGTAGGCCTCCTTGCTCGCACACGCTTTTTCAGTTCTGCCCACATATGTTCTATAGGATTGAGGTCAGGGCTTTGTGATGGCCACTCCAATACCTTGACTTTGTTGTCCTTAAGCCATTTTGCCACAACTTTGGAAGTATGCTTGGGGTCATTGTCCATTTGGAAGACACATTTGAGACCAAGCTTTAACTTCCTGACTGATGTCTTGAGATGTTGCTTCAATATATCCAGAAATGTTCCTACCTCATGATGCCATCTATTTTGTGAAGTGCACCAGTCCCTCCTGCAGCAAAGCACCCCCACAACATGATGCTGCCACCCCCGTGCTTCACGGTTGGGATGGTGTTCTTTGGCTTGCAAGCCTCCACCTTTTTCCTCCAAACATAACGATGGTCATTACAGCCAAACAGTTCCATTTTTATTTCATCAGACCAGAGGACATTTCTACAAAAAGTACAATCTTTGTCCCCATGTGCAGTTGCAAACCGTAGTCTGGCTTTTTTTATGGTGGTTTTGGAGCAGTGGCTTCTTCCTTGCTGAGCGGCCTTTCAGGTTATGTCGATTTGCCGATAGCGCCTGTAAAATTCAGGGCAGCAATGTTGGGAGCAGTAGCAAGACAACAGCAGTTTCTGCATGTCATTTAAAAAAAATATGTGTAGCAAGGATTATCAGCTCATGTTATTGACAGAAGCGTGCTACATGGCAGACCAATCCGAACTCTTCTCTCGTCCAGCCCATCCATTATCTCAGCCAATCATGGTTAGCGGGAAGGTTCCTGGCTTTTTCTGTGGCTAAACCAACTAGGCTCGTAAATTTAACATATTTACAAGTTTGTTATAAAAGTTTACGTTCCAAAAGGCACGTCTGCCCCATAAAAAATGCATTTTAATAAAATAATAAAATACAAAATGAAGTTTGATTGCCTCTCCTGTGAATGAGTGATATACGCCTGGCTTCTAGAAACAAATTGTTAAGTCACATGTGCAGTTAACAGAGCAGACTGAAACGTTTGCTTTATCCAGAATTATAACCAGCTGATTGTGGCATTACTGCAACTGGAGGAGGCAAGAGGAAGAGGGCGAAGGAAGGAGACTTGTTTCTCTGCCCTTTCGGTAGTACACATTACTCCTATGAGTATAAACATGATGACATCTCCCTCTTTACCCTCCTCATTCTCCCTCTTTACCCTCCTCATTCTCCCTCTTTACCCTCCTCCATTCTCCCTCCTCCTTACTCCTATGATGATAAACATGATGACATCTCCCTCTTTACCCTCCTCCCTCCTCCCTCCTCCCTTCTCCCTTCTCCCTCCTTCCTCCTCCATTCTCCCTCCTCATTACTCCTACGATGATAAACATGATGACATCTCCCTCTTTACCCTCCTCCATTCTCCCTCCCCCATCCTCCCTCCTCCATCCTGCCTACCCCCCCATTCACCATCCTCCCACCTACCTCCTACATCCCCCATCCCGCCTCCTCCCTCCTCCCTCCTCTCTCCTCCATCCCCCATCCCCCCTCCTCTCTCCTCCCTCCTCCATCCCCCCTCCTCTCTCCTCCCTCCTCCCTCCTCCCTCCTCCCTCCTCCCTCCTCCCTCCTCCATCCTCCCTCCTCCATCCTCCATCCCCCCTCCTCCCTCCCCCCTCTTCCATCCTCCATCCTCCATCTTTTTTTTCTTTTTTTCTCCGCTCCCTCTCCCCCCGCCCCCTTATCCTCTTCCCTGTCCCCAGGTACGGAGGTGGATGTGTAACCCTAAGGGCAGCAGGGAAGGTGAAGGGGTCCAGGGTATGGGTGGTCTGCTGTACCCCTTTACCCCTAAATCCCCCCTAGTGGCAGAGGACCTATGGTACACCCACTTCCCTTCGCCCTGCGGCTGCTGCTACAATGCCACCCTGCCTGGGGGGCATTACCATCAGAGGGGGAATCTCACACCCACACCCTGCCTGGGTGGGCACAACCAGGGGCACAGCCAGGGGCACAACCAGGGGCACAGCCAGGGGCACAACCAGGGGCACAGCCAGGAGCACAGCCAGGGGCACAGCCAGGGGCACAGCCAGGGGCACGACCAGGGGCACAGCCAGGGGCACAGCCAGGAGCACAACCAGGGGCACAGCCAGGGGCACAGCCAGGGGCACAGCCAGGGGCACAGCCAGGAGCACAGCCAGGGGCACAACCAGGGGATAGGAAGAGAAGAGAAGAGCAAGACCTGTAAGGTAAGGGACAGACATATGTACTCTCTCTCTCTCTCTCTCTCTCTATTTCTATGTATATATACTATGTATATACTGTGCCTTCGGGAAGTATTCAGACCCTTTGACTTTTTCCACATTTTGTTACGTTACAGCTTTTTTCTAACATTGATTAAATGTAAAAAAAAAATCTCAGCAATCTACACACAATACCCCATAATGACATCACAATACCACATAATGACATCACAATACCCCATAATGACATCACAATACCCCATAATGACATCACAATACCCCATATTGGCATCACAATACCCCATAATGACATCACAATACCACATAATGACATCACAATACCCCATAATGACATCACAATACCCCGTAATGACATCACAATACCCCGTAATGACATCAAAATACCCCATAATGACAAAGCGAAAACTGGTTATTAGACGTTTTTCACATTTATGAAAAATAGAAAACTGAAATACTTATTTACATAAGTTTTCAGACCCTTTGCTATGAGACTCAAAATTGAGCTCAGGTGCATCCTGTTTCCATTGATCATCCTTGATGTTTCTACAACTTGATTGGAGCCCACCGGTGATACATTCAATTGATTGGACATGATTTGGAAAGGCACACACCTGTCTATATAAGGTCCCACAGTTGACAGTGCATGTCAGAGCAAAAACCAAGCCATGAGGTCGAAGGAATTGTCCGTAGAGCTCCAAGACAGGATTGTGTCGAGGCACAGATCTGGGGAAGGGTACCAAAAAATGTCTGCAGCATTGAAGGTCCCCAAGAACACAGTGGCCTCCATCATTCTTAAATGGAAGAAGTTTGGAACCACCAAGACTCTTCCTAGAGCTGGCCGCCCGGCCAAACTGAGTAATCGGGGGAGAAGAGCCTTGGTCAGGGAGGTGACCAAGAACCCGATGGTAACTCTGACAGAGCTCTAAAGTTCCTCTGTGGAGATGGGAGAACCTTCCAGAAGGGCAACCATCTCTGCAGCACTCCACCAATCAGGCCTTTATGGTAGAGTGGCCAGATGGAGGACACTCCTCAGTAAAAGGAACATGACATGACAGCCCGCTTGGAGTTTGCCAAAAGCAACCTTGAACTCTTTGACCTGAATGCCAAGCGTCACATCTGGGGGAAACCTGGCACCATCCCTACGGTGAAGCATGGCGGTGGCAGCATCACACCTGGGGGAAACCTGGCACCATCCCTACGGTGAAGCATGGCGGTGGCGGCATCACATCTGGGGGAAACCTGGCACTATCCCTACGGTGAAGCATGGCGGTGGCGGCATCACATCTGGGGGAAACCTGGCACCATCCCTACGGTGAAGCATGGCGGTGGCAGCATCCCTACAGTGAAGCATGGTGGTGGCACCATCCCTACGGTGAAGCATGGTGGTGGCAGCATCACATCTGGGGGAAACCTGGCAACATCCCTACGGTGAAGCATGGTGGTGGCAGCATCACACCTGGGGGAAACCTGGCACCATCCCTACGGTGAAGCATGGTGGTGGCGGCATCACATCTGTTTTTGTATTGTGTCTAGATTGATGAGGTAAACAACAATTTAATCAGTTTTACAATAAATCTTTAACAAAATGTAGAAATAGCCAGAAAGAAGAAAACTTTCCAAACGCGAAATAAAAAAATAATAAATAATCTCAAATCAAAGGACTTTATCGGATACAAGTGAAATAGATAATACATTAATGTGTAATAAACAATAACAAAGTAAACTAAACAAATGAACAGTAAACATTACACTTTCAGAGAAGTTTCAGAGGAACATTTCAAATGTCATATTATGTCTATATAGTGTTATAACGATGTGCAAATAGTTCAAGTACAAAAGGGAAAATAAATAAACATAAATATGGGTTGTATTTACAATGGTGTTTGTTCTTCACTGGTTGACCTTTTCTTGTGGCAACAGGTCACAAATCTTGCTGCTGTGATGTCACACTGTGGTTTTTCACCCAGTAGATATGGGAGTTTATCAAAATTGGATTTGTTTTCCAATTCTTTGTGGATCTGTGTCATCTGAGGGAAATATGTGTCTCTAATATGGTCATACATTTGGCAGGAGGTTAGGAAGTGCAGCTCAGTTTCCACCTCATTTTTGTGGGCAGTGTGCACATAGCCTGTCTTCTCTTGAGAGCCAGGTCTGCCTTTCTCAATAGCAAGGCTATACTCACTGAGTCTGTACATAGTCAAAGCTTTCCTTTCCTAATTTGCTCTGTTTTTTGTTAATTCTTTCCAATGTGTCAAGTAATTATCTTTTTGTTTCCTCATGATTTGGTTGGGTCTAATTGTGTTGTTGTCCTGGGGCTCTGTGGGGTGTGTTTGTGTTTGTGAACAGAGCCCTAGGACCAGCTTGCTTAAGGGACTCTTCTCCAGGTTCATCTCTCTGTAGGTGATGGCTTTGTTATGGAAGGTTTGGGAATCACTTCCTTTTAGGTGGTTGTAGAATTTAACCTCTACCGAGCACCTACCCCGGGTCCGGGAGCACCCCCCACCCCCCCCACACTGATTAGCATCGCTAGCATAGCGTCACAATTAAATAGTAGCATCTAAATATCATTAAATCACAAGTCCAAGACACCTAATGAAAGATACAGATCCTGTGAATAAAGCCACCCTTTCAGATTTTTTAAATGTTTTACAGGGAAGACACAACATGTAAATCTATTAGCTAAACACGTTAGCAAATATCACAATTTTTCTTGTCCACCATTTTCTCTCAACACCAGTAGCTATCACCAATTCGGCTAAACTAAGATATTGATAGCCCCTAACCAAGAAAAAACCTCCTCAGATGACAGTCTGATAACATATTTATGGTATAGGATAGGTTTTGTTAGAAAAATGTGCATATTTCAGGTAGATGTCATAGGTTACAATTGCACCCACCGTCACAAATGGACTAGAATAACTACATAGAGCAATGTGTTTACCTACTTACTAATCATCAAACATTTCGTAAAAATACACAGCATACACTAATCGAAAGACACAGATCCTGTGAATACAGACAATATTTCAGATTTTCTAAGTGTCTTACAGCGAAAACACAATAAATCGTTATATTAGCATACCACATTTGCAAACGTTACCAGAGCATTGATTCTAGCCAAAGAGAGCGATAACGTAAACATCGCCAAAATATATTAATTTTTTCACTAACCTTCTCAGAATTCTTCCGATGACACTCCTGTAACATCACATTACACAATCCATATAGAGTTTGATCGAAAATGTGCATATTTAGCGGCACAAATCGTGCTTACACGATTACTGTCCAACTACTCAAGCAATCTGCCCGGCAGCATCATGATAATACAACTATTTTTATCGAAAACTATTCATAAACTTGACCAAAAAAATACAGGTTGGACATGAAATGAAAGATGTATTAGTTATTAATGCAACCACAGAGTTAGATTTTTAAAATTAACGTTACTAGACATACAGTGTGCGTTACAGCCAGACTAGTGACGCAATAACGGCGTCACTAATCACCATTATTGAGTTGACATTTTTCCACATAAAAACGGAATAACATCATAAATAGCTCTTACTTTTCGACGAGCTTCCATCAGAATCTTGCCATGGTGGTTCTTTGTCCAAAAGAATCGTTGCTTGGTTGTAAAACGTTGCATTCAACTTCTGATATAGCAGCTAACTATAGCTAACAATTGCTAACATTAGCTAACGTGTCCAAATCCTCAATACGCAATACTGAGGAAATTCCGAAAAATAGCAATATACTCGCATAATCTGATATAACTCGGTTTCAAATAGCTTCGTTATGATGTTTCTAACACCTATATCAAATTAAATTACAGACTGATATATCTAAAGTTCATTACTGAGCGCTCGAAAATGGCATGCCCAGGTCTCTCGAAAAGATGGCGCACCTCACTCCTTGGTGTTTTATAACCTCTGAGAGCTATGCAGAAAGCCCATTCCACTTCTCATTGGTTACTGACATCCAGGGGAAGGCGGGTGCAGTTCGTGTCGTTCCATAGGATATACACACCCCTTTAAACTGAACTGAGATCAGAGCTTCGCTCTCAGACCTTCGCAAAACCTGTCATGGATTTCGCTGTAGAAAAAGTTCTGTTCCACTCAGAGACATAATTCAAACGGCTATAGAAACTAGATAGTGTTTTCTATCCAATAATAACAATAATATGCATATTGTACGATCAAGAATTGAGTAGGAAGCCGTTTCATCTGTAGAGACAATTATGCTAATTTGAAACAGCACCCCCTATAGTCGCAAGAAGTTAACAGCTCTTTTCTGGATTTGGATAATTAGTGGGTATCGGCCTAATTCTGCTCTGCATGTATTATTTGGTGTTTTATGTTGTACACAGAGGATATTTCTGCAGAGTTCTGCAATGCTCTAGTTCTTTCTCTCTTTCTCTGTCTTTCACGCACACACACACGCACACGGCCACGGACACGGACACACGCACATGCACACGCACACGCACACGAACACACGCACGGACACACGCACACGGCCACGGCCATGGACACACGCACACGCACACGCACACGCACACGCACACACACACACACACGAACACACGAACACACGCACACGAACACACGCACAAAGACACACACACACGCACGAACACACGCACACACACACACACACACACACACACACACACACACACACACACACACACACACACACACACACACACACACACACACACACACACACACACACACACACACACACACACACACACACATACACAGCCTGCCACAGTCAGAGGGGAGGACAGAATGAGTCATCACTACCTAGGCATTGTGGTGTGACTTGTTCGCTCCTGTGATCTCTCTTTCTCTCTCCCTCTCTCTCTCCCTCTCCCTCTCCCTCTCCTCTCCCCCTCCCTCCCTCTCCCTCTCCCTCTCCCTCTCCCTCTCCCTCTCCCTCTCCCTCTCCCTCTCTCTCTTTCTCTTTCTCTCTCCATCCCCTATACACCTCTTACCCCCAGAAACAATAGATCTGTGTCTAACGTGTCATTCCTCTCTCCTCCCAATTGGAGGAAGGTGCTGTCGGGATTCTACATCTCTGACTGAGTGAGGGAAGATGTCGCAAGTAAAGGGAACTGGAATGCTCTTATCCTCTCTATGGTACGTGGGACGGTAGCGTCCCACCTCGTCAACAGCCAGTGAAAGTGCAGGGCGCCAAATTCCAAACAACAGAAATCCCATAATTAAAATTCCTCAAACATACAAGTATTTTACACCATTTTCAAGATACACTTGTTGTAAATCCAGCCAAAGTGTCCGATTTCAAAAAAGGCTTTACGACGAAAGCAAACCAAACGATTATGTTAGGTCAGAGCCAAGTCACAGAAAAACACAGCCATTTTTCCAGCCAAAGAGAGGAGTCACAAAAAGCAGAAATATAGATCAAATGAATCACTAACCTTTGATGATCTTCATCAGATGACACTCATAGGACTTCATGTTACACAATACATGTATGTTTTGTTCGGTAAAGTTCAAATTTATATCCAAAAATCTGAGTTTACATTGGCGCGTTACGTTCAGAAGTTCCAAAACATCCGGTGATTTTGCAGAGAGAAATACTCATAATAAACATTGCTAAAAGATACAACTGTTATGCATGGACTTTTAGATCCACTTCTCATTAATGCAACCGCTGTCAGATTTCAAAAAAACTTTACGGAAAAAGCACACCATGCAATAATCTGAGTACAGCACTCAGATACCAACACAACCCAACATATCCGCCATGTTGTGTTGTCAACAGATGTCAGAAATAGCATTATAAATATTCACTTACCTTTGATAATCTTCATCAGAATGCACTCCCAGGAATGCCAGTTCCACAATAAATGTTTGTTTTGTTCGATAGGGTCATGTAATGGTCCTGATAGTGTCTCTTGTCTCCTCTTCTGAAGAAATCTCACATCTCAGCCTGATGCCAGGTCATCTCAGCCTGGTGACAGGTCATCTCAGCCAGATGCCAGGTCATCTCAGCCGATGCCAGGTCATCTCAGCCTGGTGCCAGGTCATCTCAGCCTAGTGCCAGGTCATCTCAGCCTGGTGACAGGTCATCTCAGCCTGATGCCAGGTCATCTCAGCCTGGTGACAGGTCATCTCAGCCTAGTGCCAGGTCATCTCAGCCTGGTGACAGGTCATCTCAGCCTGGTGCCAGGTCATCTCAGCCCAGTGGTGCCAGGTCATCTCAGCCAAGTGACAGGTCATCTCAGCCTGGTGCCAGGTCATCTCAGCCTGGTGCCAGGTCATCTCAGCCAGATGCCAGGTCATCTCAGCCTAGTGACAGGTCATCTCAGCCTAGTGCCAGGTCATCTCAGCCAGATGCCAGGTCATCTCAGCTTGTTGCCAGGTCATCTCAGCCAAATGCCAGGTCATCTCAGCCTAGTGCCAGGTCATCTCAGCCTAGTGCCAGGTCATCTCAGCCAGATGCCAGGTCATCTCAGCTTGTTGCCAGGTCATCTCAGCCAGATGCCAGGTCATCTCAGCCTAGTGCCAGGTCATCTCAGCCTGTTGGTGCCAGGTCATCTCAGCCAGATGCCAGGTCATCTCAGCCTGTTGGTGCCAGGTCATCTCAGCCTAGTGCCAGGTCATCTCAGCCTGGTGACAGGTCATCTCAGCCTGATGCCAGGTCATCTCAGCCTGATGCCAGGTCATCTCAGCCTGATGCCAGGTCATCTCAGCCTGGTGCCAGGTCATCTCAGCCTAGTGCCAGGTCATCTCAGCCTGGTGACAGGTCATCTCAGCCTGATGCCAGGTCATCTCAGCCTGATGCCAGGTCATCTCAGCCGATGCCAGGTCATCTCAGCCTGGTGCCAGGTCATCTCAGCCTAGTGCCAGGTCATCTCAGCCTGGTGACAGGTCATCTCAGCCTGATGCCAGGTCATCTCAGCCTGATGCCAGGTCATCTCAGCCTAGTGCCAGGTCATCTCAGCCTGGTGACAGGTCATCTCAGCCTGGTGCCAGGTCATCTCAGCCTAGTGGTGCCAGGTCATCTCAGCCAAGTGACAGGTCATCTCAGCCTGGTGCCAGGTCATCTCAGCCTGGTGCCAGGTCATCTCAGCCAGATGCCAGGTCATCTCAGCCGATGCCAGGTCATCTCAGCCTAGTGACAGGTCATTTCAGCCGATGCCAGGTCATCTCAGCCAGATGCCAGGTCATCTCAGCCAGATGCCAGGTCATCTCAGCCTGGTGCCAGGTCATCTCAGCCAGATGCCAGGTCATCTCAGCCTAGTGACAGGTCATCTCAGCCTAGTGCCAGGTCATCTCAGCCAGATGCCAGGTCATCTCAGCCAGATGCCAGGTCATCTCAGCCAGATGCCAGGTCATCTCAGCCTAGTGCCAGGTCATCTCAGCCTAGTGCCAGGTCATCTCAGCCAGATGCCAGGTCATCTCAGCCTAGTAACAGGTCATCTCAGCCTGTTGGTGCCAGGTCATCTCAGCCTAGTGCCAGGTCATCTCAGCCTAGTGCCAGGTCATCTCAGCTTGTTGCCACGTCATTTCAGCCAGATGCCAGGTCATCTCAGCCAGATACCAGGTCATCTCAGCCAGATGCCAGGTCATCTCAGCCAGATGCCAGGTCATCTCAGCCTGGTGCCAGGTCATCTCAGCCTGTTGCCAGGTCATCTCAGCCTGGTGCCAGGTCATCTCAGCCTGGTGCCAGGTCATCTCAGCCTGTTGCCAGGTCATCTCAGCCTGGTGCCAGGTCATCTCAGCCTGTTGCCAGGTCATCTCAGCCTGGTGCCAGGTCATCTCAGCCTGGTGCCAGGTCATCTCAGCCTGTTGCCAGGTCATCTCAGCCTGGTGCCAGGTCATCTCAGCCTGTTGCCAGGTCATCTCAGCCTAGTGCCAGGTCATCTCAGCCTAGTGCCAGGTCATCTCAGCCTGTTGCCAGGTCATCTCAGCCTGTTGCCAGGTCATCTCAGCCTGTTGCCAGGTCATCTCAGTGTGTTCAAATCAAATTTTATAAAAGAAAATTGCCAGGTCGTCTCAGCCAGATGCCAGGTCATCTCAGCCTAGTGCCAGGTCATCTCAGCCTGTTGCCAGGTCGTCTCAGCCAGATGCCAGGTCATCTCAGCCTAGTGGTGCCAGGTCATCTCAGCCTGGTGCCAGGTCATCTCAGCCTGGTGCCAGGTCATCTCAGCGACACGAAATTCAGAAATAGTGATATAATAAATGCCTTACCTTTGATGATCTTCTTCTGTTGGCACTCCAAAAGGTACCAGTTACATCACAAATGGTCCTTTTGTTCGATAAAGTCCTTCTTTATATCCATAAAAACTCAGTTTAGCTCATTCAGTCAATAATCCACCCAGTTTCCCTCCATCAAAATGCATACAAAATGAATCCCAAACGTTACTAATAAACTTCTCCAAACAAGTCAATCAATGTTTATAATCAAACCTCAGGTACCATAATACGCAAATAAACAATAACATTTAAGACAGAGAATCGTTATTGTCTTTACCGGAGAAAAATAACAAAGAACGCGTTTCCATCCACGCGCATGAAAACACTGCAGCCAAAATGGGAGCCTCTTAGAAAAACTACAAATTCTCCCTCATTTTTCCAAAAACCAGCCTGAAACTCTTTCTAAAGACTGTTGACATCTAGTGGAAGCCCTAGGAACTGCAATCGTGGGAGGATTTTGCCCTATAATAATAGCGACAGCCATTGAAAACAGTGGTAGGCTGAACATTTTGATTTTTGGGATGGTTTGTCCTCTGGGTTTCGCCTGCCATATCAGTTCTGGTATACTCACATACATTATTTTAACAGTTTTAGAAACTTTAGAGCGTTTTCTATCCAAATCTACCATTATATGCATATCCTAGCTTCTGGGCCTGAGGAACAGGCAGTTTACTTTGGGCACGCTTTCATCCGGACGTCAAAATACTGCCCCCTATCCCAAAGAGGTTAATAAACATTCTCCACTAAAGAAATGTAGAAGCAGAAACCACTACAGCCCCTGGTTTAGCACTGAAATGTCTGAGCTGATCCAGCCAAAACAACTGGCGTAAAGCAAAGGCCTCTTTCAAACCGCTCTGATTGGCAACTCTTTAGGGAAGGAATGAACAAGCACTCAATCAATCAGGAAGCAAAAGCAGGGTATTACAAACAACATGTAGATACTGGAGGTTCTGATCCTAAGAACATCTGTCATCCAGTCACCCTGTCATCCTGTCATCCTCTCCTCCAGTCACCATGTCACCCTGTCATCCTCTCATCCTGTCATCCTCTCAACCTGGCATCCTGTCATCCTCTCATCCTCTCATCCTGTCATCCTGTCGTCCTCTCATCCTGTCATCCTGTCATCCTCTCATCCTGTCATCCTCTCATCTGGTCATCCTGTCATCCTGTCGTCCTCTCATCCTGTCATCCTGTCATCCTCTCATCCTGTCATCCTCTCATCTGGTCATCCTGTCATCCTGTCATCCTCTCATCCTGTCATCCTGTCGTCCTGTCATCCTGTCATCCTCTCATCTGGTCATCCTGTCATCCTGTCGTCCTCTCAACCTGGCATCCTGTCATCCTCTCATCCTGTCATCCTCTCATCCTGTCATCCTCTCATCCTCTCATCCTCTCATCCTGTCATCCTGTCATCCTGTCATCCTGTCATCCTGTCAGCCTCTCATCCTCTCCTCCTGTCATCCTCTCATCCTCTCGTCCTGTCAGCCTCTCATCCCGTCATCCTCTCATCCTTCCATCCTGTCATCCTCTCATCCCGTCATCCTCTCATCCTGTCATCCTCTCATCCTCTCCTCCTCTCATCCTCTCATCCTGTCATCCTCTCATCCTCTCATCCTGTCATCCTCTCATCCTCTCATCCTCTCCTCCTCTCATCCTCTCATCCTGTCATCCTCTCATCCTGTCATCCTCTCATCCTCTCAGCCTGTCGTCCTGTCATCCTCTCATTCTCTCCTCCTGTCATCCTCTCATCCTCTCATCCTGTCATCCTCTCATCCTGTCATCCTCTCATCCTCTCATCCTGTCATCCTCTCATCCTGTCTCTCATCCTGTCATCCTCTCATCCTGTCTCTCATCCTGTCTTCCTGTCTTCCTGTCATCCTCTCCTACTCTCATCCTCTCCTCCTCTCATCCTCTCCTCCTCTCCTCTCCTACTCTCCTCCTCTCCTCCTCTCCTCTCCAACTCTCCTCCTCTCCTCCTCTCCTCTCATCCTCTCCTCCTCTCCTCTCCTACTCTCATCCTCTCCTCCGCTCCTCTCCTACTCTCCTCCTCTCCTCTCCTACTCTCATCCTCTCATCCTCTCCTACTCTCCTCCTACTCTCCTCCTCTCCTCTCCTACTCTCATCAAATCAAATGTATTTATAAAGCCCTTCTTACTACAGCTGATATCTCAAAGTGCTGTACAGAAACCCAGCCTAAAACCCCAAACAGCAAGCAATGCAGGTGTAGAAGCACGGTGGCTAGAAAAAACTCCCTAGAAAGGCCAAAACCTAGGAAGAAACCTAGAGAGGAACCAGGCTATGAGGGGTGGCCAGTCCTCTTCTGGCTGTGCCGGGTGGAGATTATAACAGAACATGGCCAAGATGTTCAAATGTTCATAGATGACCAGCATGGTCAAATAATAATAATCACAGTAGTTGTCGAGGGTGCAACAGGTCAGCACCTCAGGAGTAAATGGCAGTTGGCTTTTCATAGCCGATCATTAAGAGTATCTCTACTGCTCCTGCGGTCTCTAGAGAGTTGAAAACAGCAGGTCTGGGACAGGTAGCACGTCCGGTGAACAGGTCAGTGTTCCATAGCCGCAGGCAGAACAGTTCATCCTCTCCTCCTCTCCTCCTCTCCTCCTCTCCTCCTCTCCTCTCCTCCTCTCCTCCTCTCTTCCTCCTCTCCTCTCCTCTCCTACTCCCATCCTCTTATCCTCTCCTCCTCTCCTCCTCTCCTCCTCTCCTCCTCTCCTCTCCTACTCTCATCCTCTTATCCTCTCCTCCTCTCCTCTCCTCTCATCCTCTCCTCCTCTCCTCTCCTACTCTCATCCTCTCAGCAGCCTGCTCCACTCAGCTTTGACAATACTAAAGCGTGTTAACTGAGCTGCTATCTGATTAATGTACCTGCTGGTCATTAAGTCTGCTGTGTCCCTTGGACTTTTCTGCTCTTACTCACTGTTAATATTTCTTATTGTTGTATATTTAATGAATTTCAACCGAAGTGTGTTTTATAAATGTTTGTCCGGCTCAGTGTTGTAATGTAATACCTCTTGGTCAGGTGATTTATTGTAAATGAGAATTGGTTCTCAATTTACTTATCTGGTTAAATACAGGTAAAATTAAGTCACTCAGTTATTGGGTTAAAGGTTAATGTTCTGGTAAAGGTTAAAGGTTAATGTTGCTGGTAAAAGTTAAAGGTTAATGTTGCTGGTAAAGGTTAAAGGTTAATGTTCTGGTTGATGCATTTCATGGATTCCTCCTCAAATGGCACCCTATTCCCCATACAGATGCCATACCTTAATTTGATCATCTTGTTTTTGGGGAAATGTCAACTTATTCAAGGTTAAAAAAAAGGCTTCTAAAATGTGTAATTTCCACTTTAAAACTCACAACTCAACGAACAACGAAAAATGGATCAACCCCCAAAAAAGTAATTTCCATTCATTATAATCCACATAATAATTCACATTTCACTGTTGCTGCAGGATTATTTTCATGCTGTGAGAAATTGGGTCAAATTAAGATACGACATCTGTGCCATTTGGGGATACACTCAGTAATGGGACTAATGGTTAACGTCTATGTAATGCATTTTATGCTGAGTCACTATGCGGTCATCGCTTTACGGTTCAAACCACCGGAGCTCTTGGGCCCGGACTTTGGACCCTGTCCATCTCCTAAATGGCTGTTGAGTTTCACATAGACTTTGTCCTTTTTTAGCAGTCATCGTTTTGGACATCTCCTACAGGGTACTGGACTGGGAAATGTGACTTGCTGTAAATGTTGATGTTCCTGAAATTCAATCAAGTCATTGACTTTTCTAATATTTTTACATTCCCAAACATCGTCGCCTAAAAACCACTTAGGCCGCATCGCTAACAGCACCATATTCCCATTATAATGCACTTCCTTTGTTCAGAGACTTATGTGAAAAAGGGTCCCATTTGGTCTTTGAGTTGAGTTGTCTGTGGTGCAATGACCCAGAAACAACGAGTGAAAGAAGAACTAACATGTCTCTCTCTCTCTCTCTCTCTCTCTCTCTCTCTCTCTCTCTCTCTCTCTCTCTCTCTCTCTCTCTCTCTCTCTCTCTCTCTCTCTCTCTCTCTCTCTCTCTCTCTCTCTCTCTCTCCTCTCCTCTCTCTCTCTCTCTCTCTCTCTCTCTCTCTCTCTCGTCTGTCTGTCTGTCTGTCTGTCTGTCTGTCTGTCTGTCTGTCTGTCTGTCTGTCTGTCTGTCTGTCTGTCTGTCTGTCTGTCTGTCTGTCTGTCTGTCTGTCTGTCTGTCTGTCTGTCTGTCTGTCTGTCTGTCTGTCTGTCTGTCTGTCTGTCTGTCTGTCTGTCTGTCTGTCTGTCTGTCTGTCTGTCTGTCTGTCTGTCTGTCTGTCTGTCTGTCTGTCTGTCTGTCTGTCTGTCTGTCTGTCTGTCTGTCTGTCTGTCTGTCTGTCTGTCTGTCTGTCTGTCTGTCTGTCTGTCTGTCTGTCTGTCTGTCTGTCTGTCTGTCTCTCTCTGTCTGTCTGTCTGTCTCTCTCTGTCTGTCTCTCTCTGTCTCTCTCTCTCTGTCTCTCTCTCTCTGTCTCTCTCTGTCTCTCTCTCTCTGTCTCTCTCTCTCTGTCTCTCTCTCTCTGTCTCTCTCTCCCTCTCTCTCTCCCTCTCCCTCTCCCTCTCCCTCTCCCTCTCTCGCTCTCTCTCTCGCTCTCTCTCTCTCTCTCTCTCGCTCTCTCTGTCTCTCTCTCTGTCTGTCTGTCTCTCTCTCTCTCTCTCTGTCTGTCTGTCTCTCTGTCTGTCTCTCTCTCTCTGTCTCTCTCTCTCTGTCTCTCTCTCTGTCTCTCTCTCTCTGTCTCTCTCTCTCTGTCTCTCTCTCTCTGTCTCTCTCTCTGTCTCTCTCTCTCTGTCTCTCTCTCTCTGTCTCTCTCTCTCTGTCTCTCTCTCTCTGTCTCTCTCTGTCTCTCTGTCTCTCTGTCTCTCTCTCAATTAAATTTTAATTTCAATTTAAGGGGCTTTATTGGCATGGGAAACATATGTTTACATTACAAAAGCAAGTAAAATAGATAATAAACAATATACAATTAACAGCAAACTTTGCACTCACAAAAGTTAAAAATTAATAAATATATTTAAAATATAATATAATGGCTATATACAGTGTTTTAACGATGTGCAAATAGTTCAAGTACAAAAGGGAAAATAAATAAACATAAATATAGGTTGTATTTACAATGGTGTTTGTTCTTCACTGGTTGACCTTTTCTTGTGGCAACAGGTCACAAATCTTGCTGCTGTGATGGAACACTGTGGTATTTCACCCAGTAGAGATGGGAGTTTATCAAAATTGGATTTGTTTTCAAATTCTTTGTGGGTCTGTGTAATCTGAGGGAAATATGTGTCTCTAATATGGTCATACATTTGGCAGGAGGTTAGGAAGTGCAGCTCAGTTTCCACCTCATTTTGTGGGCAGTGTGCACATAGTCTGTCTTCTCTTGAGAGCCATGTCTGCCTACGGCAGCCTTTCTCAATAGCAAGGCTATGCTCACTGAGTCTGTACATAGTCAAAGCTTTCCTTAAGTTTGGGTCAGTCATAGTGGTCAGGTATTCTGCCACTGTGTACTCTCTGTTTAGGGCCAGTCACAGTGGTCAGGTATTCTGCCACTGTGTACTCTCTGTTTAGGGCCAAATAGCATTCTAGTTTGCTCTGTTATTTGTTGTTAATTCTTTCCAATGTGTCAAGTAATTACCTTTTTGTTGTCTCATGATTTGGTTGGGTCTAATTGTGCTGTTGTCTTGGAGCTCTGTGGGGTGTGTTTGTGTTTGTGAACAGAGCCCCAGGACCAGCTTGCTTAGGGGACTCTTCTCCAGGTTCATCTCTCTGTAGGTGATGGCTTTGTTATGGAAGGTTTGGGAATCACTTCCTTTTAGGTGGTTTGTAGAATTGAACAGCTCTTTTCTGGATTTTGATCATTAGCGGGTATCTGCCTAATTCTGCTCTGCATGCATTATTTGGTGTTTTACATTGTACACAGAGGATATGTTTAGCAGAATTCTGCAGAATTCAGAATTCTCTCTCTCTCATTATCAAACTACAGGAGCTTCCGGAACCAGAACTCCAGATCCCAGAACCCCTCTCTCCCTTCAGAGTTATGTGTGCTTAGTATAATGAACCAGAACTCCAGTCCCAGAACCCCTCTCTCCCTTCAGAGTTATGTGTGCTTTGTATAATGAACCAGAACTCCAGATCCCAAAACCCCTCTCTCCCTTCAGCGTTATGTGTGCTTAGTATAATGAACCAGAACTCCAGTCCCAGAACCCCTCTCTCCCTTCAGAGTTATGTGTGCTTTGTATAATGAACCAGAACTCCAGATCCCAGAACCCCTCTCTCCCTTCAGGGTTATGTGTGCTTAGTATAATGAACCAGAACTCCAGATCCCAGAACCCCTCTCTCCCTTCAGAGTTATGTGTGCTTAGTATAATGAACCAGAACTCCAGATCCCAAAACCCCTCTCTCCCTTCAGCGTTATGTGTGCTTAGTATAATGAACCAGAACTCCAGATCCCAGAACCCCTCTCTCCCTTCAGCGTTATGTGTGCTTAGTATAATGAACCAAAACTCCAGATCCCAGAACCCCTCTCTCCCTTCAGAGTTATGTGTGCTTAGTATAATGAACCAGAACTCCAGATCCCAGAACCCCTCTCTCCCTTCAGCGTTATGTGTGCTTAGTAGAATGAACCAGAACTCCAGATCCCAGAACCCCTCTCTCCCTTCAGCGTTATGTGTGCTTAGTATAATGAACCAGAACTCCAGATCCCAGAACCCCTCTCTCCCTTCAGCGTTATGTGTGCTTAGTAGAATGACCTGTTGTGGAGCCAGCTAGATGCTGGTAACATGCTGGCACCATGCCAGCTTTATGCATGGTCCAGTGTCAGCTTCTAATGACCGTGTTAGTCTTTGTCTTTCTCTCTCTCTCTGTATGTGTGTGTGTGTGTCCGTGTGTGTGTCCGTGTGTGTGTCCGTCTCCTTATCCAGTTCCACTGATGGTCTTGGCAGGGCTGGATAGAGTCAGCTGAGTTCTATTCAGGAACTCGAGTCGTGTCACAAATGGGGCTCCTAGTGGTTAAAGCGTTGGGCCAGTAACCAAAAGGTTGCTGGATCGAATCCCCGAGCTGACAAGGTAAACATCTGTCGTTCTGCCCCCTGAGCAAGGCAGTTAACCCACTGTTCCCCGGGCCCTGAACAAGGCAGTTAACCCACTGTTCCCCGGGCCCTGAACAAGACAGTTAACCCACTGTTCCCCGGGCCCTGAACAAGACAGTTAACCCACTGTTCCCCAGGGCCCTGAGCAAGGCAGTTAACCCACTGTTCCCCGGGCCCTGAACAAGACAGTTAACCCACTGTTCCCCGGGCCCTGAACAAGACAGTTAACCCACTGTTCCCCCGGGCCCTGAGCAAGGCAGTTAACCCACTGTTCTCCGGGCCCTGAACAAGACAGTTAACCCACTGTTCCCCGGGCCCTGAACAAGACAGTTAACCCACTGTTCCCCGGGCCCTGAACAAGACAGTTAACCCACTGTTCCCCGGGCCCTGAACAAGACAGTTAACCCACTGTTCCCCGGGCCCTGAACAAGACAGTTAACCCACTGTTCCCCGGGCGCCGAAGACGTGGATGTCGACTAAGGCAGCCCCCCCCCCCCCGCACCTCTCTGAGTCAGAGGGGATGGGTTAAATGCAGAAGACACATTTCAATTGAATGCATTTATTTAGACAGCTGACTAGGTACCCCCCTTCTTTCCCTATTCAATCTGTAAAGTTATCCACTATATAGTGAATAGGTGTCCATTTGGTATTCATACCTGCTTAGATGTTCTAAGAAGGAACACGGTGACTTTTCACCTGGTGGACAAACTGCTTCACAATCTCAGTGTACTCTCTGCCTTACAATATATGGTATCGTTCAGACGCTGGATACATCCTGAAATGCACCCTATTCCCTATATAGTGCACTAATATCGACCAGGGATAATGTGTTTAATTACATCTAGACATCTTTCAGGGATAATGTGTTTAATTAGATCTAGACATCTCTCAGGGATAATGTGTTTAATTACATCTAGACATCTCTCAGGGATAATGTGTTTAATTACATCTAGACATCTCTCAGGGATAATGTGTTTAATTACATCTAGACATCTCTCAGGGATAATGTGTTTAACATGTTTAATTACATCTAGACATCTCTCAGGGATAATGTGTTTAATTACATCTGGACATCTCTCAGGGATAATGTGTTTAATTACATCAGGACATCTCTCAGGGATAATGTGTTTAATTACATCTGGACATCTCTCAGGGATAATGTGTTTAATTACATCTAGACATCTCTCAGGGATAATGTGTTTAATTACATCTGGACATCTCTCAGTTATAATGTGTTTAATTACATCTGGACATCTCTCAGGGATAATGTGTTTAATTACATCAGGACATCTCTCAGGGATAATGTGTTTAATTACATCTAGACATCTCTCAGGGATAATGTGTTTAATTACATCTAGACATCTCTCAGGGATAATGTGTTTAATTACATCTAGACATCTCTCAGGGATAATGTGTTTAATTACATCTAGACATCTCTCAGGGATAATGTGTTTAATTACATCTAGACATCTCTCAGGGATAATGTGTTTAATTACATCTAGACATCTCTCAGGGATAATGTGTTTAATTACATCTAGACATTTCTCAGGGATAATGTGTTTAACATGTTTAATTACATCTAGACATCTCTCAGGGATAATGTGCTTAACATGTTTAATTACATCTATACATCTCTCAGGGATAATGTGTTTAATTACATCTAGACATATCTCAGGGATAATGTGTTTAATTACATCTAGACATCTCTCAGGGATAATGTGTTTAATTACATCGGGACATTTCTCAGGGATAATGTGTTTAATAACATCTAGACATCTTACAGTGATAATGTGTTTAACATGTTTAATTACATCTAGACATCTCTCAGGGATAATGTGTTTAATTAGATCTAGACATCTCTCAGGGATAATGTGTTTAATTACATCTAGACATCTCTCAGTGATAATGTGTTTAATTACATCTAGACATTTCTCAGGGATAATGTGTTTAACATGTTTAATTACATCTAGACATCTCTCAGGGATAATGTTTTTAATTACATCTAGACATCTCTCAGGGATAATGTGTTTAATTACATCTAGACATCTCTCAGGGATAATGTGTTTAATTACATCTGGAAATCTCTCAGGGATAATGTGTTTAATTACATCTGGACATCTCTCAGGGATAATGTGTTTAATTACATCTAGACATCTCTCAGGGATAATGTGTTTAATTACATCTAGACATCTCTCAGGGATAATGTGTTTAATTACATCTAGACATCTCTCAGGGATAATGTGTTTAATTACATCTAGACATCTCTCAGGGATAATGTGTTTAATTACATCTAGACATCTCTCAGGGATAATGTGTTTAATTACATCTAGACATCTCTCAGGGATAATGTGTTTAATTACATCTGGACATGTCTCAGGGATAATGTGTTTAATTACATCTAGACATCTCTCAGGGATAATGTGCTTAACATGTTTAATTACATCTAGACATCTCTCAGGGATAATGTGTTTAATTACATCTAGACATCTCTCAGGGATAATGTGCTTAACATGTTTAATTACATCTAGACATCTCTCAGGGATAATGTGTTTAATTACATCTAGACATCTCTCAGGGATAATGTGTTTAATTACATCTAGACATCTCTCAGGGATAATGTGTTTAATTACATCTAGACATCTCTCAGGGATAATGTGTTTAATTACATCTAGACATCTCTCAGGGATAATGTGTTTAATTACATCTAGACATCTCTCAGGGATAATGTGTTTAATTACATCTAGACATCTCTCAGGGATAATGTGTTTAATTACATCTAGACATCTCTCAGGGATAATGTGTTTAATTACATCTGGACATGTCTCAGGGATAATGTGTTTAATTACATCTAGACATCTCTCAGGGATAATGTGTTTAATTACATCTAGACATCTCTCAGGGATAATGTGTTTAATTACATCTAGACATCTCTCAGGGATAATGTGTTTAATTACATCTAGACATCTCTCAGGGATAATGTGTTTAATTACATCTAGACATCTCTCAGGGATAATGTGTATAACATGTTTAATTACATCTAGACATCTCTCAGGGATAATGTGCTTAACATGTTTAATTACATCTAGACATCTCTCAGGGATAATGTGTTTAATTACATCTAGACATCTCTCAGGGATAATGTGTTTAATTACATCTGGACATCTCTCAGGGATAATGTGTTTAATTACATCTAGACATCTTTCAGGGATAATGTGTATAACATGTTTAATTACATCTAGACATCTCTCAGGGATAATGTGCTTAACATGTTTAATAAGCCGCGTTGATTTAGCGACAAATCTGTCTGTTCCTTTCTTCCTGAAGCCAAGTGCTGAATTTATGATGTAGGCTAGCTATCCATTCTCTCTCTCTATCTCTCTCTCTCTCTCTCTTTCTCTCTCTCTCGCTACCTCGCCCATCTCCCCATCTCCCCATCTCTCTCTCTCTCTCTCTCTCTCTCTCTCTCTCTCTCTCTCTCTCTGTCTCTGTCTCTCTCTCTCTCTCTCTCTCTGTCTCTCTCTCTCTCTCTCTCTCTCTCTCTCCGTCTCTCTCTCTCTCTCTCTCTCTCTCTCTCACTCTCTCACTCGCTCTCTCCTCTCTCTCTTCCCCCCATCTCGCCCATCTCTCTCTCGCTCTCTCTCCACCCCATCTTTCACTCGCTCTCTCTCGCTCTCTCTCTCTCTCTCTCTCTCTCTACCCCCCATCTCTCTCTCCCTCGCTCTCTCTCCACCCCCCATCTTTCACTCGCTCTCTCTCTCTCTCTCGCGCTCTCTCTCTCTCGCGCTCTCTCTCTCTAACACCCATCTATCTCTCTCTCTCTCTCTCTGTCCACCCTCAAGTCTTTTTTTACAGTGTTATGCTAGGTTGTATAACTGTCCTCAGAAACGCATCAAAGAGTTGCTCCATAATATCAACACTGAACAGAGAGGTATTCAGCCCTATGTTAGCTTCACACACACACACACACACACACACACACACACACACACACACACACACACACACACACACACACACACACACACACACACACACACACACACACACACACACACACACACACACACACACACACACATACACCACACACACACACACCCACCACACACACCACACACACCACACACACCACACACACACACACACACACACGCAGCGAATGTGTTAGTGTAGCAGAGTAAACAAAGAGATGAGAGGTTTATGGATTCGTCACAACTCACGAGAAGAAGAAATGTAAGTGACTGAGAATAAACAATGAGGGTTGCACAGAGTACACCATGGATGGGAAGGGTTTGTGTTAACCTGTTGTGTGTACAGCTCTAAACTAATAGACAGTGTATCTATATAAACTAATAGATAGTGTATCTATATAAACTAATAGACAGTGTATTTATATAAACTAATAGACAGTGTATCTATATAAACTAATAGACAGTGTATCTATATAAACTAATAGACAGTGTATTTATATAAACTAATAGACAGTGTATCTATATAAACTAATAGACAGTGTATCTATATAAACTAATAGATAGTGTATCTATATAAACTAATAGACAGTGTATCTATATAAACTAATAGACCGTGTATCTATATAAACTAATAGACAGTGTATCTATATAAACTAATAGACAGTATATCTATATAAACTAATAGATAGTGTATCTGTATTCCACAAAGTGTCTTCCAGTAGGAGCTGATCTGTTTTGATCCTGGACCCAGGTATTTATATATACACACACACACACACACACACACACACACACACACACACACACACTCACACTCACACTCACACTCACACTCACACTCAAACACACACAGGCCACATGAAACATAACACATTTTTCTGGCACTATCTTAGGAAAAGCCGATACGTCGGAACGTTGAGGAGGGGGATTATCCTGGTTCTCATGGGGCATTCTAGAACACGGTCATTCACAGTGAGACAACAATCCCTGTTTCCACTGGGCTGGGGGTCAGAGAACGTGACCTCTGGCCCAGAGAACGTGACCCCTGGCCCAGATAACGTGACCTCTGGCCCAGAGAACGTGACCTCTGGCCCAGAGAACGTGACCCCTGGCCCAGATAACGTGACCTCTGGCCCAGAGAACGTGACCCCTGGCCCAGAGAACGTGACCTCTGGCCCAGAGAACGTGACCTCTGGCCCAGAGAACGTGACCCCTGGCCCAGAGAACGTGACCCCTGGCCCAGATAACGTGACCTCTGGCCCAGAGAACGTGACCCCTGGCCCAGAGAACGTGACCTCTGGCCCAGAGAACGTGACCCCTGGCCCAGAGAACGTGACCCCTGGCCCAGAGAACGTGATCCCTGGCCCAGAGAACGTGACCTCTGGCCCAGAGAACGTGACCTCTGGCCCAGAGACCGTGACCTCTGGCCCAGAGAACGTGATCCCTGGCCCAGAGAACGTGACCTCCGGCCCAGAGAACGTGACCCCTGGCCCAGAGAACGTGACCTCTGGCCCAGAGAACGTGACCCCTGGCCCAGAGAACGTGACCTCTGGCCCAGAGACCGTGACCTCTGGCCCAGAGAACGTGATCCCTGGCCCAGAGAACGTGACCTCCGGCCCAGAGAACGTGACCCCTGGCCCAGAGAACGTGACCCCTGGCCCAGAGAACGTGACCTCTGGCCCAGAGAACGTGACCCCTGGCCCAGAGAACGTGATCCCTGGCCCAGAGAACGTGACCCCTGGCCCAGAGAACGTGACCTCTGGCCCAGAGACCGTGACCTCTGGCCCAGAGAACGTGATCCCTGGCCCAGAGAACGTGACCTCCGGCCCAGAGAACGTGACCCCTGGCCCAGAGAACGTGACCCCTGGCCCAGAGAACGTGACCCCAGACCGACTGACTCCTGTGTCATGGATAGCTAGATACTTTAATAACATCTAACACTATCTCGTAATATTATCTTCCTTCCAAATCGCACCCTATTCCCTTTAAAGTGCACTACTGTTGACCAGAGGGCCCAAAGGGAAAAGGGTGCCATATTGCTATGTAAATATTTACTAGGTTATATAGTATTATCTAATGTAAATATATACTAGATCATATATACTATTATCTAATGTAAATATCTACTAGATTATATATAGTATTATTTAATGTAAATATCTACTAGGTTAAATACACTATTATCTAATGTAAATATCTACTAGGTTATATAGTATTATTTCATGTAAATATCTACTAGCTTATATAGTTTTATTTAATGTAAATATCTACTAGGTTATATACTATTATCTAATGTAAATATCTACTAGGTTATATAGTATTATTTAATGTAAATATCTACTAGGTTATATACTATTATCTAATGTAAATATCTACTAGGTTATATAGTATTATTTAATGTAAATATCTACTAGGTTATATACTATTATTTAATGTAAATATCTACTAGGTTATATAGTATTATTTAATGTAAATATCTGCCATGTACTAATGATATTGACCCCCGTGTGTGTGTTGTGTGGACGTTGTGTGGACGTTGTGTGGATGTTGTGTGGACGTTGTGTGGACGTTGTGTGGACGTTGTGTGGACGTTGTGTGGACGTTGTGTGGATGTTGTGTGGATGTTGTGTGGACGTTGTGTGGACGTTGTGTGGACGTTGTGTGGACGTTGTGTGGATGTTGTGTGGATGTTGTGTGGATGTTGTGTGGATGTTGTGTGGACGTTGTGTGGATGTTGTGTGGATGTTGTGTGGATGTTGTGTGTATTGTGTTTGGATGTTGTGTGGATGTTTGACCAGGGCCTATAGAGTAGTGCAATACTTTTGACCATAGCCTATAGGGGTAGTGCACTAGTTTTGACCAGGGCCTATATGGGTAGTGCCCTAGTTTTGACCAGGACCTATAGGGGTAGTGCCATAGTTTTGACCAGGGCCTATAGGGGTAGTGCTCTAGTTTTGACCAGGGCCTATAGGGGTAGTGCACTAGTTTTGACCAGGGCCTATAGGGGTAGTGCACTAGTTTTGACCAGGACCTATAGGGGTAGTGCCCTAGTTTTGACCAGGGCCTATAGGGGTAGTGCACTTGTTTTGACCAGGACCTATAGGGGTAGTGCCCTAGTTTTGACCAGGGCCTATAGGGGTAGTGCACTAGTTTTGACCAGGACCTATAGGGGTAGTGCCCTAGTTTTGACCAGGGCCTATAGGGGTAGTGCACTAGTTTTGACCAGGGCCTATAGGGGTAGTGCCCTAGTTTTGACCAGGGCCTATAGGGGTAGTGCACTATGTAGGGAATAGGGTGCCATTAGGGAGGTAGCCTGTATTAACATTTAAATGCATAGATGTTTTAAAAATATTTTAAATAGTAATGTATGAAGTAAAGATTTGTTTGTGTATTGTCTCGGTCCTACAGGTCAGGAAGTGGAAGATGTTGAGCCGTCACCACGTCGATGCTAAGCAGAAGGAGGCGGAGTCTGAGGTGCACCTTGGGGGCGGTCCTTGGGGGGTGAGCACCAACCACCAGCTGGCTAGCCCTGTCATGCTGGAGTGCTGTGTCTGCAGTGGACCCTTCGTTAGCTACGCTCTGGAAGAGGCCTGGCAGCCACGGCAACGCACACAGGTACTGGGCTAGCCGCTAACAGCTAAACGCTAACTTTACCTTGATAACACACACAGGTGGGCTAGCCGCTAACAGCTAAACGCTAACTTTACCTTGATAACACACACAGGTGGGCTAGCCACTAATGGCTAACTGCTATTTTTAAATTCATAACACACACACAGGTACTGGGCTAGCCGCTAACAGCTAAATGCTAACTTTAACATGATAACACACACAGGTCCAAGATGGCGTAGCAGTGTAGGCGTGTTTTGTTTCGTCCTCTCGTGTACTTTTGTATTTTTCGTATTTTTTGTATATATATATATATTTTTTTTCTATCTCTTTTCGATTTTTAATTCTATTATACCCTCCTGTAACCTACCTCACCCAATGTGATACGGAATCGCTATTATTTTTTAACTTTGGAACACATTCAAGAACCCCCAGTAGCTAACCAGCTAATCAGCTACAAGCTATTTAGTCATTTTTAGCCACTGCTAGCAGCTTTTACCTTCTGCACAGACACCGGCCCTGTTATTAGCCTGGATATTACTCACCAATTTACCAGCATCGGACTGTCTCTCCACAACAACGCCGGATTCCTGCCGTAATCCCTGAGCCACTACTTCTGATCCTCACAGCTAGCTTGCAGCTAGCGCCACTGCCTCGAAGCTAGCACCAGTTAGCAAACAAAATTCTACAATACCTTGGATTCTCTGTCGTCACGGCGCCCCGCCGCACCACCACGTCTGGTCTGCCGACGAATACCCCATCCGCTGTGCCCTCAACCGGCCTCCGTCTGAGCAGACCCCCTCCGTCTGAGCAGACCACCCCCGGGCTACTAACTTTAAACGCCGCGTGCTAGCGTAGTGGCGGCTTCCCTGCTCCATCTACGGCTGCCCCCCCGGACACTATGATCACTTGGCTACATAGCTGATGCCTGCTGGACTGTCCATGAATTCACGCTACTCCATTCTGTTTATTTGTGTTTTATCTGTCGGCTCTGTGTTTTAACTCAGGCTCTGAGTGTGTAGTTAATCCGACCCTCTCTGCCTAGTCATCGCCATTTTACCTGCTGTTGTTGTGTTAGCTGACTAGCTGCTGTTGTCTCACCTGTTGTTTTAGCTAGCTCTCCCAATCAAGACCTGCAATTACTTAATGCCTTACTATATGTCTCTCTCGAATATCAATATGCCTTGTATACTGTTGTTCAGGCTAGTTATCATTGTTTCAGTTCACAATGGAGCCCGTAGTTCCACTCCCCGTACCTCTGATACCTCCTTTGTCCCACCTCCCACACATGCGGTGACCTCACCCATTGAGACCAGCATGTCCAGAGATACAACCTCTCTTATCATCACCCAGTGCCTGGGCTTGTGTACCCGTACCCCACCATACCCCTGTCTGCACATTATGCCCAGAATCTATTCTACCACGCCCATAAATCTGCTCCTTTTATTCCTTGTCCCCAACGCTCTAGGCGACCAGTTTTGATAGCCTTTAGCCGCACCCTCATCCTACTACTCCTCTGTTCCTCGGGTGATGTGGAGGTAAACCCAGGCCCTGCATGTCCCCAGTCACCCTCATTTGTTGACTTCTGTGATCGAAAAAGCCTTGGTGTCATGCATGTCAACATCAGAAGCCTCCTCCCTAACTTTGTCTTACTCACCGCTTTAGCACACTCTGCCAACCCTGATGTCCTTGCCGTGTCTGAATCCTGGCTTAGGAAGGCCACCAAAAATTCTGAGATTTCCATACCCAACTATAACACTTTCCGTCAGGATAGAACTGCCAAAGGGGGAGGAGTTGCAATCTACTGCAGAGATAGCCTGCAAAGTTCTGTCATACTTTCCAAGTCTATGCCCAAACAGTTCGAACTTCTAATTTTAAAAATTAATCTCTCCAGAAATAAGTCTCTCACTGTTGCCGCCTGCTACCGACCCCCCTCAGCTCCCAGCTGTGCCCTGGACACCATCTGTGAATTGATCGTCCCCCATCTAGCTTCAGAGTTTGTTCTGTTAGGTGACCTAAACTGGGATATGCTTAACACCCCGGCAGTCCTACAATCTAAGCTAGATGCCCTCAATCTCACACAAATCATCAAGGAACCCACCAGGTACAACCCTAAATCCGTAAACATGGGCACCCTAATAGACATTATCCTGACCAACTTGCCCTCCAAATACAACTCTGCTGTCTTCAATCAAGATCTCAGCGATCACTGCCTCATTGCCTGTATCCGCCACGGGTCCACGGTCAAACGACCACCCCTCATCACTGTCAAACGCTCCCTAAAACACTTCTGCGAGCAGGCCTTTCTAATCGACCTGGCCCGGGTACCCTGGAAGGATATTGACCTCATCCCGTCAGTTGAGGATGCCTGGTCATTCTTTAAAAGTTACTTCCTCACCATATTAGACAAGCATGCTCCGTTCAAAAAATGCAGAACCAAGAACAGATATAGCCCTTGGTTCACTCCAGACCTGACTGCCCTCGACCAGCACAAAAACATCCTGTGGCGAACTGCAATAGCATCGAAGAGTCCCGCGATATGCAACTGTTCAGGGAAGTCAGGAACCAATATACGCAGTCAGTCAGAAAAGCAAAGGCCAGCTTTTTCAAGCAGAAATTTGCATCCTGTAGCTCTAACTCCAAAAAGTTCTGGGATACTGTAAAGTCCATGGAGAACAAGAGCACCTCCTCCCAGCTGCCCACTGCACTGAGGCTAGGTAACACGGTCACCACCGATAAATCCGTGATAATCGAAAACTTCAACAAGCATTTCTCAACGGCTGGCCATGCCTTCCTCCTGGCGACTCCAACCTTGGCCAACAGCTCCGCCCCGCCCGCTGCTACTCGCCCAAGCCTCCCCAGCTTCTCCTTTACCCAAATCCAGATAGCAGATGTTCTGAAAGAGCTGCAAAACCTGGACCCATACAAATCAGCTGGGCTTGACACTGATCAGCTGGGCTTGCTACTGAGTCTGTCTTATCGACAGACTCAGTAGCCTCGGTTTTTCTAATGACTGCCTTGCCTGGTTCACCAACTACTTCGCAGACAGAGTTCAGTGTGTCAAATTGGAGGGCATGTTGTCCGGTCCTCTGGCAATCTCTATGGGGGTACCACAGGGTTCAATTATCGGGCCGACTCCTTTCTCTGTATATATCAATGTTGTTGCTCTTGCTGCGGGCGATTCCCTGATCCACCTCTACGCAGGCGACACAATTCTGTATACTTCTGGCCCTTCCTTGGACACTGTGCTATCTAACCTCCAAACGAGCTTCAATGCCATACAACACTCCTTCCGTGGCCTCCAACTGCTCTTAAACGCTAGTAAAACCAAATGCATGCTTTTCAACCGTTCGCTGCCTGCACCCGCACGCCCGACTAGCATCACCACCCTGGACGGTTCCGACCTAGAATATGTGGACATCTATAAGTACCTAGGTGTCTGGCTAGACTGCAAACTCTCCTTCCAGACTCATATCAAACATTTCCAATCCAAAATCAAATCTAGAGTCGGCTTTCTATTTCGCAACAAAGCCTCCTTCACTCACGCCGCGAAACTTACCCTAGTAAACCTGACTATCCTACCGATCCTCGACTTCGGCGATGTCATCTACAAAATAGCTTCCAATACTCTACTCAGCAAACTGGATGCAGTTTATCACAGTGCCATCCGTTTTGTCACCAAAGCCCCATATACTACCCACCACTGCGACCTGTATGCCCTAGTCGGCTGGCCCTCGCTACATGTTCGTCGTCAGACCCACTGGCTCCGGGTCATCTACAAGGCTATGCTAGGTAAAGTGCCGGAGACTTTTATCTCCCTCAACAACTTTAAACATCTGCTATCTGAGCAGCTAACCGATCGCTGCAGCTGTACATAGTCCATCGGTATATAGCCCACCCAATTTACCTACCTCACCCCCATACTGCTTTTATTTATTTACTTTTCTGCTCTTTTGCACACCAGTATCTCTACTTGCACATGATCATCTGATGATTTATCACTCCAGTGTTAATCTGCTAAATTGTAATTATTCGATTTATTGCCTACCTCATGCCTTTTGCACACATTGTACATAGATTCTCTTTTTTTCTACCATGTTATTGACTTGTCTATTGTTTACTCCATGTGTAACTCTGTGTTGTTGTCTGTTCACACTGCTATGCTTTATCTTGGCCAGGTTGCAGTTGCAAATTAAAACTTGTTCTCAACTAGCCTACCTGGTTAAATAAAGGTGAAATAAAAAATAAAATAAAATAAAACGGGTGAGCTAGCCACTAATGGCTAACTGCTATCTTTACCTTGACAACGCACAAATCAAATATTGGTTGCCACAAGCTTCGTAAACAACAGGTGTAGACTGACAGTGAAATGTTTACTTACAGAACCTTCCCAACAACGCAGAGAGAAAAAGTAGAGAAATAATTGAAAAATAATAACACAAGGAAAAAATACACACTGAGTAACAATATATTCAATGATATAGTCAATGATAACTTGGCTAAATACACGGTGTACCAGTACTGAGTCAATGATAACTTGGCTATATACACAGGGTACCAGTACTGAGTCAATGATAACTTGGCTATATACACAGGGTACCAGTACTGAGTCAATGATAACCTGGTTATATACACAGGGTACCAGTACTGAGTCAATGATAACTTGGCTATATACACAGGGTACCAGTACAGAGTCAATGATAACTTGGTTATATACACAGGGTACCAGTACTGAGTCAATGATAACTTGGCTATATGCACAGGGTACCAGTACAGAGTCAATGATAACTTGGTTATATACACAGGGTACCAGTACTGAGTCAATGATAACTTGGCTATATACACAGGGTACTAGTACTGAGTCAATGATAACTTGGCTATATACACAGGGTACCAGTACTGAGTCAATGATAACTTGGCTATATACACAGGGTACCAGTACAGAGTCAATGATAACATGGCTATATACACAGGGTACCAGTACAGAGTCAATGATAACTTGGTTATATACACAGGGTACCAGTACTGAGTCAATGATAACTTGGTTATATACACAGGGTACCAGTACTGAGTCAATGATAACTTGGCTATATACACAGGGTACCAGCACTGAGTCAAGGATAACTAGGTTATATACACAGGGTACCAGTACAGAGTCAATGATAACATGGCTATATACACAGGGTACCAGTACTGAGTCAATGATAACTTGGCTATATACACGGGGTACCAGTACTGAGTCAATGATAACTTGGCTATATACACAGGGTACCAGTACTGAGTCAATGATAACTTGGCTATATACATGGGGTACCAGTACTGAGTCAATGATAACCTGGCTATATACACAGGGTACCAGTACTGAGTCAATGATAACTTGGCTATATACACAGGGTACCAGTACTGAGTCAATGATAACTTGGCTATATACACAGGGTACCAGTACTGAGTCAATGTGCATTGGTACGAGGTAATTGAGGGAGACACAGTATGTTCACATAGGTAGGGATAAAGTTACTAGGCAACACGATAGTTAACAAACAGCAGTAGAACTGTATGTGATGAGTCAAGAGTTAGTGCATAATGGAAAAATGCAGAGACTCCGGGTAGCTATTGGTTAACTCTTTAGCAGTCTTATGGCTTGGGGGTAGAAGCTGTTCAGAGTCCTGTTGGTTCCAGACTTGGTGCATCGGTACCGCTTGCTGTGCTGGTAACAGAGAGAACAATCTATGACTAGGGTGGCTGGAGTCTTTGACAATTTTTATGGCCTTCCTCTGACACCGCCTGGTATAGAGGTCATGGATGGCAGGAAGCTTGGCCTGAGTGGTCTCGGTGCCTTACGCACCACCCTCTGTAGCGCCTTGCGATCAGGCAGTTGTCATACCAGGCGGTGATGCAGCTAGTCAAGATGCTCTCACTGGTGCAGCTGTAGAACTTTATGAGGATCCGAGGGCCCATGACAAGTCTGCTGTCATGTCTTCTTCATTACTGTGCATGTGTGTGTGTGGACCATGTTTATTCCTTAGTGATGTGCATATAGATGGGCTAGCCGATAATAGCTAAAAGCTAACTTTAAAACAGGTGGGCTAGCCCTCTAACTAACCGCTAACTTTAACTTTATAACACACAGGTGGGATAGCCACTAACTGCTGCCACCTATGTTAAATGGAGAGAGTGATTGACCACCTCACTTAGAGAAGTATGCAAGTGCAAAAATATTTCCCTCTCTCTCTTCCTCTCTCACTCCAAACTGTGAGAGATTCTTTCCCCAATAAAAAAAATACAAAAATCCTTTCTAAATGATTAATGAAGTCCTAATTTTGGCATTGTCATGGATACCGCAGGTCCTGCAGTTCCCTCAGCTAGCTCAGTCAACATACACACTGCAGAGAGACAGAGAGAGACGCACAGTGCCCGCAAAATGAGCTGGAAACTGAGCTGCACTTCCTAACCTCCTGACAAATGTATGACCATATTAGAGACACATATTTCCCTCAGATTACACAGACCCGCAAAGAATTGGAAAACTAAATCAAATGTTGATTCTATTGGGTGAAATAGCACAGTTTGAAATCACAGCATCAACATTTGTGACCTGTTGCCACAAACACCATATTTATATTTATCTATTTTCCCTTTTGTACTTTAACTATTTGCACATCGTTACAACACTGTATATAGACATAATATGACATTTGAAATGTCTTTATTTTTTAGGAACTTTTTTTAAAGTGTAATGGTTACTGTTAATTTTATATTGTTTATTTCATTTTTGTTTATTATCTATTTCACTTGCTTTGGCAATTGTAAACAGAGAGAGAGAGAGAGAGAGAGAGAGAGAGAGAGAGAGAGAGAGAGAGAGAGAGAGAGAGAGAGAGAGAGAGAGAGAGAGAGAGAGAGAGAGAGAGAGAGAGAGAGAGAGAGAGAGAGAGAGAGAGAGAGAGAGAGAGAGAGAGAGAGAGAGAGAGAGAGAGAGAGAGAGAGAGAGAGAGAGAGAGAGAGAGAGAGAGAGAGAGAGAGAGAGAGAGAGAGAGAGAGAGAGAGAGAGAGAGAGAGGCATAGGGGAATGGAGACAGAGTTAGAGGGGAAGGTAGGAGAGAGGACCAGAGGAAAGGTAGGAGAGAGGACCAGAGGAAAGGTAGGAGAGAGGACCAGAGGGAAGGTAGGAGAGAGGACCAGAGGGAAGGTAGGAGAGAGGACCAGAGGGAAGGTAGGAGAGAGGACCAGAAGGACGGTAGGAGAGAGGACCAGAAGGACGGTAGGAGAGAGGACCAGAAGGACGGTAGGAGAGAGGACCAGAGGGACGGTAGGAGAGAGGACCAGAGGGAAGGAGGAGAGAAAATCAGAGGAAAGGTAGGAGAGAGGACCAGAGGAAAGGTAGGAGAGAGGACCAGAGGAAAGGTAGGAGAGAGGACCAGAGGGACGGTAGGAGAGAGGACCAGAGGGAACGAGGAGAGAGGATCAGAGGAAAGGTAGGAGAGAGGACCAGAGGGAAGGTAGGAGAGAGGACCAGCGGGAAGGTAGGAGAGAGGACCAGTGTGACGGTAGGAGAGAGGACCAGTGTGACGGTAGGAGAGAGGATCAGAGGAAAGGTAGGAGAGAGGATCAGAGGAAAGGTAGGAGAGAGGACCAGAGGGAAGGAGGAGAGAGGATCAGAGGAAAGGTAGGAGAGAGGACCAGAGGGAAGGTAGGAGAGAGAGAAAGAAAAAGAGAGAGTCATGGAGGAGCTGGGTACATATGGAGAGTGGACCAGAGGGAAGGTAGGAGAGAGGACAAGATGGAAGGTAGGAGAGAGGACCAGTGTGACGGTAGGAGAGAGGACCAGAGGGAAGGAGGAGAGAGGATCAGAGGAAAGGTAGGAGAGAGGACCAGAGGGAAGGAGGAGAGAGGATCAGAGGAAAGGTAGGAGAGAGGACCAGAGGGAAGGTAGGAGAGAGAGAAAGAAAAAGAGAGAGTCATGGAGGAGCTGGGTACATATGGAGAGTGGACCAGAGGGAAGGTAGGAGAGAGGACAAGATGGAAGGTAGGAGAGAGGACCAGTGTGACGGTAGGAGAGAGGACCAGAGGGAAGGAGGAGAGAGGACAAGATGGAAGGTAGGAGAGAGGACCAGTGTGACGGTAGGAGAGAGGACCAGAGGGAAGGAGGAGAGAGGATCAGAGGAAAGGTAGGAGAGAGGACCAGAGGGAAGGAGGAGAGAGGATCAGAGGAAAGGTAGGAGAGAGGACCAGAGGGAAGGTAGGAGAGAGAGAAAGAAAAAGAGAGAGTCATGGAGGAGCTGGGTACATATGGAGAGTGGACCAGAGGGAAGGTAGGAGAGAGGACAAGATGGAAGGTAGGAGAGAGGACAAGAGGGAAGGTAGGAGAGAGGACAAGATGGAAGGTAGGAGAGAGGACCAGGTGGAAGGTAGGAGAGAGAGAAAGAAAAAGAGAGAGTCATGGAGGAGCTGGGTACATATGGAGAGAGGACCAGAAGGAAGGAGAGAGACAGAGAGAGAGAGTCATGGAGGAGCTGGGTACATATGGAGAGTGGACCAGAGGGAAGGAGAGAGAGAGAGAGAGAGAGTCATGGAGGAGCTGGGTACATATGGAGAGTGGTATACGTTGTCTCCTGTGATGAACACAACCCCTCCATCTCCCTCCATAATCCTATCTTTCTGGTCTTGTTCCTGTATTCTGATAGTTAGTGTTACAGGCATTGGTTTTTCCATGTATGTTTTGAGGTTGGACTTTAGCACGTATAACTCGTTAGCATGTATGGCGCACCAATTGGTGTCACCTAATCAGTCAGTATGTGTTAGCAGGAAGGTGTTTCAGCTGTGCTGGCCCAGGTGATATTTAACAGTGTCTGGCCCAGGTGATATTTAAGAGTGTTTGGCCCAGGTGATATTTAACAGTGTTTGGCCCAGGTGATATTTAAGAGTGTCTGGCCCAGGTGATATTTAACAGTGTCTGGCCCAGGCCCATGCACATTTGTGGCCTGCTGGAGGTCATTTTGCAGGGCGCTGGCAGTGCACCTCCTTGCACAAAGGCGGAGGTAGCGGTCCTGCTGCTGGGTTGTTGCCCTCCTACGGCCTCCTCCACGTCTCTTGATGTACTGGCCTGTCTCCTGGTAGCGCCTCCATGCTCTGGACACTACGCTGACAGACACAGCAAACCTTTTTGCCACAGCTCGCATTTAAGTGCCATCCTGGATGAACTGCACTACCTGAGCCACTTGTGTGGGTTGTAGACTCCGTCTCATGCTACCACTAGAGTGAGAGCACCGCCAGCATTCAAAAGTGACCAAAACATCAGCCAGGAAGCATAGGAACTGAGAAGTGGTCTGTGGTCTTTTTTTGGGGGGGTGTCTTGCTAATTGCCCATAATTTCCACCTTTTCTCTATTCCATTTGCACAACAGCATGTGAAATTTATTGTCAATCAGTGTTGCTTCCTAAGTGGACAGTTTGATTTCACAGAAGTGTGATTGACTTGGAGTTACATTGTGTTGTTAATTTTCCCTTTATTTTTTTGAGCAGTGTATTTTTCTCTAAATTGTAAAAAGTACTTTGTGGTTTTTTTTTCACTTCCTCCAATCACTTCCTTCTTCATCTTCCCCTTTTGCTCTCTTCCTACAATCATTTCCTTCTTCATCTTCCCCTTTTGGTCTCTTCCTCCAATCATTTCCTTCTTCATCTTCCCCTTTTGCTCTCTTCCTCCAATCATTTCCTCCTTCATCTTCCTACATTCAGTCCAGTAGTAGTTGTAAAGAAAATAATTCATCAAGGTCCTCCATGGAGATTAGATACAATATTTCCTTATGTTTGACCCTCAATCTTTTAAGTTTCTTTACCTCACTTCATGGCTGTTTGTCGTATTTCAAACTTCATTATTTCCCATAAGACATTGTAAATAGATCAGCTTTTCTAAAATGTTCTCGTATAATATCTTTGGCGTCCATCTTGAATGTATCATCTCCCAACAGCCTACTACTGAGTTTGCAATAACTCTGATAATTATTTAACTTTTACGATCAGCAACAACAGTTGATTCAATGGATACTTTGACTATTTTCTAATGAATTAGAAAATCAACCAGAAGTCAATTTTTTGACTGTCTGTACATGTCCTTGTTAGACCAAGTGAAGTCCTATTTAATCAGGATATTTAGATTTCCACATGGCAACACGTAGATTATTCAACTCAAGATGATCAGTGATGGGTTTATTAGGATGGGATCGATGTCAATCATCACATTAGAAACAACTAAAATCTCCACCTGGGATCCTTTTTATATCTTGAAATAGACCTTTAACGCTCATTTTCAAATTCTTGAAATCGTTTGTTGTTGGATGCATAGATATTTCCCGAATACCGCACCCCCCCCCCCCCCCCTCCCCCGGTAAAGTAGCCTTACTCAAGGAGGAGGGAGACATTGTGTAGTTTTTACAATAAGGAGTTAATCGCCCGTAGGCAGTGTTAGCATGCCAGTTCTCAGGTTAGTCTTATCTCATTCAAGTGTTTAGTCTTTACAACAAAAGGCATCTTTTCACCCAGTAATTAGGCTTCTGTTTTGTTTCCCAGTTCCAGCTCTTAGGCTCTGGCTCTTTGTCAAGGGTTCTAAATTGGCCGCCCTTCATTCCCATCCAATTATCACTCTTGCACCTTCCTTTTGATCTGCAGCCACTATCGACCACAGCTTCTCCCGTCTCACGTTGTCCGCAGAGGTCAGATTCTCTGTGAACCTCAACTTTGGCTTGATGAGATACTCACAGTTGTTCGCTCGCATCCAGAGAGAAGATCCCGTGTAGATCTGTTGATGAACCGGATGATGGTTGTCCTCGGCCTCTTGTCTTGATCCTTGAGTCTTCCCAAACGATTAACGATGTCCACATCTTCCTGAAGTTCGGCTTTGGATTAGGGGAATGACAGATGTCAACAACTCTGGAATGACAGCTCCACAGACGTCAACAACTCTGGAAGGACAGCTCCACAGACGTCAACAACTCTGGAAGGACAGCTCCACAGACGTCAACAACTCTGGAAGGACAGCTCCACAGACGTCAACAACTCTGTGTTTTGATTTCCTCACCCGCCTGTTCCGGTATCCCATAAAGCCTCAGGTTCCATCTGCACTGGTATCTCTCTGCCTCGTTCACCATTTTGCTCCAGTTCAGCAACTTTCCTTTCATTTTCCTGGCAGGTAACTTCCACATTCTTCATATCACTTATTATGTTTTGTTTTTTTACTTCTTCAGAGATTAAAGTCAACAGATTTCTTCATTGGCCTCAATTTTCACCTTATTCTTCCTATCCATGTCCTCCATGCCATCTGACCTCTCATCTATTTTCCGAAGTCAAAAGAATCACAACATTGTTTTGCATATTCAAGAAGTGACATACCCTCTTGCCTTCTCATCCTTTTCTCGTGGGACTCGACTGGAGTGTCGGGGTCGTGAGGCGGTAATTGGATGGGCGCAGGTTGTCAGCATTGTACGTGCACATCAACGGTCCACCACCACCAACAGCAGCATTATTTTCCACAGTCACATTCTAAAGAGGAGTACCAGCTGATGATTTCTCCATTTATTTTCTTTTTGATCCGGCCGTGGGAGATCCCATGTAGACAAGCTAGTTCTTTAGCTAGCCTGGCTAGCTAGCTAAAGCTTGGCTAGTTGATGTTGTTGCTAACTCAAGTTGATGGGAGTTTCCATATAGACAAGTTAGTTTTTTAGCTAGCTAGTTTAGCTAAACAGTTAGCTAGCCAACATTAAATTGGCTAGCTAGCTAAAGCTTGGCTAGTTGATGTTGTTGCTAACTCAAGTTGACTTTTCAGTTTTTAGAGGTAAATAATGAGTGAAAAGTAATCAATTACTTTGGTAAACAAACTACCATATTCATACCATGTTTTAAGGCCCTAGAACTCTCCAAATGCTAATATTTGGTTGAGCAAATCTAACATTTTCTTCAGCTACCAAAAATCGCATCTGCACTGGCCGCCATCTTGCATTCCCCCAGTTCTGGTAGTTAGCATGAGGTCAGTGGATTTCAAAAGTCCTATAAAACGATAACAAAAAAATCCTAGTGCTCAGATTCCTTCTTGAGCTGAACACACACACACACACACACACACACACACACACACACACACACACACACACACACACACACACACACACACACACACACACACACACACACACACACACACACTCTCACACACAGAAACACAGACAAACACACACACACACACACACACTCACTCTCTCTCTCTCACACACACTTAACGTTTCTCTTGTTTTCTAGGCGATGGATCTGTACTACCATAGTGAACCAGACCCAGAGTACTACTGCTGTCCCAACGACTCTAGTAAGTCTACCTTACACCTACCTCTCTCTCCCCCTACCCTCCCCCTGTCTCCCCCTACCCTCCCCCTACCCTCCCCCTCTCTCCCCCAAATGGCACCCTATTACCTATATAGTGCCCTACTTTGACACAAACCCTAGCCAGATCTGTCCCCCTGTTGTCGCTCCTCAATTCACTCCATTCAGCCATAGAGACTGTTACATAACGACATGTTTCCACAGAGAGCTATGCCCTTATTAAAAACACATTAGTCATCAGGTCCAGTTAAAGCAGGGAGTCAACGTCACTCTCCCCCTCTCCTCTCCTCTACCCTCCTCTCACCTTCTCTCCTCTCCCCTCATCTCAACCTCTCCTCTCCCCTCCTCTCACCCCTCCTCTCACATTCCTATTATGTACTTTTTACTCCTTACATTTTACCTGACACCCAAAAGTACTTATTATATTTTGAATCAAATCATATTTGATCAAATCCAATTTTATTGTTCACATACACACATTTAGCAGATGTTATTGCGGGTGTAGCAAAATGCTTGTGTTTCCTGCTTCAACAGTGCAGTAATATCTAACAATACACAACAAATACACACAAATCTAGTGTAAAATATTGGAATTAAGGCCTCCCGGGTGGCCTAGGGCACTGCACTACAGCGCTAGCTGCGCCACCAGAGTCTCTGGGTTCGCGCCCAGGCTCTGTCGCAGCCGGCCGCGACCGGGAGGTCCGTGGGGCAACGCACAACTGGCATAGCGTCGTCCGGGTTAGGGAGGGTTTGGCCGGTAGGGATATCCTTGTCTCATCGCGCTCCAGCGACTCCTGTGGCGGGCCGGGCGCAGTGCGCGTTAACCAAGGTGGCCAGGTACACGGTGTTTCCTCCGACACATTGGTGCGGCTGGCTTCCGGGTTGGAGGCGCGTTAAGAAGCAGTGCGGCTTGGTTGGGTTGTGCTTCGGAGGACGCATGGCTTTCGACCTTCGTCTCTCCCGAGCCCGTACGGGAGTTGTAGCGATGAGACAAGATAGTAATTACTAGCGATTGGATACCACGGAAATTGGGGAGAAAAGGGGAGAAAATTTATTTAAAAAAATAAATGAAATAATAATAAATAAATATTGGAATTCAGAAATATATAAATATTAGAACCAGCAATGTTGCAGTGGCATTGACTAAAATACAGTAGAATAGAATACAGTATATACATATGAGATGAGTAAAGCAGTATGTAAATATTATTAAAGTGACTAGTGTTCCATTATTAAAGTGACCAGTGGTTCCATGTCTATATATATAGGGCAGCAGCCTCTAAGGTGCAGGGTTGAGTAACCGGGTGGTAGCTGGCTAGTGATGGCTATTTAACAGTCTGATGGCCTTGAGATAGAAGCTGTTTTTCAGTCTCTCGGTCCTAGTTTTGATGCACCTGTACTGACCCCGCATTCTAGATGGTAGCGGGGTGAACAGGCAGTGGCTCGGGTGGTTGTTGTCCTTGATGATCTTTTTGGCCTTCCTGTGACATCGGGTGGTGTAGGTGTCCTGGAGGGCAGGTAGTTTTCCCCCGGTGATGCGTTGGGCTGACTGCACCACCCTCTCGAGAGCCTTACGGTTGTGGGCGGATCAGTTGCCGTACCAGATGGTGATACAGGCTGACAGGATGCTCTCAATGGTGCATCTGTAAAAGTTTGTGAGGGTTTTAGGTGCCAAGACAAATTTCTTCAGCCTCCTGCGCATTCTGTTGCGTGTTCTTTACCACACTGTCTGTGTGGGTGGTCCATTTCAGGTCGTCAGCGATGTATACGCCGAGGAACTTAAAGCTTTCCACCTTCTTCACTGCGATCCCATCAATGTGGATAGGGGGCCTGCTCCCTCTGCTGTTTCCAGAAGTCCACGATCAGCTCCTTCGTTTTGTTGACATTGAGGGAGAGGTTATTTTCCTGGCACTACTCCGCCAGGGCCCTCACCTCCTCCCTGTAGGCCGTCTCGTCATTGTTGGTAATCAGGCCTGCTATGGTTGTGTCGTCTGCAAACTTGATGATTGAGTTGGAGGCGTGTGTGGCCACGCAGTCATGGGTGAACAGGGAGTACAGGAGAGGGCTGAGCCCTTGTGGGCCCCTGTGTTGAGGATCAGCGTAGCGGAGATGTTGTTACCTACCCTCACCACCTGGGTGCGGCCCGTCAGGAAGTCCAGGACCCAGTTGCACAGGGCGGGGTTCAGACCCAGGGCCTCAAGCTGAATGATGACCTTGGAGAGTACCATGGTGTTGAAGGCTGAGCTATATTCATTGAACAGCATTCTTTCCCATCTCTTTCCCATCTCTTTGAATCTCTTTGAATCTCTTTGAATCTCTTTGAATCTCTTTACCATCTCTTTCCCATCTCTTTCCCATCTCTTTCCCATCTCTTTCCCATCTCTTTCCCATCTCTTTACCATCTCTTCTTTCCCATCTCTTTCCCATCTCTTTCCCATCTCTTTACCATCTCTTTACATCTCTTTACCATCTCTTTACCATCTCTTTCCCATCTCTTTCCCATCTCTTTCCCATCTCTTTACCATCTCTTTCCCATCTCTTTCCCATCTCTTTCCCATCTCTTTACCATCTCTTTACCATCTCTTTCCCATCTCTTTCCCATCTCTTTACCATCTCTTTCCCATCTCTTTCCCATCTCTTTCCCATCTCTTTCCCATCTCTTTCCCATCTCTTTCCCATCTCTTTACATCTCTTTACCATCTCTTTACCATCTCTTTCCCATCTCTTTCCCATCTCTTTCCCATCTCTTTACCATCTCTTTCCCATCTCTTTCCCATCTCTTTCCCATCTCTTTCCCATCTCTTTCCCATCTCTTTCCCATCTCTTTACATCTCTTTACCATCTCTTTACCATCTCTTTCCCATCTCTTTCCCATCTCTTTCCCATCTCTTTACCATCTCTTTACCATCTCTTTCCCATCTCTTTCCCATCTCTTTACCATCTCTTTACCATCTCTTTCCCATCTCTTTCCCATCTCTTTCCCATCTCTTTACCATCTCTTCTTTCCCATCTCTTTCCCATCTCTTTCCCATCTCTTTACCATCTCTTTACCATCTCTTTCCCATCTCTTTCCCATCTCTTTCCCATCTCTTTACCATCTCTTCTTTCCCATCTCTTTCCCATCTCTTTCCCATCTCTTTACCATCTCTTTCCCATCTCTTTCCCATCTCTTTCCCATCTCTTTACCATCTCTTTACCATCTCTTTCCCATCTCTTTCCCATCTCTTTCCCATCTCTTTACCATCTCTTCTTTCCCATCTCTTTCCCATCTCTTTACCATCTCTTTCCCATCTCTTTACCATCTCTTTCCCATCTCTTTACATCTCTTTCCCATCTCTTTCCCATCACTTTACCATCTCTTTCCCATCTCTTTCCCATCTCTTTCCCATCTCTTGACCATCTCTTTCCCATCTCTTTCCCATCTCTTTCCCATCTCTTTCCCATCTCTTTACCATCTCTTTCCCATCTCTTTCCCATCTCTTTCCCATCTCTTTCCCATCTCTTTACCATCTCTTTACATCTCTTTACATCTCTTTACCATCTCTTTCCCATCTCTTTCCCATCTCTTTCCCATCTCTTTCCCATCTCTTTCCCATCTCTTTCCCATCTCTTTACCATCTCTTGACCATCTCTTGACCATCTCTTTACCATCTCTTTCCCATCTCTTTCCCATCTCTTTCCCATCTCTTTACCATCTCTTTCCCATCTCTTTCCCATCTCTTTCCCATCTCTTTCCCATCTCTTTCCCATCTCTTTACCATCTCTTTCTCATCTCTTTCCCATCTCTTTCCCATCTCTTTCCCATCACACTAGTAGATCAACTTACCTAACTTTCCCATCTCTTTCCCATCTCTTTCCCATCTCTTTACCATCTCTTTACATCTCTTTACATCTCTTTCCCATCTCTTTACCATCTCTTTACCATCTCTTTCCCATCTCTTTCCCATCTCTTTCCCATCTCTTTACCATCTCTTTCCCATCTCTTTCCCATCTCTTTACCATCTCTTGACCATCTCTTGACCATCTCTTTACCATCTCTTTCCCATCTCTTTCCCATCTCTTTACCATCTCTTTACCATCTCTTTACCATCTCTTTCCCATCTCTTGACCATCTCTTGACCATCTCTTTACCATCTCTTTCCGATCTCTTTCCCATCTCTTTCCCATCTCTTTCCCATCTCTTTCCCATCTCTTTACCATCTCTTTCCCATCTCTTTCCCATCTCTTTCCCATCTCTTTCCCATCTCTTTACCATCTCTTTCCCATCTCTTTACCATCTCTTTCCCATCTCTTTACCATCTCTTCTTTACCATCTCTTCTTTCCCATCTCTTTCCCATCTCTTTCCCATCTCTTTCCCATCTCTTTACCATCTCTTTACCATCTCTTTCCCATCACACTAGTAGATCAACTTACCTAACTTTCCCCTAACTTTCCCAACATCATTTTACCAATCAGTTTACCAGGATTTTAACACTCAACATGTACCAGTATGTACTGGTTATAAGTTAGACACATCACAGTATTCTGACTAGCTGGTACTGGCTGACTGGTACTGACTGACTGGTACTGACTGACTGGTACTGACTGACTGGTACTGGCTGACTGGTACTGGCTGACTAGTTCTGGATGACTGGAACTGACTGACTGGTACTGGCTGACTAGTACTGACTGGTACTGGCTGACTGGTACTGGCTGTTACTGGCTGACTGGTACTGGCTGGTACTGGCTGACTGGTACTGGATGGTACTGGCTGACTGGTACTGGCTGACTGGTCCTGGCTGGTACTGGCTGACTGGTACTGGCTGACTTGTGCTGACTGACTGGCTGGCTGACTGGTACTGGCTGACTGGTCCTGGCTGGCTGGTACTGGCTGACTCGTACTGGCTGACTGGTACTAAGTGACTGGTTCTGGCTGACTGGTACTGGCTGACTGGGATATGACTCCTTACGTCAGGCCAGTCAGGGAGACCATCTACTGGGATATGACTCCTTACGTCAGGCCAGCCAGGGAGACCCTCTACTGGGATATGGGATATGACTCCTTACGTCAGGCCAGCCAGGGAGACCATCTACTGGGATATGACTCCGTACGTCAGGCCAGCCAGGGAGACCCTCTACTGGGATATGACTCCTTACGTCAGGCCAGCTAGGGAGACCCTCTACTGGGATATGGGATATGAGTCCTTACGTCAGGCCAGCCAGGGAGACCATCTACTGGGATATGACTCCGTACGTCAGGCCAGCCAGGGAGACCCTCTACTGGGATATGACTCCGTACGTCAGGCCAGCCAGGGAGACCAACTACTGGGATATGACTCCTTACGTCAGGCCAGCCAGGGAGACCATCTACTGGGATATGACTCCGTACGTCAGGCCAGCCAGGGAGACCATCTACTGGGATATGACTCCGTACGTCAGGCCAGCCAGGGAGACCCTCTACTGGGATATGACTCCTTACGTCAGGCCAGCCAGGGAGACCCTCTACTGGGATATGACTCCTTACGTCAGGCCAGCCAGGGAGACCTTCTACTGGGATATGGGATATGACTCCTTACGTCAGGCCAGTCAGGGAGACCCTCTACTGGGATATGGGATATGACTCCTTACGTCAGGCCAGCCAGGGAGACTCTCTACTGGGATATGACTCCTTACGTCAGGCAAGTCAGGGAGACCCTCTACTCGGATATGGGATATGACTCCTTACGTCAGGCCAGCCAAGGAGACCATCTACTGGGATATGACTCCTTACGTCAGGCCAGCCAGGGAGACCCTCTACTGGGATAAGACTCCTTACGTCAGGCCAGCCAGGGAGACCATCTACTGGGATATGACTCCTTACGTCAGGCCAGTCAGGGAGACCATCTACTGGGATATGACTCCTTACGTCAGGCCAGCCAGGGAGACCCTCTACTGGGATATGACTCCTTACGTCAGGCCAGCCAGGGAGACCTTCTACTGGGATATGACTCCTTATGTCAGGCCAGTCAGGGAGACCCTCTACTGGGATATGACTCCTTACGTCAGGCCAGTCAGGGAGACCATCTACTGGGATTTGGGATATGACTCCTTATGTCAGCCCAGCCAGGGAGACCCTCTACTGGGATATGACTCCTTACGTCAAGCCAGCCAGGGAGACCTTCTACTGGGATATGACTCCTTATGTCAGGCCAGTCAGGGAGACCTTCTACTGGGATATGACTCCTTACGTCAGGCCAGTCGGGGAAACCCTCTACTGGGATATGACTCCTTACGTCAGGCCAGTCAGGGAGACCATCTACTGGGATATGGGATATGACTCCTTACGTCAGGCCAGTCAGGGAGACCCTCTACTGGGATATGACTCCTTACATCAGGCCAGCCAGAGAGACCATCTACTGGGATATGACTCCTTACGTCAGGCCAGTCAGGGAGACCATCTACTGGGATATGACTCCTCAAGTCAGGCCAGTCATGGAGACCATCTACTGGGATATGACTCCTTACGTCAGGCCAGCCAGGGAGACCCTCTACTGGGATATGACTCCTTACGTCAGGCCAGTCAGGGAGACCCTCTACTGGGATATGGGATATGACTCCTTACGTCAGGCCAGTCAGGGAGACCATCTACTGGGATATGGGATATGACTCCTTACGTCAGGCCAGCCAGGGAGACCATCTACTGGGATATGGGATATGACTCCTTACGTCAGGCCAGCCAGGGAGACCCTCTACTGGGATATGAGTCCTTACGTCAGGCCAGCCAGGGAGACCCTCTACTGGGATATGACTCCTTACATCAGGCCAGCCAGGGAGACCTTCTACTGGGATAGGACTCCTTACGTCAGGCCAGCCAGGGAGACCCTCTACTGGGATATGGGATATGACTCCGTACATTAGGCCAGTCAGGGAGACCATCTACTGGGATATGACTCCGTACGTCAGGCCAGCCAGGGAGACCATCTACTGGGATATGACTCCTTACGTCAGGCCAGCCAGGGAGACCATCTACTGGGATATGACTCCTTACGTCAGGCCAGTCAGGGAGACCATCTACTGGGATATGACTCCTTACGTCAGGCCAGTCAGGGAGACCTTCTACTGGGATATGACTCCTTACGTCAGGCCAGCCAGGGAGACCATCTACTGGGATATGACTCCTTACGTCAGGCCAGCCAGGGAGACCATCTACTGGGATATGACTCCTTACGTCAGGCCAGCCAGGGAGACCCTCTACTTGGAAATGACTCCTTACGTCAGGCCAGTCAGGGAGACCATCTATTGGGATATGGGATATGACTCCTTACGTCAGGCCAGCCAGGGAGACCCTCTACTGGGATATGACTCCCTACGTCAGGCCAGTCAGGGAGACCCTCTACTGGGATATGACTCCTTACGTCAGGCCAGCCAGGGAGACCATTTACAGGGATATGACTCCTTACGTCAGGCCAGCCAAGGAGACCCTCTACTGGGATATAACTCCTTATGTCAGGCCAGCCAGGGAGACCATCTACTGGGATATTACTCCTTACGTCAGGCCAGCCAGGGAGACCCTCTACTGGGATATGACTCCTTACGTCAGGCCAGCCAGGGAGACCCTCTACTGGGATATGACTCCTTACGTCAGGCCAGCCAGGGAGACCCTCTACTGGGATATGACTCCTTACGTCAGGCCAGCGAGGGAGACCCTCTACTGGGATATGACTCCTTACGTCAGGCCAGTCAGGGAGAACATCTACTGGGATATGACTCCTTACGTCAGGCCAGCCAGGGAGACCATCTACTGGGATATGACTCCTTACGTCAGGCCAGCCAGGGAGACCCTCTACTGGGATAAGGGATATGACTCCTTACGTCAGGCCAGCTAAGGAGACCATCTACTGGGATATGACTCCTTACGTCAGGCCAGCCAGGGAGACCCTCTACTAGGATATGGGATATGACTCCTTACGTCAGGCCAGTCAGGGAGACTCTCTACTGGGATATGACTCCTTACATCAGGCCAGCCAGGGAGACCCTCTACTGGGATATGACTCCTTACGTCAGGCCAGCCAGGGAGACCATCTACTGGGATATGACTCCTTACGTCAGGCCAGTCAGACTGGGATATGACTCCTTACGTCAGGCCAGTCAGGGAGACCCTCTACTGGGATATGGGATATGACTCCTTACGTCAGGCCAGCCAGGGAGACCCTCTACTGGGATATGACTCCTTACGTCAGGCCAGCCAGGGAGACCATCTACTGGGATATGACTCCTTACGTCAGGCTAGCCAGGGAGACCCTCTACTAGGATATGGGATATGACTCCTTACGTCACGCCAGTCAGGGAGACTCTCTACTGGGATATGACTCCTTACATCAGGCCAGCCAGGGAGACCCTCTACTGGGATATGACTCCTTACGTCAGGCCAGCCAGGGAGACCATCTACTGGGATATGACTCCTTACGTCAGGCCAGTCAGACTGGGATATGACTCCTTACGTCAGGCCAGTCAGGTAGACCGTCTACTGGGATATGGGATATGACTCTGTACATCAGGCCAGTCAGGGAGACCATCTACTGGGATATGACTCCGTACGTCAGGCCAGCCAGGGAGACCCTCTACTGGGATATGACTCCTTACGTCAGGCCAGTCGGGGAGACCATCTACTGGGATATGAGTCCTTACGTCAGGCCAGCCAGGGAGACCATCTACTGGGATATGACTCCTTACGTCAGGCCAGTCAGGGAGACCATCTACTGGGATATGGGATATGACTCCCTACGTCAGGCCAGTCAGGGAGACCATCTACTGGGATATGACTCCTTACGTCAGGCCAGTCAGGGAGACCCTCTACTGGGATATGACTCCTTACGTCAGGCCAGCCAGGGAGACCATCTACTGGAATATGACTCCTTACGTCAGGCCAGCCAGGGAGACCATCTACTGGGATATGACTCCTTACGTCAGGCCAGCCAGGGAGACCCTCTACTGGGAAATGACTCCTTACGTCAGGCCAGTCAGGGAGACCATCTATTGGGATATGGGATATGACTCCTTACGTCAGGCCAGCCAGGGAGACCCTCTACTGGGATATGACTCCGTACGTCAGGCCAGTCAGGGAGACCCTCTACTGGGATTTGACTCCTTACGTCAGGCCAGCCAGGGAGACCATTTACAGGGATATGACTCCTTACGTCAGGCCAGCCAAGGAGACCCTCTACTGGGATATGACTCCTTATGTCAGGCCAGCCAGGGAGACCATCTACTGGGATATTACTCCTTACGTCAGGCCAGCCAGGGAGACCCTCTACTGGGATATGACTCCTTACGTCAGGCCAGCCAGGGAGACCCTCTACTGGGATATGACTCCTTACGTCAGGCCAGCCAGGGAGACCCTCTACTGGGATATGACTCCTTACGTCAGGCCAGCCAGGGAGACCCTCTACTGGGATATGGGATATGACTCCGTACATCAGGCCAGTCAGGGAGACCATCTACTGGGATATGGGATATGACTCCGTACATCAGGCCAGTCAGGGAGACCTTCTACTGGGATATGACTCCTTACGTCAGGCCAGTCAGGGAGACCCTCTACTGGGATATGACTCCTTACGTCAGGCCAGCCAGGGAGACCATCTACTAGGATATGACTCCTTACGTCAGGCCAGTCAGGGAGACCCTCTACTGGGATATGACTCCTTACGTCAGGCCAGCCAGGGAGACCATCTACTAGGATATGACTCCTTACGTCAGGCCAGCCAGGGAGACCCTCTACTGGGATATGACTCCTTACATCATAGATCAATATATTAGCTTTCTATCTGGTTTTGGTTGTTTAAGTTGACTTTGAAAGTGTTCTTCCATCCAGAAAATTACTACTTATATTTTACCCACCTAAGAATTTACTATACTGAAGAAGAAAAAAAATGTAATTATCTCCAATGACTTGTCGTGGAAATTACCCCCAGGCACACCTGAAGTCAATCTTAATCAAAGGAATCATTCCGTATTATCAGCAAAGCTGGAAAGGTTCCAACCAACTCAATGCACTGTAGTAGTACAGGTCTGTCAGGAGCTCCCCCGGGGCAGTCCCGTTAGGTCTCTGATTTACTGATCACACAGACAAGTTATACTTGCATGATTTACATTATTCAATATTCATAATTCATTCCTCATTAACGTTTGGTTCTTAATAACATGTGACCGACCAATACCTCACGAGGGGAGGAAGGGGAGGAAGAGGAAGAAGGAAGGGGGGAGAGGAGGAAGGGGAGGAAGGGGAGGAAGGGAGGGGGGTGAGGAGGAAGGGGAGGAAGGGGAGGGGAGGGGTGAGGAAGAAGCTGAGACCTTGAAACGGAACAGCCCTTTCTGATGCCTAAATAATGTTAATTAGACTGATAGTGAGGATTCCTCCCAAGCACCATCAATCAGTCACTTGTATGAACCCAGTCTAATTGGGTATTAGAAAAGGACAAACATCAAATGATCCTTCTCTCGCTCTCTCTCTCAATTCAATTCAATTCAATTTTATTAAGGGCTTTATTGACATGAGAAACATATGTTTACATTGCCAAAGCAAGTGAAATAGATAAACAAGTGGAGAGAAAAAAAGTGAAATAAACAATAAAAAGTGAACAGTAAATATTACACTCATAAGTTCCAAAAGAATGGAGACATTTCAAATGTCATATTATGTCTCTCTCAATCTCTCTTGACTGTTTATCTCTGTGAGGTTGGCCGGTGTTACAGCCAACAGACCCATGTTGTTTCTGGCTGTTGTGTCTTTGAGATCAATTCAATATGAACTTGATAGAGATGTAATTTTAGACAGTTTTTCGTGGTCATTATAGCCCTGCAGGTGGGCACTACCCAGTAGAGAAGATTTACATTTACAATTGAAGCATGGGGGGAGGAAGAGGAGGAAGGGAGGTGGGGGGTGAGGAGGAAGGGGAGGAAGAGGAAGGTGATGAAGGGGAGGAAGAGGAAGAAGGGAGGGGGGGTGAGGAGGAAGGGGAGGAAGAGGAGGGGGGTGAGGAGGAAGGGGAGGAAGAGGAAGGTGATGAAGGGGAGGAAGAGGAGGGGGGTGAGGAGGAAGGGGAGGAAGAGGAGGAAGGGAGGGGAGGGGTGGGGAGGAAGGGGAGGAAGAGGAAGGTGATGAAGGGGAGGAAGGGGAGGAAGAGGAGGGGGGTGAGGAGGAAGGGGAGGAAGAGGAGGAAGGGGAGGAAGAGGAGGAAGAGGAGGAAGAGGGGGAAGGGGAGGAAGAGGAGGAAGGGGGGGAGGGGTGAGGAGGAAGAGGAGGAAGAGGGGGAAGGGGAGTGAGGAGGAAGGGGGGGAAGAGGAAGAAGGGGAGGAAGAGGAGGAAGGGGAGGAAGAGGAGGAAGGGAGGGGGGTGAGGAGGAAGGGGGGGAAGAGGAGGAAGGGGAGGAAGAGGAGGAAGGGAGGGGGGTGAGGAGGAAGGGGGGGAAGAGGAGGAAGGGGAGGAAGAGGAGGAAGGGAGGGGGGTGAGGAGGAAGGGGAGGAAGGGGGGGTGAGGAGGAAGGGGAGGAAGAGGAAGGGGAGGAAGAGGAAGGGGAGGAAGAGGTGGAAGGGGAGGAAGAGGGGGAAGGGAGGGGGGGTGAGGAGGAAGGGGAGGAAGGGGGGAAGAGGAGGAAGGGGGGAAGAGGAAGGGGAGGAAGAGGTGGAAGGGAGGGGGGGTGAGGAAGAAGCTGAGACCTTGAAACGGAACAGCCCTTTCTGATGCCTAAATAATGTTAATTAGACTGATAGTGAGGATTCCTCCCAAGCACCATCAATCAGTCACTTGTATGAACCCAGTCTAATTGGGTATTAGAAAAGGACAAACATCAAATGATCCTTCTCTCGCTCTCTCTCTCAATTCAATTCAATTCAATTTTATTAAGGGCTTTATTGACATGAGAAACATATGTTTACATTGCCAAAGCAAGTGAAATAGATAAACAAGTGGAGAGAAAAAAAGTGAAATAAACAATAAAAAGTGAACAGTAAATATTACACTCATAAGTTCCAAAAGAATGGAGACATTTCAAATGTCATATTATGTCTCTCTCAATCTCTCTTGACTGTTTATCTCTGTGAGGTTGGCCGGTGTTACAGCCAACAGACCCATGTTGTTTCTGGCTGTTGTGTCTTTGAGATCAATTCAATATGAACTTGATAGAGATGTAATTTTAGACAGTTTTTCGTGGTCATTATAGCCCTGCAGGTGGGCACTACCCAGTAGAGAAGATTTACATTTACAATTGAAGCATGGGGGGAGGAAGAGGAGGAAGGGAGGTGGGGGGTGAGGAGGAAGGGGAGGAAGAGGAAGGTGATGAAGGGGAGGAAGAGGAGGGGGGTGAGGAGGAAGGGGAGGAAGAGGAGGAAGGGAGGGGAGGGGTGGGGAGGAAGGGGAGGAAGAGGAAGGTGATGAAGGGGAGGAAGGGGAGGAAGAGGAGGGGGGTGAGGAGGAAGGGGAGGAAGAGGAGGAAGGGGAGGAAGAGGAGGAAGAGGAGGAAGAGGGGGAAGGGGAGGAAGAGGAGGAAGGGGGGGAGGGGTGAGGAGGAAGAGGAGGAAGAGGGGGAAGGGGAGTGAGGAGGAAGGGGGGGAAGAGGAAGAAGGGGAGGAAGAGGAGGAAGGGGAGGAAGAGGAGGAAGGGAGGGGGGTGAGGAGGAAGGGGGGGAAGAGGAGGAAGGGGAGGAAGAGGAGGAAGGGAGGGGGGTGAGGAGGAAGGGGGGGAAGAGGAGGAAGGGGAGGAAGAGGAGGAAGGGAGGGGGGTGAGGAGGAAGGGGAGGAAGGGGGGGTGAGGAGGAAGGGGAGGAAGAGGAAGGGGAGGAAGAGGAAGGGGAGGAAGAGGTGGAAGGGGAGGAAGAGGGGGAAGGGAGGGGGGGTGAGGAGGAAGGGGAGGAAGGGGGGAAGAGGAGGAAGGGGGGAAGAGGAAGGGGAGGAAGAGGTGGAAGGGAGGGGGGGTGAGGAGGAAGGGGAGGAAGGGGGGAAGAGGAGGAAGGGGGGGAAGAGGGGGAAGGGAGGGGGGGTGAGGAGGAAGGGAGGGGGGGGGTGAGGAGGAAGGGGAGGAAGGGGAGGAAGAGGAAGAGGGGAGGGGGTGAAAAGGAAGGTGAGAAAGACAGGGGGGAAGAGGAGGATGGGGGGGAGGAGGAAGACAGGGGGGAAGAGGAAAAAGGGGGGAAGAGGGAGACGGGAGGAAGAGGAGGAAGTGGAGGAAGAGGAAGAAGGGAGGGTGAGGAGGAAGGGGAGGAAGGGGAGGAAGAGGAAGATGGGGGTGAGGAGGAAGGGGAGGAAGAGGAGGAAGGGGGGAACAGGAAGACGAGGGTGAGGAGGAAGGGGGGGAAGAGAAGGAAGGGGGGAACAGGAAGACGGGGGGGGGGGGGGGGGGTGAAGAGGAGGAAGGGAGGGAAGGGGAGGAAGAATGGAGGGGGGGTGAGGAGGAAGGGGATGAAGAGGAGGAAGGGGGGAACAGGAAGACGGGGGGAGGAGAAAGGGGAGGAAGAGGAGGAAGGCGGGAACAGGAAGACTGGGGTGAGGAGGAAGGGGAGGAAGAGGAGGAAGGGGGGAAGAGGAAGATGGGGGTGAGGAGGAAGGGGAGGAAGAGGAGGAAGGGGGGAACAGGAAGATGGGGGTGAGGAGGAAGGGGAGGAAGAGGAGGAAGGGGGAAGAGGAAGATGGGGGTGAGGAGGAAGGGGAGGAAGAGGAGGAAGGGGGGAAGAGGAAGATTGGGGTGAGGAGGAAGGGGAGGAAGAGGAGGAAGGGGGAACAGAAAGACTGGGGTGAGGAGGAAGGGGAGGAAAAGGAAGTTGGGGGAACAGGAAGACGGGGGTGAGGAGGAAGGGGAGGAAGAGGAGGAAGGGGGGAACAGGAAGATGGGGGTGAGGAGGAAGGGGAGGAAGAGAAGGAAGGGGGAACAGAAAGACAGGGGTGAGGAGGAAGGGGAGGAAGAGGAGGAAGGCGGGAACAGGAAGACTGGGGTGAGGAGGAAGGGGAGGAAAAGGAAGTTGGGGGAACAGGAAGATGGGGGTGAGGAGGAAGGGGAGGAAGAGGAGGAAGGGGGGAACAGGAAGATGGGGGTGAGGAGGAAGGGGAGGAAAAGGAAGTTGGGGGAACAGGAAGACGGGGGTGAGGAGGAAGGGGAGGAAGAGGAGGAAGGGGGAAGAGGAAGATGGGGGTGAGGAGGAAGGGGAGGAAGAGGAGGAAGGGGGGAACAGAAAGACTGGGGTGAGGAGGAAGTGGAGGAAGAGGAGGAAGGGGGGAACAGAAAGACGGGGGTGAGGAGGAAGGGGAGGAAGAGGAGGAAGGCGGGAACAGGAAGACTGGGGTGAGGAGGAAGGGGAGGAAGGGGAGGAAGGGGGGAACAGGAAGACTGGGGTGAGGAGGAAGTGGAGGAAGACAGGGGGGAAGAGGGAGACAGGGGGAAGAGGAAGACAGTGGGGAAGAGTAAGTTGGGGGGGAAGAGGAAGACGGGGGAAGAGGGAGACGGGAGGAAGAAGGGGGGGTGAGGAGGAAGGGGAGGAAGACAGGGGGGAAGAGGGAGACAGGGGGAAGAGGAAGACAGTGGGGAAGAGTAAGTTGGGGGGGAAGAGGAAGACGGGGGGGTGAGGAGGAAGGGGAGGAAGAGGAAGATGGGGGTGAGGAAGAAGGGGAGGAAGAGGAGGAAGGGGGGAACAGGAAGACGGGGGGGGGGGGGGGGGTGAAGAGGAGGAAGGGAGGGAAGGGGAGGAAGAATGGAGGGGGGGTGAGGAGGAAGGGGATGAAGAGGAGGAAGGGGGGAACAGGAAGACGAGGGTGAGGAGGAAGGGGGGGAAGAGAAGGAAGGGGGGAACAGGAAGACGGGGGGGGGGGGGGTGAAGAGGAGGAAGGGAGGGAAGGGGAGGAAGAATGGAGGGGGGGTGAGGAGGAAGGGGATGAAGAGGAGGAAGGGGGGAACAGGAAGACGGGGGGAGGAGAAAGGGGAGGAAGAGGAGGAAGGCGGGAACAGGAAGACTGGGGTGAGGAGGAAGGGGAGGAAGAGGAGGAAGGGGGGAAGAGGAAGATGGGGGTGAGGAGGAAGGGGAGGAAGAGGAGGAAGGGGGGAACAGGAAGATGGGGGTGAGGAGGAAGGGGAGGAAAGGGAAGTTGGGGGAACAGGAAGACGGGGGTGAGGAGGAAGGGGAGGAAGAGGAGGAAGGGGGAAGAGGAAGATGGGGGTGAGGAGGAAGGGGAGGAAGAGGAGGAAGGGGGGAAGAGGAAGATTGGGGTGAGGAGGAAGGGGAGGAAGAGGAGGAAGGGGGAACAGAAAGACGGGGGTGAGGAGGAAGGGGAGGAAGAGGAGGAAGGGGGGAAGAGGAAGATGGGGGTGAGGAGGAAGGGGAGGAAGAGGAGGAAGGGGGAACAGAAAGACGGGGGTGAGGAGGAAGGGGAGGAAGAGGAGGAAGGGGGGAAGAGGAAGATGGGGGTGAGGAGGAAGGGGAGGAAGAGGAGGAAGGGGGGAAGAGGAAGATGGGGGTGAGGAGGAAGGGGAGGAAGAGGAGGAAGGGGGGAACAGGAAGATGGGGGTGAGGAGGAAGGGGAGGAAGAGGAGGAAGGGGGGAACAGGAAGACAGGGGGGGGGAAGGGGATGAAGAGGAGGAAGGGAGGGAAGGGGAGGAAGAATGGAGGGGGGGTGAGGAGGAAGGGGATGAAGAGGAGGAAGGGGGGAACAGGAAGACGGGGGGAGGAGGAAGGGGAGGAAGAGGAGGAAGGCGGGAACAGGAAGACTGGGGTGAGGAGGAAGGGGAGGAAAAGGAAGTTGGGGGAACAGGAAGATGGGGGTGAGGAGGAAGGGGAGGAAGAGGAGGAAGGGGGGAACAGGAAGATGGGGGTGAGGAGGAAGGGGAGGAAAAGGAAGTTGGGGGAACAGGAAGACGGGGGTGAGGAGGAAGGGGAGGAAGAGGAGGAAGGGGGAAGAGGAAGATGGGGGTGAGGAGGAAGGGGAGGAAGAGGAGGAAGGGGGGAACAGAAAGACGGGGGTGAGGAGGAAGGGGAGGAAGAGGAGGAAGGGGGGAACAGAAAGACTGGGGTGAGGAGGAAGGGGAGGAAGAGGAGGAAGGGGGGAACAGAAAGACGGGGGTGAGGAGGAAGGGGAGGAAGAGGAGGAAGGCGGGAACAGGAAGACTGGGGTGAGGAGGAAGGGGAGGAAGGGGAGGAAGGGGGGAACAAGAAGACGGGGGTGAGGAGGAATGGGAGGAAGAGGAGGAAGGGGTGGGGGGTGAGGCAGAAGGGGAGGAAGAGGAGGAAGGGGAAGAAGACAGGGGGGAAGAGGAAGACAGGGGGAAGAGGGAGACAGGGGGAAGGGGGAGACGGGAGGAAGTGGAGGAAGAGGAGGAAGTGGAGGAAGAGGAAGAAGGGAGGGTGAGGAAGAGGAAGACGGGGGAAGAGGGAGACGGGAGGAAGAAGGGGGGGTGAGGAGGAAGGGGAGGAAGACAGGGGGGAAGAGGGAGACAGGGGGAAGAGGAAGACAGTGGGGAAGAGTAAGTTGGGGGGGAAGAGGAAGACGGGGGGGTGAGGAGGAAGGGGAGGAAGAGGAAGATGGGGGTGAGGAAGAAGGGGAGGAAGAGGAGGAAGGGGGGAACAGGAAGACGGGGGTGAGGAGGAAGGGGAGGAAGAGGAGGAAGGGGGGAAAGGGAGGAAGAGGAACAATGGAGGGGGGGTGAGGAGGGAGGGGATGAAGAGGAGGAAGGGAGGAACAGGAAGACGGGGGTGAGGAGGAAGGGGAGGAAGAGGAGGAAGGGGGGAACAGGAAGACGGGGTGAGGAGGAAGGGGAGGAAGAGGAGGAAGGCGGGAACAGGAAGACTGGGGTGAGGAGGAAGGGGAGGAAGAGGAGGAAGGGGGGAACAGAAAGACGGGGGGTGAGGAGGAAGGGGAGGAGGAGGAGGAAGGCGGGAACAGGAAGACTGGGGTGAGGAGGAAGGGGAGGAAGAGGAGGAAGGGGGGAACAGGAAGACTGGGGTGAGGAGGAAGGGGTGGAAGAGGAGGAAGGGGGGAACAGGAAGACGGGGGTGAGGAGGAAGGGGAGGAAGAGGAGGAAGGGGGGAGCAGGAAGACGGGGGTGAGGAGGAAGGGGAGGAAGAGGAGGAAGGGGGGAACAGGAAGACTGGGGTGAGGAGGAAGGGGAGGAAGAGGAGGAAGGCGGGAACAGGAAGACTGGGGTGAGGATGAAGGGGAGGAAGGGGAGGAAGGGGGGAACAAGAAGACGGGGGTGAGGAGGAATGGGAGGAAGAGGAGGAAGGGGTGGGGGGTGAGGCAGAAGGGGAGGAAGAGGAGGAAGGGGAAGAAGACAGGGGGGAAGAGGAAGACAGGGGGAAGAGGGAGACAGGGGGAAGGGGGAGACGGGAGGAAGTGGAGGAAGAGGAGGAAGTGGAGGAAGAGGAAGAAGGGAGGGTGAGGAAGAGGAAGACGGGGGAAGAGGGAGACGGGAGGAAGAAGGGGGGGTGAGGAGGAAGGGGAGGAAGACAGAGGGGAAGAGGGAGACAGGGGGAAGAGGAAGACAGTGGGGAAGAGGAAGACAGTGGGGAAGAGTAAGTTGGGGGGGAAGAGGAAGACGGGGGGTGAGGAGGAAGGGGAGGAAGAGGAAGATGGGGGTGAGGAAGAAGGGGAGGAAGAGGAGGAAGGGGGGGAAAGGGAGGAAGAGGAACAATGGAGGGGGGGTGAGGAGGGAGGGGATGAAGAGGAGGAAGGGAGGAACAGGAAGACGGGGGTGAGGAGGAAGGGGATGAAGAGGAGGAAGGGGGGAACAGGAAGACGGGGTGAGGAGGAAGGGGAGGAAGAGGAGGAAGGCGGGAACAGGAAGACTGGGGTGAGGAGGAAGGGGAGGAAGAGGAGGAAGGGGGGAACAGAAAGACGGGGGTGAGGAGGAAGGGGATGAAGAGGAGGAAGGGGGGAACAGGAAGACGGGGTGAGGAGGAAGGGGAGGAAGAGGAGGAAGGCGGGAACAGGAAGACTGGGGTGAGGAGGAAGGGGAGGAAGAGGAGGAAGGGGGGAACAGAAAGACGGGGGGTGAGGAGGAAGGGGAGGAGGAGGAGGAAGGCGGGAACAGGAAGACTGGGGTGAGGAGGAAGGGGAGGAAGAGGAGGAAGGGGGGAACAGGAAGACTGGGGTGAGGAGGAAGGGGTGGAAGAGGAGGAAGGGGGGAACAGGAAGACGGGGGTGAGGAGGAAGGGGAGGAAGAGGAGGAAGGGGGGAACAGGAAGACGGGGTGAGGAGGAAGGGGAGGAAGAGGAGGAAGGGGGGAACAGAAAGACGGGGGTGAGGAGGAAGGGGAGGAAGGGGAGGAAGGCGGGAACAGGAAGACGGGGGTGAGGAGGAAGGGGAGGAGGAAGGGGGGAACAGGAAGACGGGGGTGAGGAGGAAGGGGAGGAAGGGGGGAACAGGAAGACGGTGGGGAGGAAGCGGATGGACGACCACTACATTCTGTGCCAGGGGAAAATGTATGAATTACCCTCAATCCACCATGCAGGCTAATTCATTGATGTATGAAATACCCTCAACTCACCCGTGCAGGGCAATTCATTGAACTTTTGGCTTCATCTCAAATGGTACCTTATTCATAAATTAGTGCATTTGGTGCCATAGGGCTCTGGTCTAAAGTAGTGCACTATACAGGGAATAGGGTGGTATTTGGGACGCATTTTTGGATAGCGGCTCTGGCACGCCACTCTCTCCTCCAAGAATGTCCTGAGAAAAAACCCCAGAACGAATATGTCCCAAATGGCACCATATTCCCTAGTGCACTACTCCTGTCCTGGTCTCTACTTCTGTCACTGCATAGGGAATAAACAGGGTGCCCTTTGGGACCGTCGCCAACATCAGATAAAAGTAAGTGAAGGGGCGGGACCGTCGTGTAGATATTCGGTGTTTGAACGTATCTCTCTCTCCCTGTGAGATCTTGGAATGCACTCCGCGACGACGAGACACACGGAGCTCATAACCGGTGTTTTGACGGTGTTTTGCCGTCCGATCCGTCTGTATGAAAGACAAAAACGACTGTCCTGACGTGTAAGTAGCCTAGGCATTCTTTAAGACACTGCTATGCGAATACAGAGGGATCAGGGATGTATTTCAATAGGGGTAATTATTAATTAGCCTGCTTGCTCGTGGGCATCTCATAGTTTGAGAAGCTAAAACTTTAGGATGAAGAAGGACCTAGTCTAGGCCTCCGCGGTTCACCCCACAAGCTCCCGGGACCCGGTTATAACATAATTTGTTATCTACTGGTATGTTTAATAAAATAACGTTGGACTGATAAGAAGAATGATGTTCTCTCGGGCGCTCTGCAAAGGTTCCTTCTATTCTCACCTCAACGTCAATCAGCAGTCAGTCGCTCAGCTCTTCTCATTGGGGAAATATGGAGCGAGCAACGCGATAACACGACCGCTACTGAACGAAAAGGTTGGTGTCGAAAAGCAACGCGATAACACGACCGCTACTGAACGGAAAGGTTGGTGTCGAAAAGCAACGCGATAACACGACCGCTACTGAAAGGAAAGGTTGGTGTCGAAAAGGAAAACTGATTTGATTGATTGTATTAAGCTACTGATCATGAAAATCGATGGATCCTTATAGACTTAACTTTTTTATAAGGAACGTTTTCTGATATACTCTGGGTGAACAACATCTGAAATACTGTTCTAAGGCTTTAATGAGCATCTAGGCTACATCTCTGGAATTGACTTCGGAAATTGTCTGGATTCTGCGTTGTTTTATGAACATTCTATTAACGTGAAAATGTATTGATCGGGGGAATGATTGAACACTTGACAGATAATCGATTTGGAGAATTCCGCTTGTTGCGTGTGAACAGCTGTTCGGGCTGGTGTAACAGGACCTTTACTGCAGCTCAGCAATAATGTCTTTTTACTGATTTATATTAATTTATAGTATTGTTGTTGGTTTTTTTCACTCAAAATTACTGAACCAATAGCTTTAATCTGAAATGTATAAATTTTATCTATCTCTGTCCGGGACTAAAGATGTAATGAATGACCGCGAAAGTAAATTCTTTCTCTTGAACAAACCGAAAACCAGGTGAGGTTTAACCGTCCCGAAACCGACACAAACTTCCCGTGTTCCAAATTTTCATTATAGTTTATAGAGACATTCTGTGACTCTCTCTTTCCTCAAAATAAATAACTTAACATAGTTCCTTAATTAAATCATCAAAGTGCTTGGAGACTTGACTGGAGTTCTTGAGGCCAGAGGGGGGGGGGGGGGTTCCGTTCGTTGTGCGGAAAATATATAACAATTAATGTCCTATTTCTCTGACGTCTGTCTGCCCCCCCCCCCCCCCCCCCCCCCCCCCCTTCTTTGGCCTTTCCAACTGGGTTCGGGAGCTGAATGTAGGAGAAGACTAGGAGAGCAACCACCCTCCAGTTTGTACTTATGCATTTCCAGAGGCTTTTCTTGGCATCTGGCCTCTCACCCCGTGTCCCCCCCCCCCCCCCCCCCCCCCCCCCCCCCACACCTCGATAGCCTCCCCCCTCCTAGTCTTTTCTATGTCAGACAACATGCGTCATTGGGAGCCAGTTTAATCCAGAAGTTAAATTGAGAAGTGGCCAGAGAGTAAAAGTTCATATGGACTGAAGGGATATTACTGTATTTCTTACTGATACACTAACCCGGGCAGTTCTTCACTAACCCGGGCAGGTTCTGCACTAACCCGGGCAGGTTCTGCACTAACCCGGGCAGGTTCTGCACTAACCCGGGCAGGTTCTGCACTAACCCGGGCAGGTTCTGCACTAACCCGGGCAGGTTCTGCACTAACCCGGGCAGGTTCTGCACTAACCCGGGCAGTTCTGCACTAACCCGGGCAGTTCTGCACTAACCCGGGCAGGTTCTGCACTAACCCGGGCAGGTTCTGCACTAACCCGGGCAGGTTCTGCACTAACCCGGGGTAGTTCTGCACTAACCCGGGCAGGTTCTGCACTAACCCGGGCAGTTTTGCACTAACCCGGGCAGTTTTGCACTAACCCGGGCAGGTTCTGCACTAACCCGGGCAGTTCTGCACTAACCCGGGCAGGTTCTGCACTAACCCGGGCAGGTTCTGCACTAACCCGGGCAGGTTCTGCACTAACCCGGGCAGGTTCTGCACTAACCCGGGCAGGTTCTGCACTAACCCGGGCAGGTTCTGCACTAACCCGGGAAGGTTCTGCACTAACCCGGGAAGGTTCTGCACTAACCCGGGCAGGTTCTGCACTAACCCGGGCAGGTTCTGCACTAACCCTGCACTAACCCGGGCAGTTCTGCACTAACCCTGCACTAACCCGGGCAGGTTCTGCACTAACCCGGGCAGTTCTGCACTAACCCGGGCAGGTTCTGCACTAACCCGGGCAGGTTCTGCACTAACCCGGGCAGTTCTGCACTAACCCGGGCAGGTTCTGCACTAACCCGGGCAGTTCTGCACTAACCCGGGCAGGTTCTGCACTAACCCGGGCAGTTCTGCACTAACCCGGGCAGGTTCTGCACTAACCCGGGCAGGTTCTGCACTAACCCGGGCAGGTTCTGCACTAACCCGGGCAGGTTCTGCACTAACCCGGGCAGGTTCTGCACTAACCCGGGCAGGTTCTGCACTAACCCGGGCAGGTTCTGCACTAACCCGGGCAGGTTCTGCACTAACCCTGCACTAACCCGGGCAGTTCTGCACTAACCCTGCACTAACCCGGGCAGGTTCTGCACTAACCCGGGCAGGTTCTGCACTAACCCGGGCAGGTTCTGCACTAACCCGGGCAGGTTCTGCACTAACCCGGGAAGTTCTGCACTAACCCGGGCAGTTCTGCACTAACCCGGGCAGGTTCTGCACTAACCCGGGCAGGTTCTGCACTAACCCTGCACTAACCCGGGCAGTTCTGCACTAACCCTGCACTAACCCGGGCAGGTTCTGCACTAACCCGGGCAGTTCTGCACTAACCCGGGCAGGTTCTGCACTAACCCGGGCAGGTTCTGCACTAACCCGGGCAGTTCTGCACTAACCCGGGCAGGTTCTGCACTAACCCGGGCAGGTTCTGCACTAACCCGGGCAGGTTCTGCACTAACCCGGGCAGGTTCTGCACTAACCCGGGCAGTTCTGCACTAACCCGGGCAGGTTCTGCACTAACCCGGGCAGGTTCTGCACTAACCCGGGCAGGTTCTGCACTAACCCGGGCAGGTTCTGCACTAACCCGGGAAGTTCTGCACTAACCCGGGCAGGTTCTGCACTAACCCGGGCAGGTTCTGCACTAACCCGGGCAGGTTCTGCACTAACCCGGGCAGGTTCTGCACTAACCCGGGAAGTTCTGCACTAACCCGGGCAGGTTCTGCACTAACCCGGGCAGTTTTGCACTAACCCGGGCAGTTCTGCACTAACCCTGCACTAACCCGGGCAGGTTCTGCACTAACCCGGGCAGTTCTGCACTAACCCGGGCAGGTTCTGCACTAACCCGGGCAGGTTCTGCACTAACCCGGGCAGGTTCTGCACTAACCCGGGCAGTTCTGCACTAACCCGGGCAGGTTCTGCACTAACCCGGGCAGTTCTGCACTAACCCGGGCAGTTTCTGCACTAACCCGGGCAGTTCTGCACTAACCCGGGCAGGTTCTGCACTAACCCGGGCAGGTTCTGCACTAACCCGGGCAGGTTCTGCACTAACCCGGGCAGGTTCTGCACTAACCCGGGCAGTTCTGCACTAACCCGGGCAGGTTCTGCACTAACCCGGGCAGGTTCTGCACTAACCCGGGCAGGTTCTGCACTAACCCGGGCAGTTCTGCACTAACCCGGGCAGGTTCTGCACTAACCCGGGCAGTTCTGCACTAACCCGGGCAGGTTCTGCACTAACCCGGGCAGTTCTGCACTAACCCGGGCAGGTTCTGCACTAACCCGGGCAGGTTCTGCACTAACCCGGGCAGGTTCTGCACTAACCCGGGCAGGTTCTGCACTAACCCGGGCAGGTTCTGCAGTACAGGATCCATGTGAGTCTGTCTCTGTCTGTCACTGTGTTGGAACCCTGTCTGTCTGGAGATCAGAGTTTAATTATTCAGAGGTAATAGTAGAGGTTAAGTCTGATGCCATTTTGTAGGCTATTGACTTTAATTCGTTGTTTATTCGTTGTTTACTATATATTGTAACGACCCTGGGTTTATAAGCGCGGAAATCGACTCTGCTGCTTGAGCATGCTTTTGCTGGTGGGATCCCACTTCTGACACCAGTGTAATGAAACAGGCAGGGAGCGGGTCTCGAACCCTCGACCTTCTAGCCCGAAGTCCGGCGCGCTATCGACTGTGCCGCAAAATCATGCTCGAGCGGTAGAGTCGATTTCCCGCTTATAAACCCAGGGTCGTTACACTATATGTATTTATACCAGGTGAGGCAGGAGGCTATAGACTATGTCATTTAGATCTGATAGGGTTTTCTGTTTCCAGAAAGAACAAATAAAGTTTGTTGTAGTTGGCAACACATCTGGACGGTTTTCAGAGAAGATCTATCTGGTTTTTATCTTAACACTAAATACACTTTGGCGATAACCCACATTGTTTGTTCTCTGTCTACAATGGCCGTTGACATTTCTGATCTGTTGCACAGATCATTTCGGAGGCGTTGGAAAATTCCTGCAACTCTGCAAGTTCATAATAGTACATACAGTTATTCCAGCTGGCTGCAGACCGACCGTAGGAGTTTTCACCCATCTTTTAACGCTGTGCTTTGACACATACGTACAGAGCTTGAGGAGCGCGGTAGGCTACTGTAGATATCCACTACGCATTCTGAACGCAAACACGTCCGATTGTCTGAAACCGCAGGCTTGTATAAATAAACCGTCACGATCTGCCGCTCAGAATGCGCGTTGACGCTGGAACACACCCGTGCGGTGGGGACGCTTATCATGATACACTCCGGAGTAGAGAGACTGCAGTCAACCTTCCTCCTTCGCTCCCTCCTCCCTTTCCTGCCCTCCTGTAGAAGAACAACACAGAGCTCTACAGTACAGCTCTGAACCAGACCGTGCAGATCATAGCCTGTAGCCATGATAAATAATAAGGAACACAGACACACAGCTGTATTGATGACCTTTAACATGAGGACTAAGGAGCTTTACTCACTGGTAGGATTCTATCTACGCTTCGAACAAGAGACCATATTCATTCAACCCTCTCAGAGAGAGAGACTTTTACAATAACTTTTACTCAGAGAGAGAGAGAGCGAGATGGAGTGAGAGCGAGACAGATGAAGAGAGAGAGAGCGAGAGAGAGAGAGACAGATGAAGAATATATATATATATCATCCTGGAATATCCAAGGCCTGAGGGCATCTGCCATTTGTAATGTCTTTATTGTTTTGAAACTTCTGTATGTGTTCCCTGTAGAGGAAAGGCTGTGCAACCACTGCACAACAGCAGAACCAGAGACAGAGCTGCATTTCCTGACAAAATGTCAAAAATATAAAACAATTAGAGTGTCATTTCCCCAAATTTGAAACTCTTATTCAAGGTTTCAAAGACCTCTCTGATGAGGATAGGCTACCCGTTCTGTTGGGGGAGGACGCAGAGAGCTGTGGGTTTCAAAGACCTCTCTGATGAGGATAGGATACCCGTCCTGTTGGGGGAGGACGCAGAGAGCTGTGGGTTGGCAGCGCACTACATTGCTGCCTGCCATAAGTTGAGGGACAGTGTCTGACAGACCAATCAACCTGCACATGTACTCTACTGTATGTTTATTGTTATTGTTGAATGTGTTGGTTTTTTTGACCCTTGGTTATTGTTGTTACTGTTGGCTCATTGACAATTTTGATTCTCATTTTTATATTGTAAATAAACTTTAGCAATATGCACATTGTTACTTCATGCAAATAAAGCAAATTGAATTGAATTGAATTGAGAGACCAGAGAGAGACAGAGAGACAGAGAGAGACAGAGAGAGACAGAGACAGAGAGAGAAAGACAGATGAAGAGAAAGACAGATGAAGAGAGAGAGAGACAGAGAGAGACAGAGAGAGACAGAGACAGAGAGAGAAAGACAGATGAAGAGAGAGAAAGACAGATGAAGAGAGAGAGAGAAAGAAAGACAGAGAGAGCTGTCTAAGAATATCTTCTACTGTGGGTTTTTCATGTTTTTCCCTTCTCCTTTGTGTTCTTTCTCTTGCAGCGTTCCTGAAACAGAGGAGAATGGGGCTGAATGACTTCATTCAGAGGCTGGCCACTAGTAACTCCTACACCTGCAAGCAGTGAGTGACTTGATTCATAACGTTTAGAATGTTCTTTTGTACTTTTGTTAGTTCTTTTGAATGTTTTTATTAGGTTTTACCTCATTAGGCCCCTTTATGACGGGCTGTTTGTAAGTATGGCATTACTGCATGTTAAAGACTGAATAACAACTATGCATTCTGACTAACCATATTGCTGTTGCTTATAAAGTATACGCTTATTGTACCCAAAGTTGGATTGTGATTGATATGTTGGAGAAGGCTCTCTCTGTCTCTCTCTGTCTCTCTGTCTCTCTGTCTCTCTCTGTCTGTCTCTGTCTGTCTCTGTCTCTCTGTCTGTCTCTGTCTCTCTGTCTGTCTCTCTCTCTCTCTCTCTCTCTCTCTCTCTCTCTCTGTCTCTCTCTGTCTGTCTCTGTCTCTCTGTCTGTCTGTCTGTCTCTCTCTCTCTCTCTCTCTCTCTCTCGCTTTCTCTCTCTCTCTCTCTTCATCTCTCTGTCTCTCTGTCTCTCTGTATCTCTGTATCTCTCTCTCTGTCTGTCTCTGTCTCTCTGTCTGTCTCTGTCTCTCTCAACTGTCTGTCTGTCTCTCTCAACTGTCTGTCTCTCTGTCTGTCTCTGTCTCTCTCTGTCTGTCTCTCTCTCTCTCTCTGTCTCTGTCTCTCTCAATTGTCTGTCTGTCTCTCTCTCTCTCTCTCTCTCTGTCTGTCTCTGTCTCTCTCAACTGTCTGTCTGTCTCTCTCTCTCTCTCTCTCTCTCTCTCTCTCTCTCTCTCTCTCTCTCTCTCTCTCTCTCTCTCAACTGTCTCTCTCTGTATCTCTCAACTGTCTGTCTCTGTCTCTCTCAACTGTCTGTCTCTGTCTCTCTCAACTGTCTGTCTCTGTCTCTCTGTCTGTCTCTGTCTCTCAACTGTCTGTCTCTGTCTCTGTCTGTCTCTGTCTCTCTCAACTGTCTGTCTCTGTCTCTCTGTATCTCTCAACTGTCTGTCTCTGTCTCTGTATCTCTCAACTGTCTGTCTCTCTGTCTCTCTCTGTATCTCTCAACTGTCTGTCTCTCTCTCTCTGTCAATTCAATTCAATTCAAGGGGCTTTGTCTCTCTCTGTCTCTCTCTGTCTCCAGTCCTGAGGTTCAGTCTGTCGTCAGCTTGGCTCCCCAACAACAGGAGGCTGAACTCATGAACGCCAATCCCTCTCCCCCTGTAAGTAGAATTGTTTACGTGTGCAAACTGTATGTTTATTTAGACAGGGAGTCAATGCTGAGCCCTTAACGGCTGCCCCCTGGCCGTGACCCCTGGCCGTGAACCCTGGCCGTGACCCCTGGCCGTGACCCCACTCCCAAAGGGCGTCTCAAGGGGAGTTGGGATATGCAACAAAAAAAAAACATTTCTCTTCCACACGTACAGCTTAACCACGTGCAGTGAAAGGGGGACGTGCAGTAAAAGGGGGACGTGCAGTAAAAGGGGGACGTGCAGTAAAAGGGGGACGTGCAGTAAAAGGGGGACGTGCAGTGAAAGGGGGTACGTGCAGTGAAAGGGGGTACGTGCAGTGAAAGGGGGACGTGCAGTGAAAGGGGACGTGCAGTGAAAGGGGACGTGCAGTGAAAGGGGACGTGCAGTGAAAGGGGACGTGCAGTGAAAGGGGGACAAATATAAGCAGTGGCGATGCGTCCAGCAGATGACAGTGTTTTTCATGTAATTCTGTCATTGATTCATTCACAATAGTGTATTATATCAGTTAGCAAACAATGTAAACTAGGTCAACCCACTGAGAGCCAGGTAACTTCTGTCCTCTTGGGTGCTGTGGTAAACTAAGTCAACCCACTGAGAGCCAGGTAACGTCTGTCCTCTTGGGTGCTGTGGTAAACTAAGTCAGCCCACTGAGAGCCAGGTAACTTCTGTCCTCCTGGGTGCTGTGGTAAACTAAGTTAACCCACTGAGAGCCAGGTAACTTCTGTCCTCTTGGGTGCTGTGGTAAACTAAGTCAACCCACTGAGAGCCAGGTAACTTCTGTCCTCTTGGGTGCTGTGGTAAACTAAGTCAGCCCACTGAGAGCCAGGTAACTTCTGTCCTCCTGGGTGCTGTGGTAAACTAAGTTAACCCACTGAGAGCCAGGTAACTTCTGTCCTCTTGGGTGCTGTGGTAAACTAAGTCAACCCACTGAGAGCCAGGTAACGTCTGTCCTCCTGGGTGCTGTGGTAAACTAAGTCAACCCACTGAGAGCCAGGTAACTTCTGTCCTCCTGGGTGCTGTGGTAAACTAAGTCAACCCACTGAGAGCCAGGTAACGTCTGTCCTCTTGGGTGCTGTGGTAAACTAAGTCAACCCACTGAGAGCCAGGTAACTTCTGTCCTCCTGGGTGCTGTGGTAAACTAAGTCAACCCACTGAGAGCCAGGTAACGTCTGTCCTCTTGGGTGCTTTGGTAAACTAAGTCAACCCACTGAGAGCCAGGTAACTTCTGTCCTCCTGGGTGCTGTGGTAAACTAAGTCAACCCACTGAGAGCCGGGTAACTTCTGTCCTCTTGGGTGCTGTGGTAAACTAAGTCAGCCCACTGAGAGCCAGGTAACTTCTGTCCCCTTGGGTGCTGTGGTAAACTAAGTCAACCCACTGAGAGCAATGTAACTTCTGTCCTCCTGGGTGCTGTGGTAAACTAAGTCAACCCACTGAGAGCCAGGTAACTTCTGTCCTCCTGGGTGCTGTGGTAAACTAAGAAAACCCACTGAGAGCCAGGTAACTTCTGTCCTCCTGGGTGCTATGGTAAACTAAGTCAACCCACTGAGAGCCAGGTAACTTCTGTCCTCTTGGGTGCTGCAATAGAGTTACATTGGCACAGATAAGTCGACGTCTTTTGTCCGGTAACTTTGATTGATGTGTTTCAACTTAACTTAATTACCATGTATTCTAGCTGAAAAGTTATCATGAACCATGTTGACTCATCTCCTATCAAATCATTTTCAAACTTAGCGTTATGAAGGAAATGTAGAGATAAAACATTTCAGGACTCATTAGCCACTAAACATTTAAATAAATAATAATCTGAGAGCCAGGTAACGTCTGTCCTCTTGGGTGCTGTGGTAAACTAAGTCAACCCACTGAGAGCCAGGTAACTTCTGTCCTCCTGGGTGCTGTGGTAAACTAAGTCAACCCACTGAGAGCCAGGTAACTTCTGTCCTCTTGGGTGCTTTGGTAAACTAAGTCAACCCACTGAGAGCCAGGTAACTTCTGTCCTCCTGGGTGCTGTGGTAAACTAAGTCAACCCACTGAGAGCCGGGTAACTTCTGTCCTCTTGGGTGCTGTGGTAAACTAAGTCAGCCCACTGAGAGCCAGGTAACTTCTGTCCCCTTGGGTGCTGTGGTAAACTAAGTCAACCCACTGAGAGCCAGGTAACGTCTGTCCCCTTGGGTGCTGTGGTAAACTAAGTCAACCCACTGAGAGCCGGGTAACTTCTGTCCTCCTGGGTGCTGTGGTAAACTAGGTCAACCCACTGAGAGCCAGGTAACGTCTGTCCCCTTGGGTGCTGTGGTAAACTAAGTCAGCCCACTGAGAGCCAGGTAACTTCTGTCCTCTTGGGTGCTGTGGTAAACTAAGTCAACCCACTGAGAGCCAGGTAACTTCTGTCCCCTTGGGTGCTGTGGTAAACTAAGTCAACCCACTGAGAGCAATGTAACTTCTGTCCTCCTGGGTGCTGTGGTAAACTAAGTCAACCCACTGAGAGCCAGGTAACTTCTGTCCTCCTGGGTGCTGTGGTAAACTAAGTCAACCCACTGAGAGCCAGGTAACTTCTGTCCCCTTGGGTGCTGTGGTAAACTAAGTCAACCCACTGAGAGCCAGGTAACTTCTGTCCTCCTGGGTGCTGTGGTAAACTAAGTCAACCCACTGAGAGCCAGGTAACTTCTGTCCTCCTGGGTGCTGTGGTAAACTAAGTCAGCCCACTGAGAGCCAGGTAACTTCTGTCCTCTTGGGTGCTGTGGTAAACTAAGTCAACCCACTGAGAGCCAGGTAACTTCTGTCCTCCTGGGTGCTGTGGTAAACTAAGTCAACCCACTGAGAGCCAGGTAACTTCTGTCCTCCTGGGTGCTGTGGTAAACTAAGAAAACCCACTGAGAGCCAGGTAACTTCTGTCCTCCTGGGTGCTATGGTAAACTAAGTCAACCCACTGAGAGCCAGGTAACTTCTGTCCTCTTGGGTGCTGCAATAGAGTTACATTGGCACAGATAAGTCGACGTCTTTTGTCCGGTAACTTTGATTGATGTGTTTCAACTTAACTTAATTACCATGTATTCTAGCTGAAAAGTTATCATGAACCATGTTGACTCATCTCCTATCAAATCATTTTCAAACTTAGCGTTATGAAGGAAATGTAGAGATAAAACATTTCAGGACTCATTAGCCACTAAACATTTAAATAAATAATAATCAGTTAAAATAAAGCAAGCTGGAAAAGAAGATTCACCTGTATCTGGTGGCTGGAAGCAGTGGCGAACATCTCTTTTGAGGTGACTATACAACGTAAAAGTTTGATATCAAACTAATACTATTGGAACTGTAACTAGGTCTAGTTAATGTTTGATATCAGACTGTAATACTCTTGGAACTGTAACTAGGTCTTGCAGTTAATGTTTGATATCAGACTGTAAAACTCTTGGAACTGTAACTAGGTCTTGTCGTTGCATATTGGTAACAGGCAGGCAGACGCTCTCAGAACTGTGTTTTGTGTCCCAATATTCTAACAATGTACAGCTGAAGTCGGAAGTTTACATACACCTTAGCCAAATACATTTAAACTCAGTTTTTCACAATTCCTGACATTTAATCCAAGTGAAAATTCCCTGTCTTAGGTCAGTTAGGATCACCACTTTTTTTTTAAGAATGTGAAATGTAATAGTAGAGAGAATTATAGTAGAGAGAATTATTTATTTCAGCATTTATTTCTTTCATCACATTCCCAGTGGGTCAGAAGTTTACGGACACTCCATTAGTATTTGGTAGCATTGCCTTTAAAATGTTTAACTTGGGTCAAACGTTTCCTTGTAGCCTTCCACAAGCTTCCCACAATAAGTTGGGTAAATTTTGGCCCATTCCTCCTGACAGAGCTGGTGCAACTGAGTCAGGTTTGTAGGCCTCCTTGCTCGCACACACTTTTTCAGTTCTGCCCAAAAATGTTCTATTGGATTGAGTTCAGGGCTGTGATGGCCACTCCAATACCTTGACTTTGTTGTCCTTAAGCCATTTTGTCACAACTTTGGAAGTATGCTTGGGGTCATTGTCCATTTGGAAGACACATTTGCGACCAAGCTTTAACTTCCTGACTGATGTCTTGAGATGTTGCTTCAATATATCCACATAATTTTCCTTCCTGATGATGCCATGTATTTTGTGAAGTGAACCAGTCCCTCCTGCAGCAAAGCACCCCCACAACATGATGCTGCCACCCCTATGCTTCACGGTTGGAATGGTGTTCTCCGGCTTGCAAGCCTCCCCCCTTTACCTCCAATCATAACGTTGGTCATTATGGCCAAACAGTTTTATTTTTGTTTCATCAGACCAGAGGCCATTTCTCCAAAACTTACGATCTTTGTCCTCATGTGCAGTTGCAAACCGTAGTCTGGCTTTTTTATGGCGGTTTTGGAGCAGTGGCCTCTTCCTTGCTGACCGGCCTTTCAGGTTATGTCGATCTAGGACTCGTTTTACTGTGAATATAGATACTTTTGTACCTGTTTCCTCCAGCATCTTCACAAGGTCCTTTGCAGTTGTTCTGGGATTGATTTGCACTTTTCGCACCAAAGTACATTCATCTCTAGGAGACAGAACGCGTCTCCTTCTTGAGCGGTATGACGGCTGCGTGGTCCCATGGGGTTCATACTTGCGTACTATTGTTTGTACAGATGAACATGGTACCTTCAGGGATTTGGAAATTTCTCCCAAGGATGAACCAGACTTGTGGAGGTCAAAAAAAAGAAAATCTGAGGTCTTGGCTGATTTCTTTTGATTTTCCCATGATGTAAAGCAAAGAGGTACTGAGTTTGAAGGTAGGCCTTGAAATACATCCACAGGTTCACCTCCAATGGACTCAAATGATGTAAATTAGCCTATCAGAAGTTTCTAAAGCCATGACATAATTTTCTGGAATTTTCCAAGCTGTTTAAAGGCACAGTCAACGTAGTGTATGTAAACTTCTGACCCACTGGAATTGTGATACAGTGAATTATAAATTAAGTATTTTGTCTGTAAACAATTGTTGGAAAAATTACTTGTGTCATGCACAAAGTAGATGTCCTAACCGACTTGCCAAAACTATAGTTTGTTAACAAGAAATTTGTGGAGTGGTTGAAAAATCTAAGTGTATGTAAACTTCCCACTACAACTGTATGTTTGTATCATAGCTCTTACCTCCACCTCTCATCCACAGCCCAGTCCCTCCCAGCAGATGAACCTGGGCCCGTCCTCCAACCCCACAGCCAAGCCCAGTGACTTCCACTTCCTGAAGGTGATAGGAAAGGGCAGCTTCGGGAAGGTCCTCCTAGCCAGGCACCGAACAGACGACCAGTTCTACGCTGTTAAGGTGCTGCAGAAGAAGGCCATCCTGAAGAAGAAAGAGGTACAAGATACACACAGACACAGACGTGGCCAACCTCCATGACCTCTAACCCTTTCCCTTTGTTGACCTCCAGGAGAAACACATCATGTCTGAGAGGAACGTCCTGTTGAAGAACATTAAACACCCCTTCCTAGTGGGACTACACTACTCCTTCCAGACCGTTGATAAACTCTACTTTGTACTGGACTACATTAACGGAGGAGAGGTGAGGAGGGAGGGAGGGAGGGAGGGAGGGAGGGAGGAAGGAAGGAAGGAAGGAAGGAAGGAAGGAAGGAAGGATAGAGAGGGAGGGTAGGAGGGAAGGAGGGGTCACAGGGAGTGAGATAGGGAGGGAGGGACAAACATCTTTATACTTGGAGGGAGGGAGGGAGGGAGGGAGGGAGGGAGGGAGGGAGGGAGGGAGGGAGTGAGAGAGGGAGGGAGGGGGGGAGGGAGGGAGGGAGGGAGGGAGGGAGGGAGGGAGGGGCAACTGTGGGCAGAATTAGCACTGGCAAATTTCTGGAGTGAAGGAGTCAAGACAGCACTGTTTAAATATGGACTCTTCTTTTTCTCCTCTCTCTCTCCCTCCCCCCTCTCTACTTTCTCTATTCTCTCCTTTTTGCCCTCGTTTTTCTCCCTTTCTCTCTCTCGCTCTCCCTTTCTCTCTCTCCCTCTCCATTTCTCTCTCTCTCTCTCTCTCTCTCTCTCTCTCTCTCTCTCCCTCTACCTGTCTCCCTCTCCCTTTCTCTCTCCCCCTCTCCATTTCTCTCTCTCTCTCCCTCTCTCTCTCTCTCTCTCTCCCTTTCTCTTTCTCTCCCCCTTTCTCTCTCTCTCTCTCTCTCTCTCCCTCTCTCTCTCTCTCTCTCTCTCTCCCTTTCTCTTTCTCTCCCTCTCTCTCTCTCTCCCTTTCTCTTTCTCTCCCCCTCTCCCTTTCTCTCTCTCCCTCTCCATTTCTCTCTCTCTCTCTCTCTCCCTTTCTCTTTCTCTCCTCCTTTCTCTCTCTCTCTCTCTCCATCTCCCTTTCTCTCTCTCTCCCCCTCCCTCTCTCCGCTCCAGTTGTTCTACCATCTCCAGAGGGAGCGGCGTTTCTTAGAGCCCCGGGCCAGGTTCTATACAGCGGAGATCGCCAGTGCCCTAGGATACCTCCACTCTCTAAACATCGTGTACAGAGACCTGAAGCCTGAGAATATTCTACTGGATTCTCAAGGACACATTATACTCACGGACTTCGGGCTCTGCAAGGAGAACATAGAACAGAACGGAACCACGTCGACATTCTGTGGAACACCAGAAGTAAGGACAGAACTTTTTTTTTTGTTATTGATGAAGTTTGATTGGTTGGTTGTATTGAAGGTACACTACATGACCAAAAGTATGTGGACACCTGCTCGTCGACCATCTCATTACTAAATCATGGGCATTAATATGGAGTTGGTCCCCCCACTTTGCTGCCATGACAGCCTCCACTCTTCTGGGAAGGCGTTCCACTAGATGTTGGAACATTGCTGCTATAACAGCCTCCACTCTTCTGGGAAGGCTTTCCACTAGATGTTGGAACATTGCTGCTATTACAGCCTCCACTCTTCTGGGAAGGCTTTCCACTAGATGTTGGAACATTGCTGCCATAACAGCCTCCACTCTTCTGGGAAGGCTTTCCACTAGATGTTGGAACATTGCTGCGGGGACTTGCTTCCATTCAGCGACAAGAGCATTAGTGAGGTCGGGAACTGATGTTGGGCGATTAGGCCTGGCTCGCAGTCGGCGTTCCAATTCATCCCAAAGGTGTTCGACGGGGTTGAGGTCAGGGCTCTGTGCAGGCCAGTCAAGTTCTTCCACACCGATCTTGACAAACCATTTCTGTATGGACCTCGCTTTGTGCACGGGGGCAGTGTCATGCTGAAATAGGAAAGGGCCTTCCCCAAACTGTTGCCACAAAGTTGGAAGCACAGAATCATCTAGAATGTCATTGTATTCTGTAGCATTAAGATTCCCCTTCACTGGAACTAAGGGGCCCGAACCATGAAAAACAGCCCCAGACCATTATTCCTCCTCCACCAAACTTTACAATTGGCACTATGCATTGGGGCAGGTAGCGTTCTCCTGTCATCCGCCAAACCCAGATTCGTCCGTCAGACTGCCAGATGGTGAAGTGTGATTCATCACTCCAGAGAACGAGTTTCCACTGCTCCAGAGTCCAATGGTGGCGAGCTTTATACCACTCCAGCCGATGCTTGGCATTTTGGTGATCTTAGGCTTGTGTGTTGCTGCTCGGCCATGGAAACCCATTTCATGAAGCTCCCGGTGAACCGTTCTCATGCTGACGTTGCTTCCAGAGGCAGTTTGGAACTCGACACGCTTCAGCACTCTGCGGTCCCGTTCTATGAGCTTGTGTGGCCTACCACTTCACGGCTGAGCCGTTGTTGCTCCTAGACGTTTCCACTTCACAATAACTACACCTACAGTTGACCAGGGCAGCTCTAGCAGGGCATAAATTTGACAAACTGACTTGGAAAGGTGGCATCCTATGACGGTGCCACGTTGAAAGTCACTGAGCTCTTCAGTAAGGCCATTCTACTGACAATGTTGTTTATACACCTGTCAGCAAAGGGTGTGACTGAAATAGACAAATCCACTAATTGGAAGGGTGTCCACATACTTTTGTATATGTAGTGTAATTTAAAGCTTGGTTAATTTCACCCCCCTGTATCTGCTGGTGATGATTGACAATGTAATAGCTAATGTTCTCTCTCTCTCTCACCCCACCTCTCTCTCTATCTCACCCCCCCATCCATCCCTCCCTCCCTCCTCTCTCCCTCTCTGCCCCCCTTCCTCCCTCCCTCCCTCCCTCCCTCCCTCCCTCCCTCCCTCCCTCCCTCCCTCCCTCCCTCCCTCCTCTCTCCCTCTCTGCCCCCCTCCCTCCCTCCCTCCCTCCCTCCTCTCTCCCTCTCTGCCCCCCTTCCTCCCTCCCTCCCTCCCTCCCTCCCTCCCTCCCTCCCTCCCTCCCTCCCTCCCTCCTCTCTCCCTCCCTCCCTCCCTCCCTCCCTCCCTCCTCTCTCCCTCCCTCCCTCCCTCCCTCCCTCCCTCCTCTCTCCCTCCCTCCCTCCCTCCCTCCCTCCCTCCCTCCTCTCTCCCTCCCTCCCTCCCTCCCTCCTCTCTCTCCCTACCTCCCTCCCTCCCTCTATAGTACCTAGCTCCAGAGGTGATACACAAGCAGCCGTATGACAGGACGGTTGACTGGTGGTGTTTAGGAGCCGTCCTTTATGAGATGTTGTATGGTCTGGTGAGTTCACAAACCATTCCGTTTGGTGAATACATTAACCTAGGGGTAACCTGGGATTGGTACAATCCATTCCGTTTGGTGAATACATTAACCTAGGGGTAACCTGGGATTGGTACAATCCATTTTGTTTGGTGAATACATTAACCTAGTTTTTAACCTGGGATTGGTACAATCCATTCCAGTTGGTGAATACATTAACCTAGGGGTAACCTGGGATTGGTACAATCCATTCCGTTTGGTGAATACATTAACCTAGGGGTAACCTGGGATTGGTACAATCCATTCCGTTTGGTGAATACATTAACCTAGGGGTAACCTGGGATTGGTACAATCCATTCCGTTTGGTGAATACATTAACCTAGGGGTAACCTGGGATTGGTACAATCCATTTTGTTTGGTGAATACATTAACCTAGGGGTAACCTGGGATTGGTACAATCCATTCCGTTTGGTGAATACATTAACCTAGGGGTAACCTGGGATTGGTACAATCCATTTTGTTTGGTGAATACATTAACCTAGGGGTAACCTGGGATTGGTACAATCCATTTTTTTAACTTTTAAATTGATGAAATATATAATATAACTCATTACTAACTACTATATAGTTACACCACTGTCAGGTATATAACTCATTACTAACACGTCTACTATATAGTTACACCACTGTCAGGTATATAACTCATTACTAACATGTCTACTATATAGTTACACCACTGTCAGGTTTATAACTCATTACTAACTACTATATAGTTACACCACTGTCAGGTTTATAACTCATTACTAACACGTCTACTATATAGTTACACCACTGTCAGGTATATAACTCATTACTAACATGTCTACTATATAGTTACACCACTGTCAGGTTTATAACTCATTACTAACATGTTACACCACTGTCAGGTTTATAACTCATTACTAACTACTATATAGTTACACCACTGTCAGGTTTATAACTCATTACTAACATGTTACACCACTGTCAGGTTTATAACTCATTACTAACTACTATATAGTTACACCACTGTCAGGTTTATAACTCATTACTAACACGTCTACTATATAGTTACACCACTGTCAGGTATATAACTCATTACTAACACGTCTACTATATAGTTACACCACTGTCAGGTATATAACTCATTACTAACATGTCTACTATATAGTTACACCACTGTCAGGTTTATAACTCATTACTAACTACTATATAGTTACACCACTGTCAGGTTTATAACTCATTACTAACCTGTCTACTATATAGTTACACCACTGTCAGGTATATAACTCATTACTAACTACTATATAGTTACACCACTGTCAGGTATATAACTCATTACTAACTACTATATAGTTACACCACTGTCAGGTATTTAACTCATTACTAACTACTATATAGTTACACCACTGTCAGGTTTATAACTCATTACTAACTACTATATAGTTACACCACTGTCAGGTTTATAACTCATTACTAACTACTATATAGTTACACCACTGTCAGGTTTATAACTCATTACTAACATGTCTACTATATAGTTACACCACTGTCAGGTTTATAACTCATTACTAACTACTATATAGTTACACCACTGTCAGGTTTATAACTCATTACTAACTACTATATAGTTACACCACTGTCAGGTTTATAACTCATTACTAACTACTATATAGTTACACCACTGTCAGGTTTATAACTCATTACTAACTACTATATAGTTACACCACTGTCAGGTTTATAACTCATTACTAACTACTATATAGTTACACCACTGTCAGGTTTATAACTCATTACTAACTACTATATAGTTACACCACTGTCAGGTTTATAACTCATTACTAACATGTCTACTATATAGTTACACCACTGTCAGGTTTATAACTCATTACTAACTACTATATAGTTACACCACTGTCAGGTTTATAACTCATTACTAACATGTCTACTATATAGTTACACCACTGTCAGGTTTATAACTCATTACTAACTACTATATAGTTACACCACTGTCAGGTTTATAACTCATTACTAACTACTATATAGTTACACCACTGTCAGGTTTATAACTCATTACTAACATGTCTACTATATAGTTACACCACTGTCAGGTTTATAACTCATTACTAACTACTATATAGTTACACCACTGTCAGGTTTATAACTCATTACTAACATGTTACACCACTGTCAGGTTTATAACTCATTACTAACATGTCTACTATATAGTTACACCACTGTCAGGTTTATAGCTCATTACTAACTACTATATAGTTACACCACTGTCAGGTTTATAACTCATTACTAACTACTATATAGTTACACCACTGTCAGGTTTATAACTCATTACTAACACGTCTACTATATAGTTACACCACTGTCAGGTATATAACTCATTACTAACATGTCTACTATATAGTTACACCACTGTCAGGTTTATAACTCATTACTAACTACTATATAGTTACACCACTGTCAGGTTTATAACTCATTACTAACTACTATATAGTTACACCACTGTCAGGTTTATAACTCATTACTAACATGTCTACTATATAGTTACACCACTGTCAGGTTTATAACTCATTACTAACTACTATATAGTTACACCACTGTCAGGTTTATAACTCATTACTAACATGTCTACTATATAGTTACACCACTGTCAGGTTTATAACTCATTACTAACTACTATATAGTTACACCACTGTCAGGTTTATAACTCATTACTAACATGTCTACTATATAGTTACACCACTGTCAGGTTTATAACTCATTACTAACTACTATATAGTTACACCACTGTCAGGTATATAACTCATTACTAACATGTCTACTATATAGTTACACCACTGTCAGGTATATAACTCATTACTAACATTAATATATTATTATATAATAATTATATACATTACTTTAATTATTTTATAAACCTTACATGTTTATGCATGTTACAAACTGCTACACGTATAAATAATTAAACTTTTATAATTTTTTAATTATTATTAATGTCTATTCTTTCATTCAAAGTTGGTCAACATTGTGTTGATGTTCTAATTATTCTACCTTTATTTATTGTGTGTTATATTGTTATGTTCTAATTATTCTACATTTATTTATTGTGTGTTATATTGTTATGTTCTAATTATTCTACATTTATTTATTGTGTGTTATATTGTTATGTTCTAATTATTCTACCTTTATTTATTGTGTGTTATATTGTTATGTTCTAATTATTCTACCTTTATTTATTGTGTGTTATATTGTTATGTTCTAATTATTCTACCTTTATTTATTGTGTGTTATATTGTTATGTTCTAATTATTCTACCTTTATTTATTGTGTGTTATATTGTTATGTTCTAATTATTCTACCTTTATTTATTGTGTGTTATATTGTTATGTTCTAATTATTCTACCTTTATTTATTGTGTGTTATATTGTTATGTTCTAATTATTCTACCTTTATTTATTGTGTGTTATATTGTTATGTTCTAATTATTCTACCTTTATTTATTGTGTGTTATATTGTTATGTTCTAATTATTCTACCTTTATTTCAACGAGGAACACAGACTGAGACCAAGGTCTCTTTTACAGCTGGGCCCTGCGTATACACGTTTACACTTTAGGTACAATGATTAAGAAACTACACAAGACAAGACAAAACGATCACAGATAACACAAAAAAAATACAGCAGAAGATTATTACATTTACACATAGGTTATTCCCCTAACAGCACAAGAACTTGCATTACCCGAAGCAGTTACAAGC
>NC_074691.1:33681066-33713566 GCF_029448725.1 Salvelinus fontinalis
GACACCAGGTGGGTGATTTCCCTCTAATCAGGACCTGATTTAGACCTGGGACACCAGGTGGGTGATTCCCTTCTAACCAGGGACTGATTTAGACTTGGGACACCAGGTGGGTGATTCCCCTCTAATCAGGGCCTGATTTAGACCTGGGACACCAGGTGGGTGAATCCACTTTAACCAGGGACTGATTTAGACCTGGGACACCAGGTGGGTGATTCCCATCTAATCATGGACTGATTTAGACCTGGGACACCAGGTGGGTGATTCCCCTCTAATCAGGGCCTGATTTAGACCTGGGACGCCAGGTGGGTGATTCCCACTCTAATCAGGGCCTGATTTAGACCTGGGACGCGAGGTGGGTGATTCCCCCTCTAATCAGGGCCTGATTTAGACCTGGGACACCAGGTGGGTGATTCCCCTCTAATCAGGGACTGATTTAGACCTGGGACACCAGGTGGGTGATTCCCCTCTAATCAGGGCCCGATTTTGACCTGGGACACCAGGTTGGTGATTCCCCCTCTAATCAGGGCCTGATTTAGACCTGGGACACCAGGTGGGTGATTCCCCTCTAATCAGGGCCTGATTTAGACCTGGGACGCCAGGTGGGTGATTCCCCCCTCTAATCAGGGACTGATTTAGACCTGGGACGCCAGGTGGGTGATTCCCCTCTAATCAGGGCCTGATTTAGACCTGGGACACCAGGTGGGTGATTCCCTTCTAATCAGGGACTGATTAAGACCTGGGACACCAGGTGGGTGATTCCCCCTCTAATCAGGGCCTGATTTAGACCTGGGACACCAGGTGGGTGATTCCCCTCTAATCAGGGCCTGATTTAGACCTGGGACGCCAGGTGGGTGATTTCCCCCTCTAATCAGGGACTGATTTAGACCTGGGACACCAGGTGGGTGATTCCCCTCTAATCAGGGCCCGATTTAGACCTGGGACACCAGGTGGGTGATTCCCCCTCTAATCAGGGCCTGATTTAGACCTGGAACACCAGGTGGGTGATTCCTCTCTAATCAGGGCCTGATTTAGACCTGGGACGCCAGGTGGGTGATTCCCCCCTCTAATCAGGGACTGATTTAGACCTGGGACACCAGGTGGGTGATTCCCCTCTAATCAGGGCCCGATTTAGACCTGGGACACCAGGTGGGTGATTCCCCCTCTAATCAGGGCCTGATTTAGACCTGGGACACCAGGTGGGTGATTCCCCTCTAATCAGGGCCTGATTTAGACCTGGGACACCAGGTGGGTGATTCCCCTCTAATCAGGGCCTGATTTAGACCAGGGACGCCAGGTGGGTGATTTCCCCCTCTAATCAGGGACTGATTTAGACCTGGGACACCAGGTGGGTGATTCCCCTCTAATCAGGGCCTGATTTAGACCTGGGACGCCAGGTGGGTGATTTCCCCCTCTAATCAGGGACTGATTTAGACCTGGGACACCAGGTGGGTGATTCCCCTCTAATCAGGGCCCGATTTAGACCTGGGACACCAGGTGGGTGATTCCCCCTCTAATCAGGGCCTGATTTAGACCTGGGACACCAGGTGGGTGATTCCCCTCTAATCAGGGCCTGATTTAGACCTGGGACGCCAGGCGGGTGATTCCCCCCTCTAATCAGGGACTGATTTAGACCTTGGACGCCAGGTGGGTGATTCCCCCATCTAATCAGGGACTGATTTAGACCTGGGACACCAGGTGCTTTATTCCCCTCTAATCAGGGCCCGATTTAGACCTGGGACACCAGGTGGGTGATTCCCACTCTAATCAGGGCCTGATTTAGACCTGGGACAGCATGTGGGTGATTCCCCTCTAATCAGGGCCTGATTTAGACCTGGGACACCAGGTGGGTGATTCCCACTCTAATCAGGGCCTGATTTAGACCTTGGACACCAGGTGGGTGATTCCCACTCTAATCAGGGCCTGATTTAGACCTGGGACACCAGGTGGGTGATTCCCACTCTAATCAGGGCCTGATTTAGACCTGGGACACCAGGTGGAACAGAGAAGCAGCAGGGTCAGAGGTAAATACCCCTGGGATAGGGTGTCATTTGGGATGCAGTTATGGATGGATAGAATGCATTGTTGTGTTGAGATCCGTCCTCTCCCCTACTCCCTACCCCCTACTCCCTACCCCCTCTCCCCTACTCCCTACTCCCTCTCCCCTACTCCCTACTCCCTCTCCCCTACTCCCTACCCCCTACTCCCTACCCCCTCTCCCCTACTCCCTACTCCCTACCCCCTACTCCCTACCCCCTCTCCCCTACTCCCTCTCCCCTACCCCCTCTCCCCTACTCCCTACCCCCTCTCCCCTACTGCCTACCCCCTCTCCCCTACTCCCTACCCCCTCTCCCCTACTCCCTACCCCCTCTCCCCTACTCCCTCTCCCCTACTCCCCTACTCCCCTACCCCCTACTCCCTACCCCCTCTCCCCTACCCCCTACTCCCTACCCCCTACTCCCTACTCCCTACCCCCTCTCCCCTACTCCCTACCCCCTCTCCCCTACCCCCTACTCCCCTACCCCCTACTCCCTACCCCCTCTCCCCTACCCCCTACTCCCTACCCCCTACTCCCTACCCCCTACTCCCTACTCCCTCTACCCTACTCCCTACCCCCTCTCCCCTACCCCCTACCCCCTACCCCCTAATCGCTACCCCCCCCCCCCCCCCCCTTAGTCTTCCAGTCGCCTCTTGATGATGTAGTAATGCTTAAACGTTGTCTGAACTCAACATTCCATTTTAATATTGAGTGTTTTAAGTTTGTTTGTATATCTGGAGTCTATTTGTGTACTAGTATTAATGTATATGGAACAGGTATGCTTAAATAATGTATGGAACTATTCATGTTAAATGTTATTGTAAATGGTTGTTATAAATATCTATGTGATCTAAAAAAAAAAAGTGTACTATTATTAAATCAGGAGTGCTGTCATTGGTGTGTGCTGCAGCTTGTGACGTCTGTGACATTGTATTGTCGTGTGTGTGTGTGTGTGTGTGTGTGTGTGTGTGTGTTCTCATGGTAATTATGTCATAGCACACCAGTGTACACAACCACCTCCACTACCACAGGTTATAATGCCATTTTAGCACAGGCTTACAGGCAGACGTTCATATGTTTTGCCTATTGGTGGAATTAAACTCACAATCCTTTCGCAAGCACAAACACCAACAACTCCTACCCATAACATACCAACATATTACCAGGCAGGTACAACTCCTACCTCTAACATACTAACATATTACCAGACAGGTACAACTCCTACCTCTAACATACCAACATATTACCAGACAGGTACAACTCCTACCTCTAAAATACTAACACATTACCAGGCAGGTACAACTCAATCAAGTTTCAATCAAGTTTATTTTATATAGCCCTTCATACATCAGCTGATATCTCAAAGTGCTTATACAGAAACCCAGCCTAAAACCCCAAACAGCAAGCAATGCAGGTGTAGAAGCACGGTGGCTAGGAAAAACTACCTAGAAAGGCCAAAACCTAGGAAGAAACCTAGAGAGGAACCAGGCTATGAGTGGTGGCCAGTCCTCTTCTGGCTGTGCCGGGTGGAGATTATAACAACATGGCCAAGATGTTCAAAATGTTCATAAGTGACAAGCATGGTCAAATAATAATCAGGAATAAATGTCAGTTGGCTTTTCATAGCCGATCATTAAGAGTTGAAAAACAACAGGTCTGGGACAGGTAGGGGTTCCATAACCGCAGGCAGAACAGTTGAAACTGGAATAGCAGCAAGGCCAGGTGGACTGGGGACAGCAAGGAGTCAACATGCCCGGTAGTCCTGACGTATGGTCCTAGGGCTCAGGTCCTCCGAGGGAGAGAAAGAAAGAGAGAAGGAGAAAATTAGAGAGAGCCAAGATTTTCTAAATGTTCATAAGTGACAAGCATGGTCAAATAATAATCAGGAATAAAAGTCAGTTGGCTTTTCATAGCCGATCATTAAGAGTTGAAAGCAGCAGGTCTGGGACAGGTAGGGGTTCCATAACCGCAGGCAGAGCAGTTGAAACTGGAACAGCAGCAAGGCCAGGTGGACTGGGGACAGCAAGGAGTCATCATGCCCGGTAGTCCTGACGTATGGTCCTAGGGCTCAGGTTCTCAGAGCGAGAGAAAGAAAGAGAGAACGAGAGAATTAGAGAGAGCATACTTAAATTCACACAGGACACTGGATAAGACAGGAGAAGTACTCCAGGTATTACAGACTGACCCTAGCCCCCCGACACATAAACTACTGCAGCATAAATACTGGAGGCTGAGAAAGGAGGGGTCGGGAGACACTGTGGCCCCATCCGAAGACAACTCCTACCTATAACATACTAACATATTACCAGGCAGGTACAACTCCTACCCATAACATACCAACATATTACCAGACAGGTACAACTCCTACCTCTAACATACCAACATATTAACAGACAGGTACAACTCCTACCTATAACATACTAACATATTAACATGCAGGTAGAGAATAGTGAGAGTCTCTAGGTTATATAGGGAATAGTGAGAGTAACTAGGTTATATAGGGAATAGTGAGAGTAACTAGGTTATATAGGGTATTGTGAGAGTAACTAGGTGATATATGGAATAGTGAGAGTAACTAGGTTATATAGGGAATAGTGAGAGTAACTAGGTTATATAGGGAATAGTGAGAGTAACTAGGTTATATATGGAATAGTGAGAATAACTAGGTTATATAAGGACTAGTTAGACTAACTAGGTTATATAAGGACTAGTTAGACTAACTAGGTTATATAAGGAATAGTGAGAGTCACTAGGTTATATAGGGAATAGTGAGAGTCACTAGGTTATATAGGGAATAGTGAGAGTAACTAGGTTATATATGGAATAGTGAGAATAACTAGGTTATATAAGGACTAGTTAGACTAACTAGGTTATATAGGGAATAGTGAGAGTAACTAGGTTATATAGGGAATAGTGAGAGTAACTAGGTTATATATGGAATAGTGAGAGAATGGTAGATCTCTAGGAACAGGGTTGGGGTTAAAACCTAAAGGACCGTAGCTTTCCAGGAACAGGGTTGGAGTTAAAACCTACAGGACCGTAGCTTTCCAGGAACAGGGTTGGAGTTAAAACCTAAAGGACCGTAGCTTTCCAGGAACAGGGTTGGGGTTAAAACCTACAGGACCGTAGCTTTCCGGGAACAAGGTTGGAGTTAAAACCTACAGGACCGTAGCTTTCCAGGAACAGGGTTGGAGTTAAAACCTACAGGACCGTAGCTTTCCAGGAACAGGGTTGGAGTTAAAACCTAAAGGACCGTATCCTTCCAGCGCCCTGCTCTAATAGTATTTACAATTGTCTGAGTTACTGGAATTTTGCAAACCTTTTTTCCTAGAAGTTGTTCCATTTCTCACACAACTGTTGGTGACTGGTAAGACCCTAATGCCTAATTTGTAGTATAGGGTCAACCAAGTTGTGCTGTGCTGGCCTGGTTAATTATTAGTCATCCAACATCGTTGCTGGAACTGTGCTGGAATAGAACATGTCTGAGCCAGCACAGCATAGTTCAAGTTTGCCCTGTTCAAATCAAATTGTATTGGTAACATACACATATCTAGCAGATGTTATTGTGGGTGTTGCGAAATGCTTGTGTTTCCTGCAATAACAACACAACAATACACACAATACACACAAATCTATGTGAAGGAATGGAATTAAGAATATATATATACAGTGGGGAGAACAAGTATTGGATAGACTGCCTATTTTGCAGGTTTTCCTATTTACAAAGCATGTAGAAGTCTGTAATTTTTATCATAGGTACACTTCGACTGTGAGAGACGGTGTGGTTGATGTCCTTGATGATCTTTTTGGCCTTCCTGTGACATCGGGTGCTGTAGGTGTCCTGGAGGGCAGGTAGTTTTCCCCCGGTGATGCGTTGTGCAGACCTCACTACCCTCTGGAGAGCCTTACGGTTGTGGGCGGAGCAGTTGCCGTACCAAGCGGTGATACAGCCCGACAGGATGCTCTCGTTTGTGCATCTGTAAAAGTTTAACAGGGTTTTAGGTGTTTCCTGAAGTCCACGATCAGCTCTTGTTTTGTTGACATTGAGTGAGAGGTTATTTTCCTGCGACCACACTCTGAGCTGTCTCTTCATTCTTGGTAATCAGGCCCACTACTGCTGTGTCGTCTGTAACTTGATGATTGAGTTGGAGGCGTGTGAGGCCACGCAGTCATGGTGAACAGGGAGTAAAGGAGGGGGCTGAGAACGCACCCTTGTGGGGCCCCTGTGTTGAGGATCCGCGAAGTGGAGGTGTTGTTTCCTACCTTCACCGCCTGGGGGGCGGCCCGTCAGGAAGTCCAGGACTCAGTTGCACAGGGCGGGGTTCAGACCCAGAGCCTCGAGCTGAATGATGAGCTTGGAGGGTACTATGGTGTTGAAGGCTGAGCTTATTCAATGAACAGATGGGATAAGGCAATGTGCAGTGCGATGGTGTTTGCATTATTGGTAGGCCGTCATTGTAAATAAGAATCTGTTCTTAACTGACTTGCCTAGAGAAATGAAAGGTTAATTAAAGGTTAAATAAAGGTTAAATTAAGGTTAAATAAAAAATAAATAAGAAAGAACCACAAAATAGCAAAGTTGGGTCAAAGCTCGCAAGACGACAGGAAGTACGGCGCCATCTTCCTGACGTGTACGTGCTAACACGTTTCACCAGTTGGGAATCCCTCTTGTGTGAGATATCACAAACATACCTGTCTGTGTACACTGTCCCTGATGCAGTGAAAATAAAAAAATAACATCTAAAAAGGAGGCTTTATGCAACATCTTTTGGAGTGCGGACCCGTCACACCTTCTTGCATATCTGAATTTAGGGGTTTTTGGGACGATGATCCTCTTTTGACATGACCAAACAAAACACAACATTATTCTCGTTAATGATCTACTTTGGATTGTTTTATTATTACAAAAATACAGTATTAGATGTGTCTAAGTTTGGCAACTGAGATACAAAAACATCTTCCATCCCAACGTACAGCAGAAACCCCCAGCCGCCTTTGGTCACCTAGGAAGTGTTCCAAACAGCACACTATTCCCCAATGCAGTGCACTACCTATAGGGCTCTGGTCTAAAGTAGTGCTCTACATAGGGATTAGGGAGACATAGGGCTCTGGTCTAAAGTAGTGCTCTACATAGGGAATAGGGTGCCATAGGGCTCTGGTCTAAAGTAGTGCTCTACATAGGGAATAGGGTGCCATTTCATTAGACAGGAGGACAGTAGGCTACAGACGGGCTGGTCATAGCTGCTAGTCTGCTCACTGCAGTGTTTCACAACTCAGGAACAGGAAATGACAGCTGATGTTCTGGGTCAGAGGTGACAGGTCGAACACTGGTTCCAATGGAGACATTTTTATGTCAATATATCAAATCATTTCTGGATAACAATTAGGTACCTTACTGTGATTGCTTCTCTTTTTTTGACCGTTTTAAATGAAAACAAACAGGATTTCTAGCAAAGATACATTTTTTTTTAAAGAAGAAAAATAACTGTTATTGGTAGAGAGGTTAATTTTGAACATTATTTTTTAATTGGCCTATTAACTAATGTACCACCCTTCCCTATAAATTCACATTTCAGGCAGGCTTTTCAAACAGCTATTACATTGAAACGACAAACATTTCACAGTACTATTCCAATGCCATATGGCTGTGTGCTGTACTATACTGAACAGAAATATATAAACGTAACATGTAAAGTGTTGGTGCCATGTTTCATGTGCTGAAATAAAAAAATACCAGACATTTTTCATACGTACAAAAAAATGCTTATTTATCTCAAATTTTGTGCACAAATTTGTTTCCATCCCTGTTAGTGAGCTTTTCTCCTTTGCCAAGATAATCCATCCACCTGACAGGTGTGGCATAGAAAGAAGCTAATTAAACAGCATAACCATTGCATAACCAGGTGCACCTTGTGCTGGGGACAATAAAAGACCACTCTAAAATGTGCAGTTTTGTCACAACAACACAATGCCACAGACGCCTCAAGTTTTGAGGGAGTGTGCAATTGGCATGCTGACTACAGGAATGTCCAACAGAGCTGTTGACAGAAAATTGAATGTTAATTTCTCTACCATAAGCCGCCTCCAACGTCATTTTAGAGAATTTTGCAGTACCTCCAACCGGCTTCACAACCGCAGACCACGTGTAACCACGCCTGAGCCCCTGCCCAGTCACGTGAATCCCATAGATTAGGGCCTAATTTATTTATTAATATCCTTATCGAGAATGAACTGTAACTCAGTAAAATTGTACAAACTGTTGCATGTTGCGTTTATATTTTTTGTTCAGTAAATATAAAACACAGGAAAAATCACGTTTTTGACTGCAGTGGCCTTTAAGACACTGTTTCTCAACTCCGGTTTCCAACCGTACGAACTCTTATCGTCGCTCGGGACAAACACACCTGGAGTGTATTCAGTAGTCGGATTTAGTTGCAAAACGTTTAGTCTGTTGCAAAACGTTTTTGAAAACGGAAACAGTTTACTCTAAATGGAAAACGTTTTGCATCGAAAACAAGACTTTCTATTGGACAAATGCAGGTTGGTGCCTCCCGATTTTGTTCCATTTGCTGCTCTGTTTGCTTCCGAGAGTAAACATCTGCTATCAATGTATACACACTTGATTCAGCTGGTTAAGGGATAGATTATTAGTTAACTGACTGACTCAGGTTTTCTTGTGAGGACTGTAATTAAAAAACGCAGCTGTAAACCATGTCCAGAACAGATCATTGTGTACAGACAGCTCAGACAGTAACAGATACAGCCACATCAGTGGTGGCTGGTTGCACATTAAACGGGAGAATGGGCTCATGGTAAAGGAAGGGAATGAATGGAACAGTAAAAAACACATGAAACCATTCCATTGATTCCATTTCAGTCATTTATATGAACCTGTCTTCCCCTCACTACCACTGTACCATCTTATCGGAAAGTATTCAGACCCCTTGACTTTTTCCACATTCTGTTACATTACAGCCTTATTCTAAAATGGATTAAAAATATTTTTTAAATCCTCAGCAATCTACACACAATACACCATAATTACATCACAATACACCATAATGACATCACAATACCCCATAATGACATCACAATACCCCATAAGGATATAACGAAAACAGGTTTTTAGACATTTTTATTCAGACCCTTTGCTATTTTACTTATAATGCAGATCAGGTGTATCCTGTTTCCATTGATCATCCTTGAGATGTTTCTACAACTTGATTGGAGTCCACCTGTGGTAAATTAAATTGATTGGACATGATTGGAAAGGCACACACCTGTCTGTCTATATAAGGTCCCACAGTTGACAGTGTATGTCAGAGCAAAAACCAAGCCATGAGGTAGAAGGAATTGTCCGTAGAGCTCCGAGACAGGATTGTGTCGAGGCACAGATCTGGGAAAGAGTACCAAAACATTTCTGCAGCATTGAAGGTCCCCAAGAACACAGTCTCCTCCATCATTCTTAAATGGAAGAAGTTTGGAACCACCAAGACTCTTCCTAGGCCAAACTGAGCAATTGGGGGAGAAGGGCCTTGGTCAGGGAGGTGACCAAGAACACGATGGTCAATCTGACAGAGCTCCAGAGTTTCTCTGTGGAGATGGGAGAACCTCCCAGAAGGACAACCGTCTCTGCAGCACTCCACCAATAAAGCCTTCATGGTAGAGTGGCCAGACGGAAGCCACTCCTCAGTAAAAGGCACACTACAGCCCACTTGGAGTTTGGCAAAAGGCACCTAAAGACTCTCAAACCATGAGAAACAAGATTCTCTGGTCTGATGAAACCAAGATTGAACTCTTTGGCCTGAATGCCAAGCGTCACCTCTGTAGGAAACCTGGCACCATCCCTACGGTGAAGCATGGTGGTGGCAGCATCCCTACGGTGAAGCATGGTGGTGGCAGCATCCCTACGGGGAAGCATGGTGGTGGCAGCATCCCTACGGTGAAGCATGGTGGTGGCAGCATCCCTACGGTGAAGCATGGTGGTGGCAGCATCCCTACGGTGAAGCATGGTGGTGGCAGCATCCCTACGGTGAAGCATGGTGGGGGCAGCATCCCTACGGTGAAGCATGGTGGTGGCAGCATCCCTACGGTGAAGCATGGTGGTGGCAGCATCCCTACGGTGAAGCATGGTGGTGGCAGCATCCCTACGGTGAAGCATGGTGGGGGCAGCATCCCTACGGTGAAGCATGGTGGTGGCAGCATCCCTACGGTGAAGCAAGGTGGTGGCAGCATCCCTACGGTGAAGCATGGCGGGGGCAGCATCCCTACGGTGAAGCATGGCGGTGGCAGCATCCCTACGGTGAAGCATGGTGGTGGCAGCATCCCTACAGTGAAGCATGGCGGTGGCAGCATCCCTACGGTGAAGCAAGGTGGGGGCAGCATCCCTACGGTGAAGCATGGCGGGGGCAGCATCCCTACGGTGAAGCATGGCGGTGGCAGCATCCCTACGGTGAAGCATGGTGGTGGCAGCATCCCTACGGTGAAGCATGGTGGTGGCAGCATCATGCTGTGGGGATGTTTTTCAGCGGCAGCGGACTCAAATCAAATCAAATTTTATTTATCACATACACATGGTTAGCAGATGTTAATGTAGTTAATGAGTGTAGTGAAATGCTTGTGCTTCTCGGTCCGTCAGTGCAGTAATATCTAACAAGTAATCTAACAATTTCACAGCAACTACCTTATACACACAAGTGTAAAGGAATGAATAAGAATATGTACATATAAATATATGGATGAGCGATGACTGAGCAGCATAGGCTAAGATGGTATAAAATACAGTATATACATATGATATGAGTAATGTAAGACATGTAAACATTATTAAAGTGGCATTATTTAAAGTGACTGGTGATCCATTATTAAAGTGGCCAGTGATTTGAGTCAGTATGTTGGCAGCAGCCACTCAGTGTTAGTGGTGGCTGTTTAACAGTCCGATGGCCTTGAGATAGAAGCTGTTTTTCAGTCTCCCGGTCCCAGCTTTAATGCACCTGTACTAACCTCGCCTTCTGGATGGTAGCGGGGTGAACAGGTAGTGGCTCGGGTGGTTGTTTTTCCTTGATGATCTTTTTGACCTTCCTGTGACATCGGGTGATGTAGGTGTCCTGGAGGGCAGGTAGTTTGCCCCCGGTGATGCGTTGTGCAGACCTCACTACCCTCTGGAGAGCCTTGTGGTTGAGGGAGGTGCAGTTGCCGTACCAGGCGGTGATACAGCCCGACAGGATGCTATCAATTGTGCATCTGTAAAAGTTGGTGAGTGTTTTTGGTGACAAGCTGAATTTCTTCAGCCTCCTGAGGTTGAAGAGGTGCTGTTGCGCCTTCTTCACAACGCTGTCTGTGTGGTTGGACCAATTCAGTTTGTCCGTGATGTGTACGCCGAGAAAGTTGAAGAATTACACCTTCTCCACTACTGTCCCGTCGATGTGGATAGGGGGGGTGCTCCCTCTGCTGTTTCCTGAAGTCCACAATCATCTCCTATGTTTTGTTGACGTTGAGGGAGAGGTTATTTTCCTGACACCACACTCCGAGGGCCCTCACCTCCTCCCTGTAGGCCGTTTCATCGTTGTTGGTAATCAAGCCCACTACTGTTGTGTCGTCTGCAAACTTGATGATTGAGTTGGAGGCGTGCATGGCCACGCAGTCGTGGGTGAACAGGGAGTACAGGAAGGGGCTGAGCACGCACCCTTGTGGGGCCCCCAGTGTTGAGGATCAGCGGGGTGGAGATATTGTTTCCTACCTTGACCACCTGGGGGTGTCCCGTCAGGAAGTCCAGAACCCAATTGTACAGGGTGGGGTTGAGACCCAGGGCCTCCAGCTTGATAATGAGCTTGGAGGGTACTATGGTGTTGAATGCTGAGCTGTAGTCAATCAACAGCATTATTACATAGATATTCCTCTTGTGCAGATGGGATAGGGCAGTGTGGAGTGAGATGGCGATTGCATCGTCTGTGGATCTATTGGGGCGGTAAGCAAATTGGAGTGGGTCTAGGGTGTCAAGTAAGGTAGAGGTGATATGATCCTTGACTAGTCTTTCAAAGCACTTCATGATGACGGAAGTGAGTACTACGGGGCAATAGTCATTTAGTTCAGTTATCTTTGCTTTCTTGGGTACAGGAACAATGGTGGCCATCTTGAATTATGTGGGGACAGCAGACTGGGATAGGGAGTGATTGAATATGTTCGTAAACACACCAGCCAGATCGAGGCAAAGATGAACGGAGCAAAGCACAGAGAGATCCTTGATGCAAACCTGCTCCAGAGCTCTCAGGACCTCAGACTCTAAGCACACAGCCAAGACAATGCAAGAGTGGCTTCGGAACAAGTCTCTGAATGTCTTTGAGTTGGCCCAGCCAGAGCCCGGACTTGAACCCGATCTAACATCCCTGGAGAGACCTGAAAATATCTATGCAGCGACGCTCCCCATCCAACCTGACAAAGCTTGAGAGGATCTGCAGAGAAGAATGGGAGAAACTCCCCAAATACAGGTGTGCCAAGCTTGTAGCTTCATACCCAAGAAGACTCGAGGCTGTAATCGCTGCCAAAGGTGCTTCAACAAAGTACTGAGTAACGGGTCTGAATAGCTACAATACCAGTCACCTACTACTCATTCAAGAGTGTGCAAAGCTGTCATCAAGGCAAAGGGTGGCTACTTTGAAGAATCTCAAATATAAAATATTTGTTTTGATTTGTTTACCACTTTTTTGGTTACTACATGATTCCATATGTGTTATTTAATAGTTTTGATGTCTTCAATATTATTCTACAATGTAGAAAAAAATTAAAAAAATAAGAAAAACTCTTCAATGAGTAGGTGTGTCCAAACTTTTGACTGGTACTGTATGTAAATTTAATATAATTAATGTTTTATTATTATTTTTTGCTTTGTTATTATGGGTTATTGTGAATAGAGTAATGAGGAGGAGGGGGGGGGGGGATTTAATCCATTTCAGAATAAGGCTGTAACCTAACAAAATGTGGAAAAAGTCAAGGGGTCTGAATACCAGTGGAAACAGACACAAAACAAAACGTCTTATTTTTTAAAACATTTTGTTACCTTCTTCTTTGTAAAAGTATGTAAAAGGGTTAGTGGGTCAAATACATGGTATATAACTTGATACATTTTGACCCAGCTCGAGAATATGTGTCCCAATATCCAATTGGTATGAACGGAAGTGTTTTTTTCCCCCAGGGTAAATTCATTAAAACGTCTACTGTTTAACACCTCCCTAACTTGAAACAGTCCCTGTTTGAATACATTCGGGGTCATACAGAAAATTGCTTATTTTTTTCCCCCCAAGGTAAAATCCTGTGTATTCTGTTTGAAAACAGTAGAAAGTGCTACAAACAGGTTAGCAATCCAGAGGACAGACAGACAGGTCAGAGGTCAGGGAGCAAGAGTTCCATCTGAGCCTGAGGGTTGCTCTCTCAATGGGGGGGAGGGAAGGAGGAAGTGATCTCATAGTCATGTGGTTGTTCTCCTTCTATCGGCCCTATTTTATCTCTCTCCTCCTCCTTTCTCGCATTTCCTCTCTCCTCCTTCGTCCCTCTGCTGTGGACAGCTAGGTGAGGGGGTGAGGGGTCAGAGTTGAGAGTTCAGGGGTCCTGTGAATGGTGAACAGAGTCTCCTGGGGTTGCACTCGACGCCAAAACCTCACCTTCAGCTGTTTTCTAGGTGAAGAGAGAGAGAGATAGAGAGAGAGAGGTAGAGAGATAGAGACAGAAAGCAAGAGAGAGGTAGAGAGAGAGAGAGAGAGAGAGGTAGAGACAGAAAGCAAGAGAGAGAGGGAGAGAGAGAGAGAGAGAGAGGGAGAGATAGAGACAGAAAGCAAGAGAGAGGTAGAGAGAGAGAGAGAGAGAGAGGTAGAGACAGAAAGCAAGAGAGAGAGGGAGAGAGAGAGAGAGAGAGAGAGGGAGAGATAGAGACAGAAAGCAAGAGAGAGAGGGAGAGAGAGAGAGAGAGATAGAGACAGAAAGCAAGAGAGGGAGAGAGAGAGAGAGAGAGAGAGAGAGAAAGCAAGAGAGAGAGGTAGAGAGAGAGAGACAGAGATGTATTGAGAGACAGAGAGCAAGAGAGAGAGGTAGAGAGAGAGAGAGAGAGAGACATAGATGTATTGAGAGACAGAGAGCAAGAGAGAGCGGTAGAGAGAGAGAGAGAGAGAGTACAAGAAAGGTAGAGATATAAGTAGAGAGAGAGGAGGAGCAGAGGGAGAGAGGAGAAATATATGAGTTTAGAGCTAGCAGAGGTTGTCTTGACCAATATTGACCAAGTCAAACCACTTCTTCCACTAGAACTCTTGAACTAACATTTGGTAGGTATGGGGTGCACGTCTAGGAACCAGGTAGATGTTCTGGGTGGTGACTAAAGATCCTTGACTGTGTGTGTGGGGGGGGGGGGGTTTACTTCTTGGCCAGTTCCTTAGAGATCTGTTCCAGTGTGCGTCCCTGAGTCTCTGGGATGAAGAGGATGACGAAGACCAGCAGGATGAAGCTTGTGGTGGCGTACAGGAACATCACGTTGGGAACACCAATCCTCTCTGCAGGGGGATAATACATGTTAAACACCTCATCTACTCAGCAGGGGGACCATAATAAATGTTACACCCCTCGTCATCCTCTCTCCAGGAAGGAAGTAACAAACATTACACGCCTCCACATCTACTCAGCAGGGGGACCATAATAAATGTTACACCCCTCGTCATCCTCTCTACAGGAAGGAAGTAACAAACATTACACGCCTCCACATCTACTCAGCAGGGGGACAATAAATGAATGTTACACATGTACAGTGCCTTCAAAAAGTATTCAGACCCCCTCTGACTTGTTCTACATTTTGTTACGTTACAGCCTCACAATAGAGCCTGCTAGAGCCAGCCTCACAACATCACAATACCCCATAATGAGATCACAATACCCCATAATGACGTCACAATACCCCATAATGACATCACAATACCCCATAATGTGATCACAATACCCCATAATGACATCACAATACCCCATAATGACAAAGTAAAAACACGTTTTTGAAAAAAAATTAAAAATAATTAAAAACATAAATATCACATTTACATAAGTATTCAGACCCTGTACTCAGTACTTTGTTGAAGCAACTTTGGCAGTGATTACAGCCTCGAGTCTTTTTGGATATGACGCTACAAGCTTGGCACACCTGTATTTGGGGAGTTTCAGGTTGGACGGGGAGCGTTGCTGCACAGATATTTTCAGGTCTCTCCAGAGATGTTCGATCGGGTTCAAGTCCGGGCTCTGGCTGGGCCACTCAAGGACATTCAGACTTCTCCCAAAACCACTCCTACGTTGTTTTGGCTGTGCGCTTAGTGTCATTGTCTTGTTGCAAGGTGAACCTTCGCCCCAGTCTGAGGTCCTGAGCGCTCTGGAGCAGGTTTTCATCAAGCATCTCTATGTACTTCGCTCCATTCATCTTTGCCTCGATCCTGACTAGTCTCTCAGTCTGCTCTGTCAGAGTGACCATCGGGTTCTTGGTCACCTCCCTGACCAATGACCAAGAACGATTGCTCAGTTTGGCCGGGAGGCCAGCTCTAGGAAGAGTCTTGGTTGTTCCAAACTTCGACCATTTAAGAATGATGGAGGCCACTGTGTTCTTGGGGTCTTTCAATGCCACAGAAATGTTTTGGTACCCTTCCCCAGATCTGTGCCTTGACACAATCCTGTCTCGGAGCTCTACGGACAATTCCTTCGACCTCATAGCTTGGTTTTTGCTCTGACATGCACTGTCAAATGTGGGGCCTTCTATAGACAGGTGTGTGCCTTTCCAAATCATGTCCAATCAATTGAATTTACCACAGGTGTACTCCAATCAAGTTGTAGAAACATCTCAAGGACGATCAATGGAAACAAGATGCACCTGAGCTCAACTTCTCAATTTCGAGTCACAAAGCAAAAGGTCTGAATACTTATGTAAATAAGTATTTATGTTTGTTATTGAAAACCTACAGGACGGTAGATCTCCAGGAAGAGGGTTGGACTGAAAACCTACAGGACAGTAGATCTCCAGGAAGAGGGTAGGACTGATAACCTACAGGACAGTAGATCTCCAGGAAGAGGGTTGGACTGAAAACCTACAGGACAGTAGATCTCCAGGAAGAGGGTTGGACTGATAACCTACAGGACAGTAGATCTCCAGGAAGAGGGATGGACTGAAAACCTACAGGACAGTAGATCTCCAGGAAGAGGGTTGGACTGATAACCTACAGGACAGTAGATCTCCAGGAAGAGGGATGGACTGAAAACCTACAGGACAGTAGATCTCCAGGAAGAGGGTTGGACTGATAACCTACAGGACAGTAGATCTCCAGGAAGAGGGTTGGACTGATAACCTACAGGACAGTAGATCTCCAGGAAGAGGGTTGGACTGATAACCTACAGGACAGTAGATCTCCAGGAAGAGGGTTGGACTGATAACCTACAGGACAGTAGATCTCCAGGAAGAGGGTTGGACTGATAACCTACAGGACAGTAGATCTCCAGGAAGAGGGTTGGACTGATAACCTACAGGACTGTAGATCTCCAGGAAGAGGGATGGACTGATAACCTACAGGACAGTAGATCTCCAGGAAGAGGGATGGACTGATAACCTACAGGACAGTAGATCTCCAGGAAGAGGGTTGGACAGCACTGGTCTAGAAAACCAGAGTGAAGACTCCAGCTGACTGCCGCTCTGCCTAGTTGGTTTGATTAACCTGCTGAACAAGTCTAGTCAGCAGACGTGACAAGATGAAAACAAGCCCCTGGTCCAAAATAGCATCCGATATAGAGCCCTGGGAGGCAGTCCTAGTGTGTAATATCAATGGGAGGAAGTTCTAGTGTGTAATATCAATGGGAGGCAGTCCTAGTGTGTAATATCAATGGGAAGCAGTCCTAGTGTGTAATATCAATGGGAGGCAGTCCTAGTGTATAATATCAATGGGAGGCAGTCCTAGATATCAATGGGGGGCAGTCCTAGTGTATAATATCAATGGGAGGCAGTCCTAGTGTATAATATCAATGGGAGGCAGTCCTAGTGTATAATATCAATGGGAGGCAGTCCTAGTGTAAAATATCAATGGGAGGCAGTCCTAGTGTATAATATCAATGGGGAGGCAGTCCTAGTGTATAATATCAATGGGAGGCAGTCCTAGTGTGTAATATCAATGGGAGGCAGTCCTAGTGTATAATATCAATGGGAGGCAGTCCTAGTGTATAATATAAATGGGAGGCAGTCCTAGTGTATAATATCAATGGGGAGGCAGTCCTAGTGTATAATATCAATGGGAGGCAGTCCTAGTGTATAATATCAATGGGGGGCAGTCCTAGTGTATAATATCAATGGGAGGCAGTCCTAGTGTATAATATCAATGGGAGGCAGTCCTAGTGTATAATATCAATGGGAGGCAGTCCTAGTGTATAATATCAATGGGAGGCAGTCCTAGTGTATAATATCAATGGGAGGCAGTCCTAGTGTATAATATCAATGGGAGGCAGTCCTAGTGTATAATATCAATGGGAGGCAGTCCTAGTGTATAATATCAATGGGAGGCAGTCCTAGTGTATAATATCAATGGGAGGCAGTCCTAGTGTATAATATCAATGGGAGGCAGTCCTAGTGTATAATATAAACGGGAGGCAGTCCTAGTGTATAATATCAATGGGAGGCAGTCCTAGTGTATAATATCAATGGGAGGCAGTCCTAGTGTGTAATATCAATGGGAGGCAGTCCTAGTGTATAATATCAATGGGAGGCAGTCCTAGTGTATAATATCAATGGGAGGCAGTCCTAGTGTATAATATCAATGGGAGGCAGTCCTAGTGTGTAATATCAATGGGAGGCAGTCCTAGTGTATAATATCAATGGGAGGCAGTCCTAGTGTATAATATCAATGGGGCGCAGTCCTAGTGTATAATATCAATGGGAGGCAGTCCTAGTGTATAATATCAATGGGAGGCAGTCCTAGTGTATAATATCAATGGGAGGCAGTCCTAGTGTATAATATCAATGGGGGGCAGTCCTAGTGTATAATATCAATGGGGGGCAGTCCTAGTGTATAATATCAATGGGGGGCAGTCCTAGTGTATAATATCAATGGGAGGCAGTCCTAGTGTATAATATCAATGGGGGGCAGTCCTAGTGTATAATATCAATGGGAGGCAGTCCTAGTGTGTAATATCAATGGGAGGCAGTCCTAGTGTATAATATCAATGGGAGGCAGTCCTAGTGTATAATATCAATGGGAGGCAGTCCTAGTGTATAATATCAATGGGAGGCAGTCCTAGTGTATAATATCAATGGGAGGCAGTCCTAGTGTGTAATATCAATGGGAGGCAGTCCTAGTGTATAATATCAATGGGGGGCAGTCCTAGTGTATAATATCAATGGGAGGCAGTCCTAGATATCAATGGGAGGCAGTCCTAGTGTGTAATACCAATGGGAGGCAGTCCTAGTGTATAATATCAATGGGAGGCAGTCCTAGATATCAATGGGGGCAGTCCTAGTGTATAATATCAATGGGAGGCAGTCCTAGATATCAATGGGAGGCAGTCCTAGTGTGTAATACCAATGGGAGGCAGTCCTAGTGTATAATATCAATGGGAGGCAGTCCTAGATATCAATGGGGGCAGTCCTAGTGTATAATATCAATGGGGGGCAGTCCTAGTGTATAATATCAATGGGAGGCAGTCCTAGTGTAGAATATCAATGGGAGGCAGTCCTAGTGTATAATATCAATGGGAGGCAGTCCTAGTGTATAATATCAATGGGAGGCAGTCCTAGTGTATAATATCAATGGGAGGCAGTTCTAGTGTATAATATCAATGGGAGGCATTCCTAGTGTATAATATCAATGGGGGGGCAGTCCTAGTGTATAATATCAATGGGAGGCAGTCCTAGTGTATAATATCAATGGGAGGCAGTCCTAGTGTGTAATATCAATGGGAGGCAGTCCTAGTGTATAATATCAATGGGAGGCAGTCCTAGTGTGTAATATCAATGGGAGGCAGTCCTAGTCTATAATACCAATGGGAGGCAGTCCTAGTGTATAATATCAATGGGAGGCAGTCCTAGTGTATAATATCAATGGGAGGCAGTCCTAGTGTATAATATCAATGGGAGGCAGTCCTAGTGTGTAATATCAATGGGAGGCAGTCCTAGTCTATAATACCAATGGGAGGCAGTCCTAGTGTATAATATCAATGGGAGGCAGTCCTAGTGTGTAATATCAATGGGAGGCAGTCCTAGTGTATAATATCAATGGGAGGCAGTCCTAGTGTATAATATCAATGGGAGGCAGTCCTAGTGTATAATATCAATGGGAGGCAGTCCTAGATATCAATGGGAGGCAGTCCTAGTGTGTAATACCAATGGGAGGCAGTCCTAGTGTATAATATCAATGGGAGGCAGTCCTAGTGTATAATATCAATGGGAGACAGTCCTAGTGTGTAATATCAATGGGAGGCAGTCCTAGTGTATAATATCAATGGGAGACAGTCCTAGTGTATAATATCAATGGGGGGGCAGTCCTAGTGTATAATATCAATGGGAGACAGTCCTAGTGTATAATATCAATGGGAGACAGTCCTAGTGTATAATACCAATGGGAGACAGTCCTAGTGTATAATATCAATGGGAGACAGTCCTAGTGTATAATACCAATGGGGGGGCAGTCCTAGTGTATAATACCAATGGGGGGCAGTCCTAGTGTATAATATCAATGGGAGGCAGTCCTAGATATCAATAAGAGGCAGTCCTAGTGTATAATATCAATGGGAGACAGTCCTAGTGTATAATACCAATGGGGGGCAGTCCTAGTGTATAATATCAATGGGAGGCAGTCCTAGTGCATAATATCAATGGGAGGCAGTCCTAGTGTATAATATCAATGGGAGACAGTCCTAGTGTGTAATATCAATGGGAGGCAGTCCTAGTGTATAATATCAATGGGAGGCAGTCCTAGTGTATAATATCAATGGGAGGCAGTCCTAGTGTGTAATATCAATGGGAGGCAGTCCTAGTGTATAATATCAATGGGAGGCAGTCCTAGTGTGTAATATCAATGGGAGGCAGTCCTAGTGTATAATACCAATGGGGGGCAGTCCTAGTGTGTAATATACTGTATATATATATATATATATATATATATATATATATATATATATATATATATATATATATATATATATATATATATACACAATATCGTTCAAAAGTTTGGGGTGACTTAGAAATGTCCTTGTTATTGAAAGAAAAGCACATTTCTTGTCTTTTAAAATAACATCAAATTGATCAGAAATACAGTGTAGACATTGTTAATGTTGTGAATGACTATTGTAGCTGGAAACGGCAGATGTTTAATGGAATATCTACATAGGCGTACAGAGGCCCATTATCAGCAACCATCCCTCCTGTGTTCCAATGGCACGTTGTGTTAGCTAATCCAAGTTTATCATTTTAAAAGGATAATTGATCATTAGAAAACCCTTTTGCAATTATGTTAGCACAGCTGAAAACTGTTGGTCTGATTAAAGAAGCAATAAAACTGGCCTTCTTCAGACTAGTATCTGGAGCGTCAGCATTTGTGGGTTCGATTACAGGCTCAAAATGGCCAAAAACAAAAACCTTTCTCCTGAATCTCGTCAGTCTACTCTCGTAAAACGCTGTGTACTATTCCTTTCACAGAAAATAGAAAACTGGCTCTAAACAGAATAGAAAGAGGAGTGGGAGGCCCCGGTGCACAACTGAGCAAAAGGACCAGTACATTAGAGTGTCTAGTTTGAGAAACAGACGCCTCACAAGTCCTCAACTGGCAGCTTCATTAAATAGTACCCACAAAACACCAGTCTCAACGTCAACAGTGAAGGGGTGACTCCGGGATGCTGGCCTTCTAGGCAGAGTTCCTCTGTCCAGTCTCAACGTCAACAGTGAAGAGGCGACTCCGGGATGCTGGCCTTCTAGGCAGAGTTCCTCTGTCCAGTCTCAACGTCAACAGTGAAGAGGCGACTCCGGGATGCTGGCCTTCTAGGCAGAGTTCCTCTGTCCAGTCTCAACGTCAACAGTGAAGAGGCCACTCCGGGATGCTGGCCTTCTAGGCAGAGTTCCTCTGTCCAGTGTCTGTGTTCTTTTGCCCATCTTAATCTTTTATTTTGATTGGCCAGTCTGAGATGGGGCTTTTTCTTTACAACTCTGCCTCGAAGGCCAGCTTCCCGGAGTCGAGTCTTCACTATTAACCAGAACCATGTTATTAACCAGACCCATGTTATTAACCAGAACCATTCTATTAACTAGAACCATGCTATTAAACAGAACCATGTTATTAACCAGAACCATGTTAATAACCAGAACCATGTTATTAACCAGAACCATGTTATTAACCAGAACCATGTTATTAACCAGAACCATGCTATTAACCAGAACCATGTTATTAACCAGAACCATGATATTAACCAGAACCATGTTATTAACCAGAACCATGTTATTAACCAGAACCATGATATTAACCAGAACCAAGCTATTAACCAGAACCATGTTATTAACCAGAACCATGTTATTAACCAGAACCATGTTATTAACCAGAACCATGATATTAACCAGAACCATGTTATTAACCAGAACCATGTTATTAACCAGAACCATGCTATTAACCATGTTATCAACCAGAACCATGTTATTAACCAGAACCATGTTATTAACCAGAACCATGTTATTAACCAGAACCATTCTATTAACCAGAACCATGCTATTAACCAGAACCATGTTATTAACCAGAACCATGTTATTAACCAGAACCATTCTATTAACCAGAACCATGCTATTAACCAGAACCATGTTATTAACCAGAACCATGCTATTAACCAGAACCATTCTATTAACCAGAACCATTCTATTAACCAGAACCAAGCTATTAACCGGAACCATGTTATTAACCAGAACCATGCTATTAACCAGAACCATGTTATTAACCAGAACCATGTTATTAACCAGAACCATGCTATTAACCAGAACCATGCTATTAACCAGAACCATGCTATTAACCAGAACCATGTTATTAACCAGAACCATGTTATTAACCAGAACGAAGCTATTAACCAGAACCATGCTATTAACAATGCTATTAACCAGAACCATGCTATTAACCAGAACCATGTTATTAACCAGAAGCATGCTATTAACCAGAACCATGCTATTAACCGGAACCATGTTATTAACCAGAACCATGTTATTAACCAGAACCATGCTATTAACCAGAACCATGCTATTAACCAGAACCATGCTATTAACCAGAACCATGTTAATAACCAGAACCATGTTATTAACCAGAACCATGTTATTAACCAGAACCATGTTATTAACCAGAACCATTCTATTAACCAGAACCATGTTGGTAACCAGAACCATGTTATTAACCAGAACCATTCTATTAACCAGAACCATGTTGGTAACCAGAACCATTCTATTACCCGAGCCATGCTATTAACCAGTGCTATTAACCAGAACCATGCTATTAACCAGTGCTATTAACCAGAACCATGCTATTAACCGGAACCATGTTATTAACCAGAACCATGTTATTAACCAGAACCATGCTATTAACCAGAACCATGCTATTAACCAGAACCATGTTATTAACCAGAACCATGTTAATAACCAGAACCATGTTATTAACCAGAACCATGTTATTAACCAGAACCATGTTATTAACCAGAACCATTCTATTAACCAGAACCATGTTGGTAACCAGAACCATGTTATTAACCAGAACCATTCTATTAACCAGAACCATGTTGGTAACCAGAACCATTCTATTACCCGAGCCATGCTATTAACCAGTGCTATTAACCAGAACCATGCTATTAACCAGTGCTATTAACCAGAACCATGCTATTAACCAGAACCATGTTATTAACCAGAACCATGTTATTAACCAGAACCATTAACCAGAACCATGCTATTAACCAGAACCATGCTATTAACCATGCTATTAACCAGAACCATGCTATTAACCATGCTATTAACCAGAACCATGTTATTAACCAGAACCATGCTATTAACCAGAACCATGCTATTAACCAGAACCATGTTATTAACCAGAACCATGTTATTAACCAGAACCATTAACCAGAACCATGTTATTAACCAGAACCATGTTATTAACCAGAACCATGTTATTAACCAGAACCATGTTATTAACCAGAACCATGCTATTAACCAGAACCATGATATTAACCAGAACCATGTTATTAACCAGAACCATGTTATTAACCAGTGCTATTAACCAGAACCATGTTATTAACCAGAACCATGATATTAACCGGAACCATGTTATTAACCAGAACCATGATATTAACCAGAACCATGATATTAACCAGAACCATGTTATTAACCAGAACCATGTTATTAACCAGTGCTATTAACCAGAACCATTCTATTACCCGAGCCATGCTATTAACCAGTGCTATTAACCAGAACCATGCTATTAACCAGTGCTATTAACCAGAACCATGTTATTAACCAGAACCATGTTATTAACCAGAACCATTAAGCAGAACCATGTTATTAACCAGAACCATGCTATTAACCATGTTATTAACCAGAACCATGTTATTAACCAGAACCATGCTATTAACCAGAACCATGCTATTAACCAGAACCATGTTATTAACCAGAACCATGCTATTAACCAGAACCATGCTATTAACCAGAACCATGCTATTAACCAGAACCATTCTATTAACCAGAACCATTATATTAACCAGAACCATGTTATTAACCAGAACCATGTTATTAACCAGAACCATGTTATTAACCAGAACCATGATATTAACCAGAACCATGTTATTAGCCAGAACCATGTTATTAACCAGAACCATTCTATTAACCAGAACCATTCTATTAACCAGAACCATTAACCAGAACCATGTTATTAACCAGAACCATGTTATTAACCAGAACCATGTTATTAACCAGAACCATTCTATTAACCAGAACCATTCTATTAACCAGAACCATGATATTAACCAGAACCATGTTATTAACCAGAACCATGTTATTAACCAGAACCATTATATTAACCAGAACCATTCTATTAACCAGAACCATTAACCAGAACCATGTTATTAACCAGAACCATGTTATTAACCAGAACCATGTTATTAACCAGAACCATTCTATTAACCAGAACCATGTTATTAACCAGAACCATGTTGGTAACCAGAACCATGTTATTAACCAGAACCATGCTATTAACCATGTTATTAACCAGAACCATGTTATTAACCAGAACCATGCTATTAACCAGAACCATGCTATTAACCAGAACCATGTTATTAACCAGAAGCATGCTATTAACCAGAACCATGCTATTAACCGGAACCATGTTATTAACCAGAACCATGTTATTAACCAGAACCATGCTATTAACCAGAACCATGCTATTAACCAGAACCATGCTATTAACCAGAACCATGTTAATAACCAGAACCATGTTATTAACCAGAACCATGTTATTAACCAGAACCATGTTATTAACCAGAACCATTCTATTAACCAGAACCATGTTGGTAACCAGAACCATGTTATTAACCAGAACCATTCTATTAACCAGAACCATGTTGGTAACCAGAACCATTCTATTACCCGAGCCATGCTATTAACCAGTGCTATTAACCAGAACCATGCTATTAACCAGTGCTATTAACCAGAACCATGCTATTAACCGGAACCATGTTATTAACCAGAACCATGTTATTAACCAGAACCATGCTATTAACCAGAACCATGCTATTAACCAGAACCATGTTATTAACCAGAACCATGTTAATAACCAGAACCATGTTATTAACCAGAACCATGTTATTAACCAGAACCATGTTATTAACCAGAACCATTCTATTAACCAGAACCATGTTGGTAACCAGAACCATGTTATTAACCAGAACCATTCTATTAACCAGAACCATGTTGGTAACCAGAACCATTCTATTACCCGAGCCATGCTATTAACAAGTGCTATTAACCAGAACCATGCTATTAACCAGTGCTATTAACCAGAACCATGCTATTAACCAGAACCATGTTATTAACCAGAACCATGTTATTAACCAGAACCATTAACCAGAACCATGCTATTAACCAGAACCATGCTATTAACCATGCTATTAACCAGAACCATGCTATTAACCATGCTATTAACCAGAACCATGTTATTAACCAGAACCATGCTATTAACCAGAACCATGCTATTAACCAGAACCATGTTATTAACCAGAACCATGTTATTAACCAGAACCATTAACCAGAACCATGTTATTAAAAAGAACCATGTTATTAACCAGAACCATGTTATTAACCAGAACCATGTTATTAACCAGAACCATGCTATTAACCAGAACCATGATATTAACCAGAACCATGTTATTAACCAGAACCATGTTATTAACCAGTGCTATTAACCAGAACCATGTTATTAACCAGAACCATGATATTAACCGGAACCATGCTATTAACCAGAACCATGATATTAACCAGAACCATGATATTAACCAGAACCATGTTATTAACCAGAACCATGTTATTAACCAGTGCTATTAACCAGAACCATTCTATTACCCGAGCCATGCTATTAACCAGTGCTATTAACCAGAACCATGCTATTAACCAGTGCTATTAACCAGAACCATGTTATTAACCAGAACCATGATATTAACCGGAACCATGCTATTAACCAGAACCATGATATTAACCAGAACCATGATATTAACCAGAACCATGTTATTAACCAGAACCATGTTATTAACCAGTGCTATTAACCAGAACCATTCTATTACCCGAGCCATGCTATTAACCAGTGCTATTAACCAGAACCATGCTATTAACCATGTTATTAACCAGAACCATGTTATTAACCAGAACCATGTTATTAACCAGAACCATTAACCAGAACCATGCTATTAACCAGAACCATGCAATTAACCATGCTATTAACCAGAACCATGCTATTAACCATGCTATTAACCAGAACCATGTTATTAACCAGAACCATGCTATTAACCAGAACCATGCTATTAACCAGAACCATGTTATTAACCAGAACCATGTTATTAACCAGAACCATTAACCAGAACCATGTTATTAACCAGAACCATGTTATTAACCAGAACCATGTTATTAACCAGAACCATGTTATTAACCAGAACCATGCTATTAACCAGAACCATGATATTAACCAGAACCATGTTATTAACCAGAACCATGTTATTAACCAGTGCTATTAACCAGAACCATGTTATTAACCAGAACCATGATATTAACCGGAACCATGTTATTAACCAGAACCATGATATTAACCAGAACCATGATATTAACCAGAACCATGTTATTAACCAGAACCATGTTATTAACCAGTGCTATTAACCAGAACCATTCTATTACCCGAGCCATGCTATTAACCAGTGCAATTAACCAGAACCATGCTATTAACCAGTGTTATTAACCAGAACCATGTTATTAACCAGAACCATGTTATTAACCAGAACCATTAAGCAGAACCATGTTATTAACCAGATCCATGCTATTAACCATGTTATTAACCAGAACCATGTTATTAACCAGAACCATGCTATTAACCAGAACCATGCTATTAACCAGAACCATGTTATTAACCAGAACCATGCTATTAACCAGAACCATGCTATTAACCAGAACCATGCTATTAACCAGAACCATTCTATTAACCAGAACCATTATATTAACCAGAACCATGTTATTAACCAGAACCATGTTATTAACCAGAACCATGTTATTAACCAGAACCATGATATTAACCAGAACCATGTTATTAGCCAGAACCATGTTATTAACCAGAAGCATTCTATTAACCAGAACCATTCTATTAACCAGAACCATTAACCAGAACCATGTTATTAACCAGAACCATGTTATTAACCAGAACCATGTTATTAACCAGAACCATTCTATTAACCAGAACCATTCTATTAACCAGAACCATGATATTAACCAGAACCATGTTATTAACCAGAACCATGTTATTAACCAGAACCATTATATTAACCAGAACCATTCTATTAACCAGAACCATTAACCAGAACCATGTTATTAACCAGAACCATGTTATTAACCAGAACCATTCTATTAACCAGAACCATGTTATTAACCAGAACCATGTTATTAACCAGAACCATGCTATTAACCAGAACCATGCTATTAACCAGAACCATGCTATTAACCAGAACCATGTTAATAACCAGAACCATGTTATTAACCAGAACCATGATATTAACCAGAACCATGCTATTAACCAGAACCATGTTATTAACCAGAACCATTAACCAGAACCATGCTATTAACCAGAACCATGCTATTAACCATGCTATTAACCAGAACCATGTTATTAACCAGAACCATGTTATTAACCAGAACCATGCTATTAACCAGAACCATGTTATTAACCAGAACCATGTTATTAACCAGAACCATGTTATTAACCAGAACCATTAACCAGAACCAAGCTATTAACCAGAACCATGCTATTAACCATGCTATTAACCAGAACCATGCTATTAACCAGAACCATTCTATTAACCAGAACCAAGCTATTAACCAGAACCATGTTATTAACCAGAACCATGTTATTAACCAGAACCATGCTATTAACCAGAACCATGCTATTAACCAGAACCATGTTATTTACCAGAACCATGCTATTAACCAGAACCATGTTATTAACCAGAACCATGTTATTAACCAGAACCATGCTATTAACCAGAACCATGCTATTAACCAGAACCATGTTATTAACCAGAACCATGTTATTAACCAGAACCATGTTATTGACCAGAACCATGCTATTAACCAGAACCATGTTATTAACCAGAACCATGCTATTAACCATGTTATTAACCAGAACCATGTTATTAACCAGAACCATGCTATTAACCAGAACCATTCTATTAACCAGAACCATGCTATTAACCAGAACCATGTTATTAACCAGAACAATTCTATTAACCAGAACCATGTTATTAACCAGAACCATGCTATTAACCAGAACCATGTTATTAACCAGAACCATGTTATTAACCAGAACCATGTTATTAACCAGAACCATGCTATTAACCAGAACCATGTTATTAACCAGAACCATGCTATTAACCAGAACCATGCTATTAACCAGAACCATGTTATTAACCAGAACCATGTTATTAACCAGAACCATGTTATTAACCAGAACCATGCTATTAACCAGAACCGAGCTATTAACCAGAACCATGTTATTAACCAGAACCATGTTATTAACCAGAACCATGTTATTAACCAGAACCATGTTATTAACCAGAACCATGCTATTAACCAGAACCATGTTATTAACCAGAACCATGTTATTAACCAGAACCATGTTATTAACCAGAACCATGTTATTAACCAGAACCATGCTATTAACCAGAACCATGTTATTAACCAGAACCATGCTATTAACCAGAACCATGTTATTAACCAGAACCATGCTATTAACCAGAACCATGCTATTAACCAGAACCATGTTATTAACCAGAACCATGCTATTAACCAGAACCATGCTATTAACCATGTTATTAACCAGAACCATGTTATTAACCAGAACCATGCTATTAACCAGAACCATGCTATTAATCAGAACCATGTTATTAACCAGAACCATGCTATTAACCAGAACCATGTTATTAACCAGAACCATGTTATTAACCAGAACAATGCTATTAACCAGAACCATGCTATTAACCAGAACCATGTTATTAACCAGAACCATGCTATTAACCATGTTATTAACCAGAACCATGTTATTAACCAGAACCATGTTATTAACCAGAACCATGTTATTAACCATGCTATTAACCAGAACCATGTTATTAACCAGAACCATGTTATTAACCAGAACCATGTTATTAACCATGCTATTAACCAGAACCATGCTATTAACCAGAACAATGCTATTAACCAGAACCATGTTATTAACCAGAACCATGTTATTAACCAGAACCATGTTATTAACCAGAACCATGTTATTAACCAGAACCATGTTATTAACCAGAACCATGCTATTAACCAGAACCATGTTATTAACCAGAACCATGTTATTAACCAGAACCATGCTATTAACCAGAACCATGTTATTAACCAGAACCATGTTATTAACCAGAACCATGTTATTAACCAGAACCATGTTATTAACCAGAACCATGCTATTAACCAGAACCATGATATTAACCAGAACCATGTTATTAACCAGAACCATGTTATTAACCAGTGCTATTAACCAGAACCATGTTATTAACCAGAACCATGATATTAACCGGAACCATGTTATTAACCAGAACCATGATATTAACCAGAACCATGATATTAACCAGAACCATGTTATTAACCAGAACCATGTTATTAACCAGTGCTATTAACCAGAACCATTCTATTACCCGAGCCATGCTATTAACCAGTGCAATTAACCAGAACCATGCTATTAACCAGTGTTATTAACCAGAACCATGTTATTAACCAGAACCATGTTATTAACCAGAACCATTAAGCAGAACCATGTTATTAACCAGATCCATGCTATTAACCATGTTATTAACCAGAACCATGTTATTAACCAGAACCATGCTATTAACCAGAACCATGCTATTAACCAGAACCATGTTATTAACCAGAACCATGTTATTAACCAGAACCATGTTATTAACCAGAACCATGATATTAACCAGAACCATGTTATTAGCCAGAACCATGTTATTAACCAGAAGCATTCTATTAACCAGAACCATTCTATTAACCAGAACCATTAACCAGAACCATGTTATTAACCAGAACCATGTTATTAACCAGAACCATGTTATTAACCAGAACCATTCTATTAACCAGAACCATTCTATTAACCAGAACCATGATATTAACCAGAACCATGTTATTAACCAGAACCATGTTATTAACCAGAACCATTATATTAACCAGAACCATTCTATTAACCAGAACCATTAACCAGAACCATGTTATTAACCAGAACCATGTTATTAACCAGAACCATTCTATTAACCAGAACCATGTTATTAACCAGAACCATGTTATTAACCAGAACCATGCTATTAACCAGAACCATGCTATTAACCAGAACCATGCTATTAACCAGAACCATGTTAATAACCAGAACCATGTTATTAACCAGAACCATGATATTAACCAGAACCATGCTATTAACCAGAACCATGCTATTAACCAGAACCATGTTATTAACCAGAACCATTCTATTAACCAGAACCATGTTATTAACCAGAACCATGCTATTAACCAGAACCATTCTATTAACCAGAACCATGTTATTAACCAGAACCATGTTATTAACCATGTTATTAACCAGAACCAAGATATTAACCAGAACCAAGCCCACATGTGAGTAGCCAGCTAATGTTCATGTTTCAAGTTGAGCCGACGTGGATCTATGTGCTAGCAAGATAAGAACAGTAGAATAGGTATGACCACACCCTTCTGTATGTCTCTGTTGGAACAGCGTGCTAGCCTGTCCACTGTGTTCAGATGTTGAAATGAAAGTGGCCTACCTTATTTCTCAGAATGAGAACAAGTGGCTAATTCCTTATGTAAATTGTGTTTTATACTTATTTCCCATTTTAAAAAAAACCCCGACTAGATTTCCCATTCTATAAAACCCCGACTAGATTTCCCATTCTATAAAACCCCGACTAGACAGCTAATGTGGTACAAGGTACAATGTGGCGGAATGTGATACAAAACCAGAAACAATGTTCATTGATTAACCTTATCGTTAGAAAGCTTTGAGTACTTTAGTAAGACAATGTATTACTCAATGTGATCCCATACGACTGATTGTGTTGGACCAAACCTCAGGTGTACTGTACCTGTGGCAGAGAGGAAGGTCGTGGACATCAGGAGGTTGGTGGCCCAGTTGACAGCCGACACGACAGACACCGCTTTACCTCTGACCCCTGTCGGGAAGATCTCACTCAGCACCACATACACCACTGGGACACACATACACACGGGCGCGTAGCAAGTATTCACACGCACGCACGCACGCACGCACGCACGCACGCACGCAGACACACACACACACACACACACACACACACACACACACACACACACACACACACACACACACACACACACACACACACACACACACACACACACACACACACACACACACACACGGACTAGTAACAATGTGGCACATACAGATATGACAGCAGGCTCTACAGCAGGCTCTATAGCAGGCCCTACAGCAGGCTCTATAGCAGGCCCTACAGCAGGCTCTACAGCAGGATCTATAGCAGGCCCTATAGCAGGCCCTACAGCAGGCTCTATAGCAGGCCCTATAGCAGGCCCTACAGCAGGCCCTATAGCAGGCTCTACAGCAGGCTCTATAGCAGGCCCTATAGCAGGCTCTACAGCAGGCTCTATAGCAGGCTCTACAGCAGGCTCTACAGCAGACTCTACAGCAGGCTCTATAGCAGGCTCTATAGCAGGCTCTACAGCAGACTCTATAGCAGGCTCTATAGCAGGCTCTATAACAGGCTCTACAGCAGGCTCTATAGCAGGCTCTATAGCAGATTCTATAGCAGGCTCTATAGCAGGCTCTATAACAGGCTCTACAGCAGGCTCTATAACAGGCTCTACAGCAGGCTCTATAGCAGGCTCTACAGCAGGCTCTACAGCAGGCTCTACAGCAGGCCCTACAGCAGGCTCTACAGCAGGCTCTATAGCAGGCCCTACAGCAGGCTCTACAGCAGGCTCTATAACAGGCTCTATAACAGGCCCTATAGCAGGCCCTATAGCAGGCTCTACAGCAGGCCCTACAGCAGGCCCTATAGCAGGCTCTACAGCAGGCTCTACAGCAGGCTCTATAGCAGGCTCTATAACAGGCCCTATAGCAGGCTCTACAGCAGGCTCTACAGCAGGCCCTATAGCAGGCTCTACAGCAGGCTCTACAGCAGGCCCTATAGCAGGCCCTATAGCAGGCTCTACAGCAGGCTCTACAGCAGGCCCTATAGCAGGCCCTATAGCAGGCTCTACAGCAGGCTCTACAGCAGGCCCTATAGCAGGCCCTATAGCAGGCCCTATAGCAGGCCCTATAGCAGGCTCTATAGCAGGCTCTACAGCAGACTCTACAGCAGGCTCTATAGCAGGCCCTACAACAGGCTCTACAGCAGGCCCTATAGCAGGCTCTACAGCAGGCTCTACAGCAGGCCCTATAGCAGGCCCTATAGCAGGCTCTACAGCAGGCTCTACAGCAGGCTCTACAGCAGGCCCTACAGCAGGCTCTACAGCAGGCTCTATAGCAGGCCCTACAGCAGGCTCTACAGCAGGCTCTATAACAGGCTCTATAACAGGCCCTATAGCAGGCCCTATAGCAGGCTCTACAGCAGGCGCTA
>NC_074691.1:33716066-33726066 GCF_029448725.1 Salvelinus fontinalis
GCGTGTGTGCGTGCGTGCGTGTGTGTGTGTTCTTACTTGGTGTGTGTGTGTGTGTGTGTGTGTGTGCGTGTGTGTGTGTGTGTGTGTGTGTGTGTGTGTGCGTGTGTGTGTGTTCTTACTTGGTCCGAGGCTGAAGGAGAAAGCAGCTACATACACCAGGAGGCTGACAAGTGAGATCCACTTCACGTGACCCTGACCGCTAACCCCTGACCCCATCCCAGCATCCTCTCTCTTAGTCCCCAGAGCCTCCGCAGAGTCACTGCCATTCCATTGGCTCTCACCAGGAGGGGGCGTGATTAATTTAAAAGAGCTATAGTTCAATCCGAAGGAAGGAGTGTTTAAGTCCTGCCCCTGGTAGGTGTGGTTCAGCCCCACAGGGCTCTGGCATAGGCTGGTGAGATGGGTGTGGCTCTGCAAGGTCACCGCCCCCAGTGTCACCAGCGACATCCCCATGGCGACCGCACCGACACACAGGAAGCTCTTGGGCCCGACCCTGTCGACCAATAGGACGGCAGGAACCGTCCCCACCACTTTCACTACGCCGAAGCCCGTAGAGGCCAGGTTGGCGGCGGCGTCGCTATGGAAACCCACGCTGCGTAGTAGCGGCGAGGCGTAAGAGAGGAGGTTGGGCTGACCCGTAGTCTGCTGCAGGAACACTAGAGCCACGCCCGTTAGCAACCGCCGGCGCAGGTTAGCCTTGTCGCTGAACAGCTCTCGGAAACCATGCTCCGCTTCCTCCTTAAGCCCCGCCTGGATGCCCCGTAGCTCCTCCTCCACGGTCTCCCTGCTGGCCACGCCCCTCAGACGGACCAGCACCTCCTTGGCCCGCTCCGAGTCGCCCCTGGCGACTAGGAAGCGCGGGCTGGGTGGGAGGAGGACGAGGGCAGCGGCCTGTAGAACGGCTGGCGGGAGGACAAGTCCGAAGGTGTATCTCCACCCATTAGGCAGCGCAGAGAATGCGTAGCTACACCCGAAACCTAGCAATACCCCGACAACCACCATCAGCTCGTACAGCGTCACTAACAACCCGCGACGCTCCCGTGGCGCAATCTCCGCTATGTACATGCACGCCGCCGTACCCGACAACGCTGTGCCCATGCCGACCACGGCGCGGCCGAGCGACAGCGTGGTGAGCGAGGCCGGGAGCAGTAGTAGCAAGGTGCCCCCAGCCACCAGGCCTCCGGACAGAAGCATGGACCAGCGGCGTCCGTAGCGGTCCAGGCCCCAGCCTCCAGCAATGGAGATCACCAGACAGCCCAGCAGCAGAGACCCCACCAGGAGCTCCTGTTCCCGGCATGACAGAGAGAGGATACCCCTTAGCTGGAGCAGGACCCCGGAGGTCAGGCCTAATTCATAACCCAACATCAAGCCACTGAGAGATGCAGCAGTCGCTGCTAGAACAACCAGCCAGGTACAACCTGGAGGGAGGGGGGGGGGGGGAGAAAGGAGAAATTAAACAATATTTCATTAAAGAGCAAAAAACATGAAAAAGAAAATCCTTCAGCAGTCACTATTATTGGGTATAAACATTCCGTTGTGTATCAAAACATCACGTCATTCATTTATACGGTTTATTTAGCCAGGAGAGTCCACTGAGACATGTAAACTCAGCAAAAAAAAGAAACGCCCCTTTAACACGACCCTGTCTTTCAAAGATAATTCGTAAAAATCCAAATAACTTCACAGATCTTCATTGTAAAGGGTTTAAACACAATTAATGAACATGCACCTGTGGAACGATCGTTAAGACACTAACAGCTTACTGACGGAATGGCAATTAAGGTCACAGTTATGAAAACTTAGGACACTAAAGAGGCCTTTCTACTGACTCGGAAAAACATCCAAAGAAAGATGCCCAGAGCATGAGGACTGCAAATGTGGCCAGGGCAATAAATTGCAATGTCCGTACTGTGAGACGCCTAAGACAGCGCTACAGGGAGACAGGACGGACAGCTGATCGTCCTCGCAGTGGCAAACCACATGTAACAACATCACACCTGCGGGACAGGTACAGGATGGCAACAACAACTGCCTGAGTTACACCAGGAACACACAATCCCTCCATCAGTGCTCAGACTGTCCGCAATAGGCTGAGAGAGGCTGGACTGAGGGCTTGTAGGCCTGTTGTAAGGCAGGTCCTCACCAGACATCACCGGCAACAAAGTCGCCTATGGGCACATACCCACCGTCACTGGACCAGACAGGACTGGTAAAAAGTGCTCTTCACTAATGAGTCGCGGTTTTGTCTCACCAGGGGTGATGGTCGGATTTGAGTTTATCGTCAAAGGAATGAGCATTACACAGAGGCCTGTACTCTGGAGTGGGATCGATTTGGAGGTGGAAGGTCCGTCATGGTCTGGGGTGGTGTGTCACAGCATCATCAGACTGAGCTTGGTGTCATTGCAGGCAATCTCAACGCTGTGCGTTACAGGGAAGACATCCTCCTCCCTCATGTGGTACCCTTCCTGCAGGCTCATCCTGACATGACCCTCCAGCATGACAATGCCACCAGCCATAATGCTCGTTCTGTGTGATTTCCTGCAAGACAGGAATGTCAGTGTTCTGCCATGGCCAGCGAAGAGCCCGGATCTCAATCCCATTGAGCACGTCTGGGACCTGTTGGATCGGAGGGTGAGGGCTAGGGCCAATCCCCCCAGAAATGTTTGGGAGCTTGCAGGTGCCTTGGTGGAAGAGTGGGGTAACATCTCACAGCAAGAACTTGCAAATCTGGTGCAGTCTATGAGGAGGAGATGCACTGCAGTACTTAATGCAGCTGGTGGCCACACCAGATACTGACTGTTACTTTTGATTTTGACCCCCCCCCCCCCCCTTTGTTCAGGGACACATTATTAAATTTCTGTTAGTCACGTGTCTGTGGAACTTTTATGTCTCAGTTGTTGAATCTTGTTATGTTCATACAAATATTTACACGTGTTAAGTTTGCTGAAAATAAACGCAGTTAACAGTGAGAGGATGTTTATATGGTTTATTTATCCAGGAGAGTCTGCTGAGACAGGGTTTTTCAAACATTCATATGGACATGCATAGCTCAGGGCTACAACTGAGGACAGGTTTGAAACATCTGGGGGTCCTGAGGAGAGGTTTGAGGTGTCTGGGGGTCCTGAGGAGAGGTTTGAGATGTCTGGGGTCCTGAGGAGAGGTTTGAGATGTCTGGGGGTCCTGAGGAGAGGTTTGAGATGTCTGGGGTCCTGAGGAGAGGTTTGAAACATCTGGGGGTCCTGAGGAGAGGTTTGAGATGTGTGGGGTCCTGAGGAGAGGTTTGAAACATCTGGGGGTCATGAGGAGAGGTTTGAGGTGTCTGGGGGTCCTGAGGAGAGGTTTGACATGTCTGGGGGTCCTGAGGAGAGGTTTGAGGTGTCTTGGGGTCCTGAGGAGAGGTTTGACATGTCTGGGGGTCCTGAGGAGAGGTTTGAGGTGTCTGGGGTCCTGAGGACAGGTTTGAAACATCTGGGGGTCCTGAGGAGAGCTTTGAGGTGTCTGGGGGTCCTGAGGAGAGGTTTGACATGTCTGGGGGTCCTGAGGAGAGGTTTGACATGTCTGGGGATCCCGAGGAGAGGTTTGAGATGTCTGGGGATCCCGAGGAGAGGTTTGAGATGTCTGGGGTCCTGAGGAAAGGTTTGACACGTCTGAAGGTCCTGCAGAGAGGTTTGACATGTCTGGGGGTCCTGATGAGAGGTTTGACATGTCTGGGAGTCCTGAGGAGAGGTTTGACATGTCTGGAGGTCCTGAGGAGAGGTTTGACATGTCTGGGGTCACCGATGACAGGTTTGTCATGTCTGGGGTCACCGATGACAGGTTTGACACATCTGGGGTCACCGAGGAGAGGTTTGACACGTCTGGGGTCACCGAGGAGAGGTTTGACATGTCTGGGGTCACCGAGGACAGGTTTGTCATGTCTGGGGTCACCGAGGACAGGTTTGACACATCTGGGGTCACCGAGGAGAGGTTTGACACGTCTGGGGTCACCGAGGAGAGGTTTGACACGTCTGGGGTCACCGAGGAGAGGTTTGACACGTCTGGGGTCCCGAGGACAGGTTTGTCATATCTGGGGTCACCGAGGACAGGTTTGACACATCTGGGGTCACCGAGGACAGGTTTGACACGTCTGGGGTCACCGAGGACAGGTTTGTCATGTCTGGGGTCACCGAGGACAGGTTTGACATGTCTGGGGTCACCGAGGACAGGTTTGACACGTCTGGGGTCACCGAGGAGAGGTTTGACACGTCTGGGGTCCCCGAGGACAGGTCTGTAATATCTGGGGTTACCGAGGACAGGTTTGACACATCTGGGGTCACCGAGGACAGGTTTGACACGTCTGGGGTCATCGAGGACAGGTTTGTCATGTCTGGGGTCACCGAGGACAGGTTTGACATGTCTGGGGTCACCGAGGGCAGGTTTGATATGTCTGGGGTCACCGAGGACAGGTTTGACATGTCTGGGGTCACCGAGGGCAGGTTTGACATGTCTGGGGTCACCGAGGAGAGGTTTGACACGTCTGGGGTCACCGAGGACAGGTTTGACATGTTTGGGGTCACCGAGGACAGGTTTGACATGTCTGGGTTCACCGAGGAGAGGTTTGACACGTCTGGGGTCACCGAGGAGAGGTTTGACATGTCTGGGGTCACCGAGGACAGGTTTGTCATGTCTGGGGTCACCGAGGGGAGGTTTGACATGTCTGGGGTCACCGAGGACAGGTTTGACATGTCTGGGGTCACCGAGGACAGGTTTGACATGTCTGGGGTCACCGAGGACAGGTTTATCATGTCTGGGGTCACCGAGGACAGGTTTGAGATGTCTGGGGTCACCGAGGAGAGGTTTGACACGTCTGGGGTCCCCGAGGAGAGGTTTGTCATATCTGGGGTCACCGAGGACAGGTTTGACATGTCTGGGGTCACCGAGGGCAGGTTTGATATGTCTGGGGTCACCGAGGGCAGGTTTGACATGTCTGGGGTCACCGAGGGCAGGTTTGACATGTCTGGGGTCACCGAGGAGAGGTTTGACATGTCTGGGGTCACCGAGGACAGGTTTGTCATGTCTGGGGTCACCGAGGGCAGGTTTGACATGTCTGGGGTCACCGAGGACAGGTTTGGCATGTCTGGGGTCACCGAGGACAGGTTTGACATGTCTGGGGTCACCGAGGACAGCTTTATCATGTCTGGGGTCACCGAGGACAGGTTTGAGATGTCTGGGGTCACCGAGGAGAGGTTTGACACGTCTGGGGTCCCCAAGGAGAGGTTTGTCATATCTGGGGTCACCGAGGACAGGTTTGACACGTCTGGGGTCACCGAGGACAGGTTTGACACGGTTGGGGTCACCGAGGACAGGTTTGACATGTCTGGGGTCACCGAGGGCAGGTTTGACACGTCTGGGGTCACCGAGGACAGGTTTGTCACGTCTGGGGTCACCGAGGACAGGTTTATCACATCTGGGGTCACCGAGGACAGGTTTGACACGGCTTGGAAAAGGGTATTCTGGTACATTCCTTTTCATGTGTTAATTCATGTTAAAATTCCCCTCCCCAAATTCCTGGACTAAAGCCGTCTTACCGACACAGTAGGGGAAGGTTTAACTGGCCATAAGTACACACACACACAATAGAAGGGTTAACAGGCCATAGGTAAACACACAGACTAATACCACTGTTCCAAGACCTAGCAATTCAGCTCTTCCTGGAAGTGGAAATGTTGTGTGTGTGTGTGTGTGTGTGTGTGTGTGTGTGTGTGTGTGTGTGTGTGTGTGTGTGTGTGTGTGTGTGTGTGTGTGTGTGTGTGTGTGTGTGTGTGTGTGTGGTGTGATAGCACTATCACCTGTGCCAGGCAGGGCGAGAGAACACCGGATAACACACTAACTGATACACAACACACACTCCCTGATATGGTTACACACACACACACACACACACACACACACACACACACACACACACACACACACACACACACACACACACACACACACACACACACACACACACACACACACACACACACACACACACTGTGATGTTCGTTATTGTCACACCCTGGCCTTAGTTATCTTTGTTTTCATTATTATTTTAGTTAGGTCAGGGTGTGACATGGGGAAGTTTGTATGTTTTTTGTATTGTCTAGGGTGTTGTATGGTTTAGGGGGTTAAAGTAGATGGGTTAGTGTTCAGTGTAGGTGTCTAGGAAAGTCTATGGTTGCCTGAATTGGTTCTCAATCAGAGACAGCTGGTTATTGTTGTCTCTGATTGGGAGCCATATTTAAGGCAGCCATAGGCTTTAGCTGTTTGTGGGTCATTGTCTATGTCTAGTCTATGTTGCATGTTTGCACTTAGTCATTTATAGCTTCACGGTCGTCATTTTGTTTTGTTTGTTTTGTTTGTTCTTCTTCAAAATAAAGAGAAGATGTATTTTGCACACGCTGTGCCTTGGTCCACTCTTTCTAAAGAAGACGATCGTGACAGTTATAAGGATCGGACCAAGGCGCAGCGTGGTATGCGCACATTCTTATTTATTTAAAGAATGAAACACTGAACAAAACGAACAAAAAACAAAACGTGAAGCTATACAAACGAGTGCTGACAGGCAACTACACATAGACAAGATCCCACAACAGAAAGTGAGAAACAGGGATAGGATCCCCAATCAAAGACAACGATAAACAGCTGTCTCTGATTGGGAACCATATCAGGCCAACATAGAAATACAAAACCCCTAGACCTACAAAAACTCTAGACATACAAAACCCTAGACATACAACACTAGAGTACCCACCCTAGTCACACCCCGACCTAACAAAAATATATAGAAAACAGAGATATCTAAGGTAAGGGCGTGACACACACACTGAGGACGGGTTTGGGAAACTGTTGTTATTACCATAGAAACCACATTGTGATATTTATGTGTATTTATTTTGTTAATCAAACTCCATAGTTTAGCATGGTTTTGTTATACAGTGCCTTCAGAAAGTACTTTACACCCCTTGGATTTTCCCACATTTTGTTGACAAGTGGGATTAAAATAGATTAAATTGTTATTTTTCATCAACAGTTTACACAAAATATTCACACACCTAGGTCAATACATGTTAGAATCACCTTTGGGAGTGATTACAGCTGTGAGTCTTTCTGGGTAAGTCTCTAAGAGTGATTACAGCTGTGAGTCTTTCTGGGTAAGTCTCTAAGAGTGATTACAGCTGTGAGTCTTTCTGGGTAAGTCTCTAAGAGTGATTACAGCCGTGAGTCTTTCTGGGTAAGTCTCTAAGAGTGATTACAGCTGTGAGTCTTTCTGGGTAAGTCTCTAAGAGTGATTACAGCTGTGAGTCTTTCTGGGTAAGTCTCTAAGAGCGATTACAGCTGTGAGTCTTTCTGGGTAAGTCTCTAAGAGCGATTACAGCTGTGAGTCTTTCTGGGTAAGTCTCTAAGAGTGATTACAGCTGTGAGTCTTTCTGGGTAAGTCTCTAAGAGCGATTACAGCTGTGAGTCTTTCTGGGTAAGTCTCTAAGAGCGATTACAGCTGTGAGTCTTTCTGGGTAAGTCTCTAAGAGTGATTACAGCTGTGAGTCTTTCTGGGTAAGTCTCTAACAGTGATTACAGCTGTGAGTCTTTCTGGGTAAGTCTCTAAGAGCGATTACAGCTGTGAGTCTTTCTGGGTAAGTCTCTAAGAGTGATTACAGCTGTGAGTCTTTCTGGGTAAGTCCCTAAGAGCGATTACAGCCGTGAGTCTTTCTGGGTAAGTCTCTAAGAGTGATTACAGCCGTGAGTCTATCTGGGTAAGTCTCTAAGAGCGATTACAGCTGTGAGTCTTTCTGGGTAAGTCTCTAAGAGCGATTACAGCTGTGAGTCTTTCTGGGTAAGTCTCTAAGAGTGATTACAGCTGTGAGTCTTTCTGGGTAAGTCTCTAAGAGTGATAACAGCTGTGAGTCTTTCTGGGTAAGTCTCTAAGAGCGATTACAGCTGTGAGTCTTTCTGGGTAAATCTCTAAGAGTGATTACAGCTGTGAGTCTTTCTGGGTAAGTCTCTAAGAGTGATTACAGCTGTGAGTCTTTCTGGGTAAGTCTCTAAGAGTGATTATAGCTGTGAGTCTTTCTGGGTAAGTCTCTAAGAGTGATTATAGCTGTGAGTCTTTCTGGGTAAGTCTCTAAGAGCTTTGCACACCTGGACTGTACAATATTTGCACATTATAAGTTTTTCAATTCTTCAAGCTCTGCCAAGTTGGTTGTTGATCATTGCTAGACAACCATGTTGAAGTCTTGTCATAGATTTTCAAGATGATTTAAGTCAAAGCTGTAAGCTGCCACTAAGGAATAGTTAATGTTGTCTTGGTAAGCAACTCCAGTGTAGATTTGTCCTTGTGTTTTAGGTTATAGTCCTGCTGAAAGGGGAATTCATCTCCCAGTGTCTGGAGGAAAGCAAACTGAACCAGGTTTTCCTCTAGGGTTTAACCTGTTCTTAGCTCCATTCTATTTCTTTGTATTACTTTAGTGCCTTGTTGCAAACAAAAATATTTTGGAATATATTTATTCTGTACAGGCTTCCTTCTTTTCACTCTGTCATTCAGGTTAGTATTGTGGAGTAACTACAATGTTGTTGATCCATCCTTAGTGTTCTCCTATCACAGCCATTTAAACTCTGTAACTGTTTTAAAGTCACCATTGGCCTCATGGTGAAATACCTGAGAGGTTTCCTTCCTCTCCGGCAACTGAGTTAGGAAGGACGCCTGTATCTTTGTTGTGATTGGGTGTATTGATACACCATCCAAAGTGTAATGAATAACTTCACCATGCTCAAAGGGATATTCAATGTCTGCTTTTTTAATTTATTTAGTATCTACCAGTAGGTGCCCTTCCTTGCGAGACATTGGAAAACCTCCCTGGTCTTTGTGGTTGAATCTGCGTTGTGAAATTCACTTCTCGACTGAGGGACCTTACAGATAATTGTTTGTGTTGGAGTACAGAGACGAGTTAGTCATTCAAAAATCATGTTGAACACGTATTATTGCACACAGAGTGAGTCCAGGCAACTTAATATGTGACCTATTAAGCTTATTTTTTTTCTCCTGAACTTATTAAGGCTTGACATAACAAAGGGGTTGAATACTTACTGACTCAAAACATTTCAGCTTTTTATTTTTTTGTTAATTTGTAGAAATTCATGTAAAAATTTGACATGATGGGGGTGTGGTGTGTAGGCCCGTACCACAACATTCAGCCTGTAACAAACAACAACAACAACATGTGAAAAAATGAACGGGTGTGAATACTTTCTGAAGGTGTCCCAAATGGAACCCTATTCCCTCTATATAGTGCACTACTTTAGACCAGGGCTCTATGGAACCCTATTCCCTATATAGTGCACTACTTTAGACCAGAGCCCTATGGAACCCTATTCCCTCTATATAGTGCACTACTTTAGACCAGGGCTCTATGGAACCCTATTCCCTATATAGTGCACTACTTTAGACCAGAGCCCTATGGAACCCTATTCCCTCTATATAGTGCACTACTTTAGACCAGGGCTCTATGGAACCCTATTCCCTATATAGTGCACTACTTTAGACCAGAGCCCTATGGAACCCTATTCCCTCTATATAGTGCACTACTTTAGACCAGGGCTCTATGGAACCCTATTCCCTATATAGTGCACTACTTTAGACCAGGGCTCTATGGAACCCTATTCCCTATATAGTGCACTACTTTAGACCAGGGCTCTATGGCACCCTATTCCCTATTTATAGTGCACTACTTTAGACCAGGGCTCTATGGCACCCTATTCCCTATTTATAGTGCACTACTTTAACCGTGTGTCAAATCAAATCAAATGTTATTTGTCACATGTGCTGAATACAACAGGTGTAGTAGACCTCACAGTGAAATGCTGAATACAACAGGTGTAGTAGACCTCACAGTGAAATGCTGAATACAACAGGTGTAGTAGACCTTACAGTGAAATGCTGAATACAACAGGTGTAGTAGACCTTACAGTGAAATGCTGA
>NC_074691.1:33728566-33753566 GCF_029448725.1 Salvelinus fontinalis
TGTGTGTGTGTGTGTGTGTGTGTGTGTGTGTGCGTGCGTGCGTGCGTGCGTGTGCGTGTGTGTGTGTGTGTGTGTGTGTGTGTGTGTGTGCGACTCAGTACCTGTGGTGTTAGGTGGTGCTGCCTTCAGGCGGACATTAATTCCCAGAGTTCCGAGGTGGGACGGGTCAGAGGTCATGCTCTGTGTCTCTGTGGCGACAGGAGCGGTGGGAGGGGACATCTCAGCTGGGGGATTCATCACCTCCTACTGAGTCTGGGGAGGGGGGAAGGGGGGAGAGAGGAGAGGAGGATGAACATATAACATCATCATCAATAGACAGATGGACGTCACGCTGCAGAACCACTTCCCCCACGTATCCCGCCCTCCTCAAGAGTTCCAACCATTGCGCCGCCGAAAAAAGGCCTTCAATTACGCAAGGGGTGTCCCTTCAAGCTGAGTATTGAGTTTCAGAAATCAGGCTCAACGTTTTATTTTGACACCATTCTGTGCAGAAATGAGACCGACGACCATCTATTCTGCTGGCAATCATATTTATAGAACTGTAGTCTTCAGGCTGAAGAAGACGATTACGAGCATTTAACTACATACAGTGGCTTCAAGAAAGTATTCAGACCCTCTGGACTTGTTCCACATTGTGTTGTGTTACAGCCTGAATTCAAAATGGATTCTACACACAATACCCCATCATGACATCACAATACCCCATCATGACATCACAATACCCCATCATGACATCACAATACCCCATCATGACATCACAATACCCCATCATGACATCACAATACCCCATCATGACATCACAATACCCCATCATGACATCACAATACCCCATCATGACATCACAATACCCCATCATGACATCACAATACCACATCATGACATCACAATACCCCATCATGACATCACAATACCCCATAATGACATCACAATACCCCATCATGACATCACAATACCCCATAATGACATCACAATACCCCATCATGACATCACAATACCCCATAATGACATCACAATACCCCATCATGACATCACAATACCCCATCATGACATCACAATACCCCATAATGACATCACAATACCCCATCATGACATCACAATACCCCATAATGACATCACAATACCCCATAATGACATCACAATACCCCATCATGACATCACAATACCCCATAATGACATCACAATACCCCATAATGACATCAAGTGAAAACATGTTCCTAGAATAATTGAAAATTAAATACAGAAATATCTCATTTACATACGTAAATGGCGTGACATCAGTCAAAACACCTCGAAACAAGACATGGTATCAAGAACAAGATCAAATGAGCTGAAACGAGCCACTTACGATTCACCACATGGCAGTTTGTTGTCGTTGCTGCTAGTTATTGGGGCCATCCAGAACAACACACAACCTTCGGGCCATCCAGGACAACACACAGCCTTCGGGCCATCCAGAACAAGACACAACCTTCAGGCCATCCAGAACAACACACAGCCTTCGGGCCATCCAGGACAACACACAGCCTTCGGGCCATCCAGAACAACACACAACCTTCAGGCCATCCAGAACAACACACAGCCTTCGGGCCATCCAGAACAACACACAGCCTTCGGGCCATCCAGGACAACACACAGCCTTCGGGCCATCCAGAACAACACACAACCTTCGGGCCATCCAGGACAACACACAACCTTCGGGCCATCCAGGACAACACACAGCCTTCGGGCCATCCAGAACAACACACAACCTTCGGGCCATCCAGAACAACACACAACCTTCGGGCCATCCAGAACAACACACAGCCTTCGGGCCATCCAGAACAACACACAGCCTTCGGGCCATCCAGAACAACACACAGCCTTCGGGCCATCCAGAACAACACACAGCCTTCGGGCCATCCAGAACAACACACAGCCTTCGGGCCATCCAGAACAACACACAGCCTTCGGGCCATCCAGAACAACACACAGCCTTCGGGCCATCCAGAACAACACACAGCCTTCGGGCCATCCAGAACAACACCCATCTTTTTCCTGACATTGTCAGCTATCCCATCTACAGGGAATATTTATATATAGGTTATAGGATGTTATAGTTATAGGATGGTTATTATAGGTTACAGGATGTTATAATAGGTTATAGGATGGTTATTATAGGTTATAGGATGGTTATTATAGGTTACAGGATGGTTATTATAGGTTATAGGATGTTATAATAGGTTATAGGATGGTTATTATAGGTTATAGGATGTTATTATAGTTATAGGATGGTTATTATAGGTTATAGGATGTTATAATAGGTTATAGGATGTTATTATAGTTATATGATGGTTATTATAGGTTACAGGATGTTATAATAGGTTATAGGATGGTTATTATAGGTTATAGGATGGTTATTATAGGTTATTATAGGTTATAGGATGGTTATTATAGGTTATTATAGGTTATAGGATGGTTATTATAGGTTATAGGATGTTATTATAGGTTATAGGATGTTATTATAGGTTATAGGATGGTTATTATAGGTTACAGGATGTTATTATAGGTTACAGGATGGTTATTATAGGTTACAGGATGGTTATTATAGGTTATAGGATGGTTATTTGAGGCTGACTAGAGACGGCCCTGATCGCACTTCATTTTCTCCCATCTAAATCTCCTTTTTGCATGTTGTCTGTATACTCCATTTCAGTGGTTAACTGCAAATGTGTACAACATCAAATAAAACACAACAGAAAATGTGTTTAACGGGTTATAGACCGGCCGGTAATGACGGTTATATTTACAGTGTACGGTGGTAATAGCCAGTACCTCTCCCCAGAATAAACCTGAATGGTTGTAGCTGTTAATGCAGGGGTTTTCCTCCAGCTAAAGTTCCACAATAAAATCCACGACACTAGTATTTGTGTAAAGTCTTTCGAATTGTAATCTGTGGGTGTCACTGAGTAGGCTGAAAAAAAAATGAAAAAAAATAGGTGGAACTTAATTGGAAAACATGTGATGTGTTTCCGTCCACGGCTTAATATTTATATGGTGCGACTGAATTAATAAGAACTGACCAGATAAACACAAAACTCACTCACAAAAAGTACCAGACTCATACTTATCCACCACACATTAGCCTGTTCTCGGTTCTGTAGGCTTCAATATCATTCTCAAAGCAAAGCCAACAGATGCCTTGACTAACGTGACGGTACAGTTACTTCAAAGCAGAACAAGACTCCTCTCACCCTTCGAGTTCCTGTTAGAAGTGCTAAAAATTGAATCTCTCGTTATAAATACAGTATGAAAGACCAAAGTTATAGTTCATGTGGGAGAAAACAAAAGCATGGTAGCTTGAGGCGGAGGACCCAAGATCCATAGGTAAGGTTGTACATTGCAATATGAATGTATGAATCCGCACAATAGACTGAATTGTGAGGTGATTTCCCACGGTTAAAGTCCCGCAATAAGAGCTACTACGGTAATATTTGTAAGGCTGTATATTGCAATATAAGTATGTCCCCGTTGCAATTCTGAAGTTAAGACATTAAGACATCCAGTGTGATTTCAACCACTTTTTATTTTTGTGTCAAATTAACTAATTATTGTATTTTGTTGCATTTATATAATACCATTCAAACATTGTTTAGTATTACCAAGGACAATTGTGGCATGATTACACAATTGATCAGTTCGCATTAGTTCCAAAGGGGGGACTTATTTTTTTAAAAGACGAAACGCGGATTCCACTATTGTTGCTCACGCTAATGTTGTTTACAACACACTGGTCTCTACTGTAGTCTACTATACCTCTTACTGGTCTGTCTGGGCGGGCCACATACTCAAGATTGCCTTCAAAAGAAACTAACCGGGCCAGTGCGTAACTTCGGCTGCATTGTTGACAAGGCGTTCCACCGAGCGTTTGAATAGGATAGACCAAGAGTAAACTAGTACAGTAGTCCCGTTCCAAAACGTTAGGCTTACCCTGAACTAAACGTCTTGACTCCGGATGACATCAAATCTAATTGTATTCGTCACATGCTTCGTAAACAACAGGTGTAGTAGACTAACAGTGAAACGCTTACTTACGGGCTCTACCCAGCAACGCAGAGAGAAACAACATTAGAGAAATGATAGAAAAGTAATACCACGCAATAATACAATACGTAATGAGTAATGATAACGTAGATATATACACGTGGTACCAGTACCGAGTCGATGTGCAAGGGTACGAACGAATTGAGGTATTGATTCATATCTGAATCTGATGATTGATTGATTCGCAGTATTCATCACTTACCGGATCAACATAGAGTGCCCTGGATGCTATCTAAACCCGTCCACTTGTAGCAGTAATTCTTCTCATTTTTAAATAATAGTAAATTAGTAGTATTTTTTTTAAAACAACTCCGCTCGTCCTCCAGTTGGTACAGTACACGTTACTTGTTTTTGACCAGAGGTGCTCGGCAAGATCCGCCTACATGTTTATAACACACCAATAGAAAAACTGTAGGCCTGTCCTTGGATTTCTGTACAAGCCCGAATAACGTCCCATTGGGCATAAACTTGTTGAACCAACGTTGTTGCCACGTCATAAAAAAAAAACGATTCTATGTGATGACGAAAATGTATTGGATTTGAAAAAAAGTTATCACGGTAAACGAATTGTCATCTTTTTTTACACAATTTTTCAAAAATCTAAATCTAATTATCTGGTGCCATGTTTTGTTGATTTCAGGTTGTTGATAACTCAACTCAACCAAATATAAAGACGAAACTAGAAGTTTTAATAATATCTTTGCCCGATGGGATAGGCCTACAGTGATGTGGTGGGGTAAAACTGTGTCGAAAAACAAGTGAACTGGTTGAACGTCTTATTGTGTCATTATAAACCCATCTTCATTTGAATGCCAGTCCACAAAATCACAGATGTGTAGAACACAACAAGGGATCCGAAGTCTCTATAGAAGAGCTTGTTTTACAATCTACACTAACGATGTGTGGAAATCAGTCACATTAAGTATCGGACATTGATTGTTTATAGTTGTATGACATAATAACAGTAGATAAGAGTTCGTGCACTATTGCTATGTAATATCTATGTTATAAAATCAGAAGCCTAATAACAAAGACAATACTTTTACCCTGCTCCCCAACCCAAAAATGGACATTTATCACTGCACAGTTCTTAATAGCTCATTATTTATATTTGTATTATCTATTCATGTTTTGTTTCACTTTGTCCTGCGTGTTTGGCGTTCAGCTCTCAAGAAATGTCACTGTACCCTGTAATTACATCTGTAACCTTGTACATGTGACTATTAAACTCTGTAATCTAATCTGAAGATATACAACAAAAAAAGCTGCTTCTCCAATAAAAATCCCCGATCACATAAACGAAGTCATGGACCTGTGTGAAGCTATCCCCAATAAGGATTAGCGACAATAGTGGAATTTTGCGGTTCGCTTTCAAAATAAAAGTCCCCAATTGAAAGTGATTCAAACGGATACACGGAGGTAGGCTAATACCACATGTCATGGGTTAAACATCCCATAGGTTAGGCTGTTACAGTGCAATATGAATGTGTAATATACACAATCGAGTGACTGTTGAGGTGATTTCTCACAGTCAAAGTCCTGCAATAAGAGCTGAAATGATAATATTTGTGGAAACTTCTCACAACTGACCACATAGAAAAATGTCATTGAAAAGACGGCTATGCCTGACGTCCAATCTACTTTCAGGTTTATTAAAGTGGAAGTTGAAAATACTTATTTTTCAGGTCGTTGATTTGTTCACAATGTAATTTCAACACACTTGCAAACACATGGACACAGTATCAAACTGGTCTATGAACAATTTTATTAACAATCATACATCACTCCTGTATTCATACACAGTGTTTATTTACAACAGTGTTTATTTACAACAGTATTTATTTACAACAACAGTATTTATTTACAACAGTATTTATTTACAACAACAGTATTTATTTACAACAGTATTTATTTACAACATTATTTATTTACAACAACTGTATGTCACGTTCCTGACCTATTTATGTTAGTTTTGTGTGTTAGTTGGTCAGGACGTGAGGTTGGGTGGGCATTCTATGTTATCTGTTTCTATGTTGTTTTTGGTTTGCCTGGTATGGCTCTTGATTAGAGGCAGGTGGTTTGCGTTTGTCTCTAATTAAGAGTCATATTTAGGTAGGGCATTCTCACTTTTGTTTGTGGGTGGTTGTCTCCTGTGTCCGTGTCAATGTTTGCACCATACGGGACTGTATACGGTTTGTTCATTTCATGTAGTCTGTTCATTTCGTTCTTCACGTTGTATGTAAGTTCGTCGTTCAGGACTGTCTACTTTCGTTTTGTTATTTTGTTAGTTTATAGTGAAGTTCGTGTTTTCGTCTTGTCTTTAATAAATCATTATGTCTTCACAATCCGCTGCGCCTTGGTTCCCTCAATACTCCTCCTTTTCGGTTGAAGAGGAGGAGGATTATCGTTACAGAACCACCCACCTATCCAGAGCCAAGCAGCGGGGTAAACGGAGTAAGGGACAGCGCAAGAAGGAGGAATGGACTTGGGATGATGTATTGGACGGTAAAGGTTGCTACACATGGGAGGAGATCCTGGCTGGAAGGGATCGCCTCCCATGGGAACAGGTGGAGGCACTGAGGAGAGCAGAGGCTACTGGAGTAAAGAACCGGAGTTATGAGGGGACGCGTCTTGCACGGAAGCCCGAAAAGCCCGTGAGTAATTCCCTAAAATTTCTTGGGGGGGGGCTAAGGGGTTGTGGGCCAAGGGCAGGTAGGAGACCTGCGCCCACTTCCCAGGCTAACCGTGGAGAGCGGGAGTACGGGCAGACACCGTGTTACGCAGTAGAGCGCACGGTGTCTCCTGTACGTGTGCATAGCCCAGTGCGGGTTATTCCACCTCCCCGCACTGGTAGGGCTAGATTGGGCATTGAGCCAGGTGTCATGAGGCCGGCTCAACGCGTCTGGTCTCCAGTGCGTCTCCTCGGGCCGGCATACATGGCACCTGCCTTACGCATGGTTTCCCCGGTTCGCCTGCATAGCCCAGTGCGGGCTATTCCACCTCGCCGCACTGGCAGGGCGACCGGGAGCATTCAACCAGGTAAGGTTGGGCAGGCTCAATGCTCAAGAGAGCCAGTACGCCTGCACGGTCCGGTATTTCCAGCGCCACCTCCCCGCCCCAGCCTAGTACCTACAGTGCCTACATTACGCACTAGGCTACCAGTGCATTTCCAGAGCCCTGTTCCTCCTCCACGCACTCTCCCTGTAGTGCGTGCATCTAGCCCGGTGCCTCCAGTTCCGGCCCCACGCACTAAGCTACCAGTGCGTCTCCAGAGCCCTGTACACACTATATATTCTCCCCCTACTAATCCTGATGTGCTTGTCCTCAGCCCGGCGTCACCAGTGCCGGTACCACGCATCAGGGGTAGAGTAGGCTTTGAGGATACAGTGTGCCCTGTCCCTGCTCCCCGCACTAGTAGGAAGGTGCTTATCATTAGCACGGTGCCTCCAGTTCCGGCACCACGCACCAGGTCTACAGTGCGCCATATCCGGCCAGAGCCATCCGTCTCACCAGCGCCATCTGAGCCATCCGTCTCCCCAGCGCCATCTGAGCCATCCGTCTCCCCAGCGCCATCTGAGCCATCCGTCTCCCCAGCGCCATCTGAGCCATCCGTCTGCCAGGAGCCTGCAAAGCCGCCCGTCTGCCATGAGCCTGCAAAGCCGCCCGTCTGCCATGAGCCTACAGAGCCGTCAGCCAGACAGGAGCCGCTAGAGCCATCAGCCAGACAGGAGCCGCTAGAGCCGTCAGCCAGACAGGATCTGCCAGAGCCGCCAACCAGACAGGATCTGCCAGAGCCGCCAACCAGACAGGATCTGCCAGAGCCGCCAACCAGACAGGATCTGCCAGAGCCGCCAACCAGACAGGATCTGCCAGAGCCGCCAACCAGACAGGATCTGCCAGAGCCGCCAACCAGACAGGATCTGCCAGAGCCGCCAACCAGACAGGATCTGCCAGAGCCGCCAACCAGACAGGATCTGCCAGAGCCGCCAGCGAGCCATGAGCAGCCAGAACCGCCAGAGAGCCATGAGCAGCCAGAGCCGTCAGAGAGCCATGAGCAGCCAGAGCCGTCAGAGAGCCATGAGCAGCCAGAGCCGTCAGAGCGCCATGAGCAGCCAGAGCCGTCAGAGCGCCATGAGCGTCGAGAGCCGTCAGAGCGCCATGAGCGTCGTGAGCCGTCAGCCTGCCATGAGCGTCGAGAGCCGTCAGCCTGCCATGAGCGTCGTGAGTCGTCAGTCAGCCATGAGCTGCCCTTCAGCCTGAAAAGGCTAGATACCCAGAACTGCCCATCAGTCCAGAGCTGTCTCTCTGTCCGGAGCTGCCTTTCAGTCCGGAGTTGCCCCTCTATCCTGATCTCCCTCTCTATCTTTATCTACATCTATAGTCTTATCTATCCCTCTGTCTTGGTTTATCTCTCTGTCCCGGTATTGTCACTATTAGATTTGTTATTAGGAGGATTTTGTGGGGGAAGTAAGAGGGTGGACATTCTTGAAGGGAGGGGGCTAGGATGGATTATGGTGGGATGGGAACCGCGCCCGGAGCCTGAGCCACCACCGTGGTTAGATGCCCACCCAGACCCTCCCCTAGACTTTGTGCTGGTGCGTCCGGAGTTCGCACCTTGTGGGGGGGGTACTGTCACGTTCCTGACCTATTTATGTTAGTTTTGTGTGTTAGTTGGTCAGGACGTGAGGTTGGGTGGGCATTCTATGTTATCTGTTTCTATGTTGTTTTTGGTTTGCCTGGTATGGCTCTTGATTAGAGGCAGGTGGTTTGCGTTTGTCTCTAATTAAGAGTCATATTTAGGTAGGGCATTCTCACTTTTGTTTGTGGGTGGTTGTCTCCTGTGTCCGTGTCAATGTTTGCACCATACGGGACTGTATACGGTTTGTTCATTTCATGTAGTCTGTTCATTTCGTTCTTCACGTTGTATGTAAGTTCGTCGTTCAGGACTGTCTACTTTCGTTTTGTTATTTTGTTAGTTTATAGTGAAGTTCGTGTTTTCGTCTTGTCTTTAATAAATCATTATGTCTTCACAATCCGCTGCGCCTTGGTTCCCTCAATACTCCTCCTTTTCGGTTGAAGAGGAGGAGGATTATCGTTACACTGTATTTATTTACAACAGTATTTATTTACAACAACAGTATTTATTTACAACAGTATTTATTTACAACAGTATTTATTTACAACAGTATTTATTTACAACAACAGTATTTATTTACAACAACAGTATTTATTTACAACAGTATTTATTTACAACAACAGTATTTATTTACAACAGTATTTATTTACAACATTATTTATTTACAACAACTGTATTTATTTACAACTGTATTTATTTACAACAGTATTTATTTACAACAACAGTATTTATTTACAACAGTATTTATTTACAACAGTATTTATTTACAACAGTATTTATTTACAACAGTATTTATTTACAACAGTATTTATTTACAACAGTATTTATTTACAACAGTATTTATTTACAACAGTATTTATTTACAACAGTATTTATTTACAACAGTATTTATTTACAACAGTATTTATTTACAACAACAGTATTTATTTACAACAGTATTTATTTACAACAGTATTTATTTACAACAGTATTTATTTACAACAGTATTTATTTACAACAACAGTATTTATTTACAACAGTATTTATTTACAACAGTATTTATTTACAACAGTATTTATTTACAACAGTATTTATTTACAACAGTATTTATTTACAACAGTATTTATTTACAACAGTATTTATTTACAACAGTATTTATTTACAACGGTATTTATTTACAACGGTATTTATTTACAACGGTATTTATTTACAACGGTATTTATTTACAACGGTATTTATTTACAACGGTATTTATTTACAACAGTATTTATTTACAACAGTATTTATTTACAACAGTATTTATTTACAACAGTATTTATTTACAACAGTATTTATTTACAACAGTATTTATTTACAACAGTATTTATTTACAACAGTATTTATTTACAACAGTATTTATTTACAACAGTATTTATTTACAACAGTATTTATTTACAACAGTATTTATTTACAACAGTATTTATTTACAACAGTATTTATTTACAACAGTATTTATTTACAACAGTATTTATTTACAACAGTATTTATTTACAACAGTATTTATTTACAACAGTATTTATTTACAACAGTATTTATTTACAACAGTATTTATTTACAACAGTATTTATTTACAACAGTATTTATTTACAACAGTATTTATTTACAACAGTATTTATTTACAACAGTATTTATTTACAACAGTATTTATTTACAACAGTATTTATTTACAACATTATTTATTTACAACAGTATTTATTTACAACAGTATTTATTTACAACAACATTATTTATTTACAACATTATTTATTTACAACAGTATTTATTTACAACAGTATTTATTTACAACAGTATTTATTTACAACAGTATTTATTTACAACAGTATTTATTTACAACAGCATTTATTTACAACAGTATTTATTTACAACAGTATTTAAATCACTCAAATCACCTCAAACATCCAGCACGACTAATTCCTAATTCCTATGCTTCCTGGCTGATGTTTTGGTCACTTTTGAATGCTGGCGGTGCTCTCACTCTAGTGGTAGCATGAGACGGAGTCTACAACCCACACAAGTGGCTCAGGTAGTGCAGCTCATCCAGGATGGCACATCAATGCGAGCTGTGGCAAGAAGGTTTGCTGTGTCTGTCAGCGTAGTGTCCAGAGCATGGAGGCGCTACCAGGAGACAGGCCAGTACATCAGGAGACGTGGAGGAGGCCGTAGGAGGGCAACAACCCAGCAGCAGGACCGCTACCTCCGCCTTTGTGCAAGGAGGTGCACTGCCAGAGCCCTGCAAAATGACCTCCAGCAGGCCACAAATGTGCATGTGTCTGCTCAAGCGGTCAGAAACAGACTCCATGAGGGTGGTATGAGGGCCCGACGTCCACAGGTGGGGGTTGTGCTTACAGCCCAACATCGTGCAGGACGTTTGGCATTTGCCAGACAACACCAAGATTGGCAAATTCGCCACTGGGGCCCTGTGCTCTTCACAGATGAAAGCAGGTTCACACTGAGCACATGAGCACATGTGACAGACGTGACAGAGTCTGGAGACGCCGTGGAGAACGTTCTGCTGCCTGCAACATCCTCCAGCATGACCGGTTTGGCGGTGGGTCAGTCATGGTGTGGGGTGGGGTGGCATTTCTTTGTGGGGCCGCACAGCCCTCCATGTGCTCGCCCCCCCCCCCCATCCATGGTAGGCTACAATGGTAAACACCTCCCCATGGTAGACTACAATGGTTAACACCTCCCCATGGTAGGCTGCAATGGTAAACACCTCCCCATGGTAGGCTACAATGGTAAACACCCCCCCCCCCATGGTAGGCTCTGAGTCTGTGTTGATTATGATTCTGCTATCTCTTACATATCCCAGCTCTGAGTCTGTGTTGATTATGATTCTGCTATCTCTTACATATCCCAGCTCTGAGTCTGGGGTTGATTATCATTCTGCTATCTCTTACATATCCCAGCTCTGAGTCTGGCTCAGCTCCTGATTTCCGGGCCACTGAAGCAGCCTGGGATGGTACTGCCTGATAGGGTACAGTCTGCCCTTTGACCTCTTGAGGAAGATCCAATCAAATTGTATTGGTCACATACACATGGTTAGCAGATGTTAATGCGAGTGTAGAGAAATGATTGTGCTTCTAGTTCTGACCGTGCAGTAATATCTAACAAGTAATCTAACAATTTCACAACTACTACCTTATACACACAAGTGTAAAGAGATGGAATAAGAATATGTACATGTAAATACATGAATGAGCGATGGCCGTGCGGCAAAGGCAAGATGCAGTAGACGGTATAGAATACAGTACATACATATGAGATGAGTAATGTAGGGTATGTAAACATTATATAAAGTGGCATGTGAGGGCTTTTGGTGCCAAGCCAAATTTCTTCAGCCTCCTGAGGTTGAAGAGGCGTTGCTGTCTGTGTGGGTGGACCGGTTCAGTTTGACCCAATCTGTCGTCAAGCGGCTCCATGTCTTCATCAAGACAGTAGAGTCTTTCAGTGAGAGCAGCTCCTTGGTAATCCCGTGGGGAAATAAACACTGAACACACACCCTTCCCTGTGTCCTAGCAACAGGACTCATAACGAGGCGGTCTACTGTATGGGGTGCATCTCAATAGTCTAAAGTGGCTTCCTCTACCTCCTTTCTTTCACTGTCACTGATCTGAACAGCAGACAGGTCAAAGCATTATGGTATTTGTTTTCACCCGTCCAGTTCTTTCAGATCAGTATTACAGAACAGAACAAAGTGACAGTGAGTCAGCTCAGACTATTGAGATGCACCCTAAACCTTGGGTTCACACTATTGAGATGCACCCTAAACCTGGGTTCACACTATTGAGATGCACCCTAAACCTGGGTTCAGACTATTGAGATGCACCCTAAACCTGGGTTCACACTATTGAGATGCACCCTAAACCTGGGTTCAGACTATTGAGATGCACCCTAAACCTTGGGTTCACACTATTGAGATGCACCCTAAACCTGGGTTCAGACTATTGAGATGCACCCTAAACCTGGGTTCAGACTATTGAGATGCACCCTAAACCTGGGTTCACACTATTGAGATGCACCCTAAACCTGGGATCACACTATTGAGATGCACCCTAAACCTGGGTTCACACTATTGAGATGCACCCTAAACCTGGGGTTCACACTGTTGAGATGCACCCTAAACCTGGGTTCAGACTATTGAGATGCACCCTAAACCTGGGCTCAGACTATTGAGATGCACCCTAAACCTGGGATCAGACTATTGAGATGCACCCTAAACCTGGGGTTCACACTGTTGAGATGCACCCTAAACCTGGGTTCACACTATTGAGATGCACCCTAAACCTGGGTTCAGACTATTGAGATGCACCCTAAACCTGGGTTCACACTATTGAGATGCACCCTAAACCTCTGGTTCACACTATTGAGATGCACCCTAAACCTGGGTTCACACTATTGAGATGCACCCTAAACCTGGGGTTCAGACTATTGAGATGCACCCTAAACCTGGGTTCACACTATTGAGATGCACCCTAAACCTGGGTTCACACTATTGAGATGCACCCTAAACCTGCGTTCAGACTATTGAGATGCACCCTAAACCTGGGTTCCCACTATTGAGATGCACCCTAAACCTGGGTTCAGACTATTGAGATGCACCCTAAACCTGGGTTCACACTATTGAGATGCACCCTAAACCTGGGTTCACACTATTGAGATGCACCCTAAACCTGGGTTCACACTATTGAGATGCACCCTAAACCTGGGGTTCAGACTATTGAGATGCACCCTAAACCTCCGGTTCAGACTATTGAGATGCACCCTAAACCTCCGGTTCAGACTATTGAGATGCACCCTAAACCTGGGGTTCAGACTATTGAGATGCACCCTAAACCTGGGTCCAGACTATTGAGATGCACCCTAAACCTGGGGTTCACACTATTGAGATGCACCCTAAACCTTTGGTTCAGACTATTGAGATGCACCCTAAACCTGGGCTCAGACTATTGAGATGCACCCTAAACCTCGGGTTCACACTATTGAGATGCACCCTAAACCTGGGCTCAGACTGTTGAGATGCACCCTAAACCTGGGTTCACACTATTGAGATGCACCCTAAACCTGGGTTCACACTATTGAGATGCACCCTAAACCTGGGGTTCAGACTATTGAGATGCACCCTAAACCTGGGTTCACACTATTGAGATGCACCCTAAACCTGGGATCACACTATTGAGATGCACCCTAAACCTGGGTTCACACTATTGAGATGCACCCTAAACATGGGTTCACACTATTGAGATGCACCCTAAACCTGGGGTTCACACTATTGAGATGCACCCTAAACCTGGGTTCAGACTATTGAGATGCACCCTAAACCTGGGTTCAGACTATTGAGATGCACCCTAAACCTGGGTTCAGACTATTGAGATGCACCCTAAACCTGGGTTCAGACTATTGAGATGCACCCTAAACCTCTGGTTCAGACTATTGAGATGCACCCTAAACCTGGGGTTCAGACTATTGAGATGCACCCTAAACCTGGGTTCAGACTATTGAGATGCACCCTAAACCTGGGTTCAGACTATTGAGATGCACCCTAAACCTGGGTTCACACTGTTGAGATGCACCCTAAACCTGGGTTCACACTATTGAGATGCACCCTAAACCTGGGTTCAGACTATTGAGATGCACCCTAAACCTGGGTTCACACTATTGAGATGCACCCTAAACCTCTGGTTCAGACTATTGAGATGCACCCTAAACCTGGGGTTCAGACTATTGAGATGCACCCTAAACCTGGGGTTCAGACTATTGAGATGCACCCTAAACCTGGGTTCAGACTATTGAGATGCACCCTAAACCTGGGCTCAGACTATTGAGATGCACCCTATACCTGGGTTCACACTATTGAGATGCACCCTAAACCTCTGGTTCAGACTATTGAGATGCACCCTAAACCTCGGGTTCAGACTATTGAGATGCACCCTAAACCTGGGTTCACACTATTGAGATGCACCCTAAACCTGGGTTCACACTATTGAGATGCACCCTAAACCTGGGGTTCAGACTATTGAGATGCACCCTAAACCTGGGTTCACACTATTGAGATGCACCCTAAACCTGGGTTCACACTATTGAGATGCACCCTAAACCTGCGTTCAGACTATTGAGATGCACCCTAAACCTGGGTTCACACTATTGAGATGCACCCTAAACCTGGGTTCAGACTATTGAGATGCACCCTAAACCTGGGTTCACACTATTGAGATGCACCCTAAACCTGGGTTCACACTATTGAGATGCACCCTAAACCTGGGTTCACACTATTGAGATGCACCCTAAACCTGGGTTCACACTATTGAGATGCACCCTAAACCTGCGTTCACACTATTGAGGGGAAAGGACCTTACTGTTCTGTTCCTCCAGCTTGGCTCCGTTGATACTAACCACCATCATCCCCACTCACACGCACTACACGGCTGATCCCTCCCAGCATGCACTGCAGCAGCTCTAACAAGGGGAAGGACATCAGGGTCGTGATCGTAAGCATCAAACAGAATAAAACAGACGTCAACAAGGCGGTAATACATGGACGTGTCCCATAACAAAACGCTCATTCTTGTTTTTCTAGGATTTTTTAACATTATAATTTCCTCGAACACAACCCAGAGTTGGACAGGTCAGAAAGTAGTGAGAACAGCTCTGACTGTATGACACAATCCTCTATTGTAGTGATGGAGGTGTTACCTGAGACTAGTCCTGTATATAATACTGTGTTGTAGTGTTACCTGAGACTAGTCCTGTATATAATACTGTGTTGTAGTGTTGGAGGTGTTACCTGAGACTAGTCCTGTATATAATACTGTATTGTAGTTTTGGAGGTGTTACCTGAGACTAGTCCTGTATATAATACTGTATTGTAGTGATGGAGGTGTTACTTGAGACTAGTCCTGTATATAATACTGTATTGTACTGTTGGAGGTGTTACCTGAGACTAGTCCTGTATATAATACTGTATTGTAGTGTTGTAGTGTTACCTGAGACTAGTCCTGTATATAATACTGTGTTGTAGTGTTGGAGGTGTTACCTGAGACTAGTCCTGTATATAATACTGTATTGTACTGTTGGAGGTGTTACCTGAGACTAGTCCTGTATATAATACTGTATTGTAGTGTTGTAGTGTTACCTGAGACTAGTCCTGTATATAATACTGTGTTGTAGTGTTGGAGGTGTTACCTGAGACTAGTCCTGTATATAATACTGTATTGTAGTTTTGGAGGTGTTACCTGAGACTAGTCCTGTATATAATACTGTATTGTAGTGATGGAGGTGTTACTTGAGACTAGTCCTGTATATAATACTGTGTTGTAGTGTTGTAGTGTTACCTGAGACTAGTCCTGTATATAATACTGTATTGTAGTGGTGGAGGTGTTACCTGAGACTAGTCCTGTATATAATACTGTATTGTAGTGGTGGAGGTGTTACCTGAGACTAGTCCTGTATATAATACTGTGTTGTAGTGTTACCTGAGACTAGTCCTGTATATAATACTGTGTTGTAGTGTTACCTGAGACTAGTCCTGTATATAATACTGTATTGTAGTGTTACCTGAGACTAGTCCTGTATATAATACTGTGTTGTAGTGTTACCTGAGACTAGTCCTGTATATAATACTGTATTGTAGTGTTACCTGAGACTAGTCCTGTATATAATACTGTATTGTAGTGGTGGAGGTGTTACCTGAGACTAGTCCTGTATATAATACTGTGTTGTAGTGTTACCTGAGACTAGTCCTGTATATAATGCTGTATTGTAGTGTTACCTGAGACTAGTCCTGTATATAATACTGTGTTGTAGTGTTGTAGTGTTACCTGAGACTAGTCCTGTATATAATACTGTATTGTAGTGGTGGAGGTGTTACCTGAGACTAGTCCTGTATATAATACTGTGTTGTAGTGTTACCTGAGACTAGTCCTGTATATAATACTGTGTTGTAGTGTTACCTGAGACTAGTCCTGTATATAATACTGTATTGTAGTGTTACCTGAGACTAGTCCTGTATATAATACTGTGTTGTAGTGTTGGAGGTGTTACCTGAGACTAGTCCTGTATATAATACTGTATTGTAGTGATGGAGGTGTTACCTGAGACTAGTCCTGTATATAATACTGTGTTGTAGTGTTACCTGAGACTAGTCCTGTATATAATACTGTGTTGTAGTGTTGGAGGTGTTACCTGAGACTAGTCCTGTATATAATACTGTGTTGTAGTGTTGGAGGTGTTATCTGAGACTAGTCCTGTATATAATACTGTATTGTAGTGTTACCTGAGACTAGTCCTGTATATAATACTGTGTTGTAGTGTTACCTGAGACTAGTCCTGTATATAATACTGTATTGTAGTGATGGAGGTGTTACCTGAGACTAGTCCTGTATATAATACTGTGTTGTAGTGTTACCTGAGACTAGTCCTGTATATAATACTGTATTGTAGTGTTGTAGTGTTACCTGAGACTAGTCCTGTATATAATACTGTATTGTAGTGTTACCTGAGACTAGTCCTGTATATAATACTGTGTTGTAGTGGTGGAGGTGTTACCTGAGACTAGTCCTGTATATAATACTGTGTTGTAGTGTTGGAGGTGTTACCTGAGACTAGTCCTGTATATAATACTGTGTTGTAGTGTTGGAGGTGTTACCTGAGACTAGTCCTGTATATAATACTGTATTGTAGTGTTGGAGGTGTTACCTGAGACTAGTACTGTATATAATACTGTGTTGTAGTGTTGGAGGTGTTACCTGAGACTAGTCCTGTATATAATACTGTGTTGTAGTGTTACCTGAGACTAGTCCTGTATATAATACTGTATTGTAGTGATGGAGGTGTTACCTGAGACTAGTCCTGTATATAATACTGTATTGTAGTGTTGGAGGTGTTACCTGAGACTAGTCCTGTACATAATACTGTGTTGTAGTGTTACCTGAGACTAGTCCTGTATATAATACTGTATTGTAGTGTTGGAGGTGTTACCTGAGACTAGTCCTGTATATAATACTGTGTTGTAGTGTTACCTGAGACTAGTCCTGTATATAATACTGTGTTGTAGTGTTGGAGGTGTTACCTGAGACTAGTCCTGTATATAATACTGTGTTGTAGTGGTGGAGGTGTTACCTGAGACTAGTCCTGTATATAATACTGTATTGTAGTGGTGGAGGTGTTACCTGAGACTAGTCCTGTATATAATACTGTGTTGTAGTGGTGGAGGTGTTACCTGAGACTAGTCCTGTATATAATACTGTATTGTAGTGTTGGAGGTGTTACCTGAGACTAGTCCTCTATATAATACTGTGTTGTAGTGTTACCTGAGACTAATCCTGTATATAATACTGTATTGTAGTGTTGGAGGTGTTACCTGAGACTAGTCCTGTATATAATACTGTGTTGTAGTGGTGGAGGTGTTACCTGAGACTAGTCCTGTATATAATACTGTGTTGTAGTGTTACCTGAGACTAGTCCTGTATATAATACTGTGTTGTAGTGTTGGAGGTGTTACCTGAGACTAGTCCTGTATATAATACTGTGTTGTAGTGGTGGAGGTGTTACCTGAGACTAGTCCTGTATATAATACTGTATTGTAGTGTTGGAGGTGTTACCTGAGACTAGTCCTGTATATAATACTGTGTTGTAGTGTTACCTTAGACTAGTCCTGTATATAATACTGTATTGTAGTGTTGTAGTGTTATCTGAGACTAGTCCTGTATATAATACTGTATTGTAGTGATGGAGGTGTTACCTGAGACTAGTCCTGTATATAATACTGTGTTGTAGTGTTGGAGGTGTTACCTGAGACTAGTCATGTATATAATACTGTGTTGTAGTGTTACCTGAGACTAGTCCTGTATATAATACTGTATTGTAGTGTTGGAGGTGTTACCTGCGACTAGTCCTGTATATAATACTGTGTTGTAGTGTTACCTGAGACTAGTCCTGTATATAATACTGTATTGTAGTGTTACCTGAGACTAGTCCTGTATATAATACTGTGTTGTAGTGTTGGAGGTGTTACCTGAGACTAGTCCTGTATATAATACTGTGTTGTAGTGTTGGAGGTGTTACCTGAGACTAGTCCTGTATATAATACTGTGTTGTAGTGTTGGAGGTGTTACCTGAGACTAGTCCTGTATATAATACTGTGTTGTAGTGTTGGAGGTGTTACCTGAGACTAGTCCTGTATATAATACTGAGTTGTAGTGATGGAGGTGTTACCTGAGACTAGTCCTGTATATAATACTGTGTTGTAGTGGTGGAGGTGTTACCTGAGACTAGTCCTGTATATAATACTGTGTTGTAGTGTTACCTGAGACTAGTCCTGTATATAATACTGTATTGTAGTGTTGGAGGTGTTACCTGAGACTAGTCCTGTATATAATACTGTATTGTAGTGTTACCTGAGACTAGTCCTGTATATAATACTGTATTGTAGTGATGGAGGTGTTACCTGAGACTAGTCCTGTATATAATACTGTGTTGTAGTGTTGGAGGTGTTACCTGAGACTAGTCCTGTATATAATACTGTATTGTAGTGTTGGAGGTGTTATATGAGACTAGTCCTGTATATAATACTGTATTGTAGTGTTGGAGGTGTTACCTGAGACTAGTCCTGTATATAATACTGTGTTGTAGTGTTACCTGAGACTAGTCCTGTATATAATACTGTGTTGTAGTGTTGGAGGTGTTACCTGAGACTAGTCCTGTATATAATACTGTGTTGTAGTGGTGGAGGTGTTACCTGAGACTAGTCCTGTATATAATACTGTGTTGTAGTGTTGGAGGTGTTACCTGAGATTAGTCCTGTATATAATACTGTGTTGTAGTGTTATCTGAGACTAGTCCTGTATATAATACTGTGTTGTAGTGGTGGAGGTGTTACCTGAGACTAGTCCTGTATATAATACTGTGTTGTAGTGTTGGAGGTGTTACCTGAGACTAGTCCTGTATATAATACTGTGTTGTAGTGTTGTAGTGTTACCTGAGACTAGTCCTGTATATAATACTGTTTTGTAGTGTTGGAGGTGTTACCTGAGACTAGTCCTGTATATAATACTGTGTTGTAGTGTTACCTGAGACTAGTCCTGTATATAATACTGTATTGTAGTGATGGAGGTGTTACCTGAGACTAGTCCTGTATATAATACTGTGTTGGAGTGGTGGAGGTGTTACCTGAGACTAGTCCTGTATATAATACTGTGTTGTAGTGTTACCTGAGACTAGTCCTGTATATAATACTGTGATGTAGTGTTACCTGAGACTAGTCCTGTATATAATACTGTATTTTAGTGATGGAGGTGTTACCTGAGATTAGTCCTGTATATAATACTGTATTGTAGTGTTGGAGGTGTTACCTGAGACTAGTCCTGTATATAATACTGTGTTGTAGTGTTGGAGGTGTTACCTGAGACTAGTCCTGTATATAATACTGTGTTGTAGTGTTACCTGAGACTAGTCCTGTATATAATACTGTATTGTAGTGTTACCTGAGACTAGTCCTGTATATAATACTGTATTGTATTGTTGGAGGTGTTATCTGAGACTAGTCCTGTATATAATACTGTGTTGTAGTGGTGGAGGTGTTACCTGAGACTAGTCCTGTATATAATACTGTGTTGTAGTGGTGGAGGTGTTACCTGAGACTAGTCCTGTATATAGTACTGTGTTTGTAGTGTTATCTGAGACTAGTCCTGTATATAATACTGTGTTGGAGTGTTGGAGGTGTTATCTGAGACTAGTCCTGTATATAATACTGTGTTGTAGTGGTGGAGGTGTTATCTGAGACTAGTCCTGTATATAATACTGTGTTGTAGTGTTACCTGAGACTAGTCCTGTATATAATACTGTGTTGTAGTGGTGGAGGTGTTACCTGAGACTAGTCCTGTATATAATACTGTATTGTAGTGTTGGAGGTGTTACCTGAGACTAGTCCTGTATATAATACTGTATTGTAGTGTTGGAGGTGTTACCTGAGACTAGTCCTGTATATAATACTGTGTTGTAGTGGTGGAGGTGTTACCTGAGACTAGTCCTGTATATAATACTGTATTGTAGTGATGGAGGTGTTACCTGAGACTAGTCCTGTATATAATACTGTGTTGTAGTGTTACCTGAGACTAGTCCTGTATATAATACTGTGTTGTAGTGTTACCTGAGACTAGTCCTGTATATAATACTGTATTGTAGTGATGGAGGTGTTACCTGAGACTAGTCCTGTATATAATACTGTGTTGTAGTGTTGGAGGTGTTACCTGAGACTAGTCCTGTATATAATACTGTGTTGTAGTGTTACCTGAGACTAGTCCTGTATATAATACTGTGTTGTAGTGTTACCTGAGACTAGTCCTGTATATAATACTGTATTGTAGTGGTGGAGGTGTTACCTGAGACTAGTCCTGTATATAATACTGTGTTGTAGTGTTGGAGGTGTTACCTGAGACTAGTCCTGTATATAATACTGTATTGTAGTGTTGGAGGTGTTACCTGAGACTAGTCCTGTATATAATACTGTATTGTAGTGATGGAGGTGTTACCTGAGACTAGTCCTGTATATAATACTGTGTTGTAGTGGTGGAGGTGTTACCTGAGACTAGTCCTGTATATAATACTGTATTGTAGTGTTACCTGAGACTAGTCCTGTATATAATACTGTATTGTAGTGTTGGAGGTGTTACCTGAGACGGGTCCTGTATATAATACTGTGTTGTAGTGTTACCTGAGACTAGTCCTGTATATTATACTGTATTGTAGTGTTGGAGGTGTTACCTGAGACTAGTCCTGTATATAATACTGTGTTGTAGTGATGGAGGTGTTATCTGAGACTAGTCCTGTATATAATACTGTGTTGTAGTGTTACCTGAGACTAGTCCTGTATATAATACTGTATTGTAGTGTTGGAGGTGTTACCTGTGACTAGTCCTGTATATAATACTGTGTTGTAGTGGTGGAGGTGTTACCTGAGACTAGTCCTGTATATAATACTGTATTGTAGTGTTGGAGGTGTTACCTGAGACTAGTCCTGTATATAATACTGTGTTGTAGTGTTACCTGAGACTAGTCCTGTATATAATACTGTATTGTAGTGTTGGAGGTGTTACCTGTGACTAGTCCTGTATATAATACTGTGTTGTAGTGGTGGAGGTGTTACCTGAGACTAGTCCTGTATATTATACTGTATTGTAGTGTTGGAGGTGTTACCTGAGACTAGTCCTGTATATAATACTGTGTTGTAGTGTTGGAGGTGTTATATCTGCATCACTTAGCAGTCTCACACACAGCACCAGAGCTCTGTATATCAGCATCACATACAGCTGCTGCTCCAGAGGGGGTTGGCCCTGACACAGAGACTGCAGCAGCTGGACACAGTCACACACACACACACACACACAGTCACAAACATTGGCATAAATCCAAATATATCATCACAACATTAAAGACTTGGTTGTAAACTCACCTGTATAAGTAGTGTCCCCTCCCTGTGCTGAGTACAAGTAGTGTCTTCTCCCTGTGCTGAGTACGAGTAGTGTCCTCTCCCTGTGCTGAGTACGAGTAGTGTCTTCTCCCTGTGCTGAGTACGAGTAGTGTCTTCTCCCTGTGCTGAGTACGAGTAGTGTCTTCTCCCTGTGCTGAGTACGAGTAGTGTCTTCTCCCTGTGCTGAGTACGAGTAGTGTCCTCTCCCTGTGTTGAGTACGAGTAGTGTCTTCTCCCTGTGCTGAGTATGAGTAGTGTCTTCTCCCTGTGCTGAGTACAAATAGTGTCCCCTCCCTGTGCTGAGTACGAGTAGTGTCCCCTCCCTGTGCTGAGTACGAGTAGTGTCCTCTCCCTGTGCTGAGTACGAGTAGTGTCCTCTCCCTGTGCTGAGTACGAGTAGTGTCTTCTCCCTGTGCTGAGTACGAGTAGTGTCCTCTCCCTGTGCTGAGTACGAGTAGTGTCCCCTCCCTGTGCTGAGTACGAGTAGTGTCCCCTCCCTGTGCTGAGTACGAGTAGTGTCCCCTCCCTGTGCTGAGTACGAGTAGTGTCCCCTCCCTGTGCTGAGTACGAGTAGTGTCCCCTCCCTGTGCTGAGTACGAGTAGTGTCCCCTCCCTGTGCTGAGTACGAGTAGTGTCCCCTCCCTGTGCTGAGTACGAGTAGTGTCCCCTCCCTGTGCTGAGTATAAATAGTGTCCCCTCCCTGAGGACAAGTAGTGTCCTCTCCTTGTCCTGAGCCAGGTAGCCCAGAAGAATCCTGAAAACACCAGTCTGGGAATGAAGTTAAAGACTTAAAATCCAACAATGATAAATTGACTAGACTCATAGTACAGAATGAATGACTGACTGTCCAGTTCACCATCTCACCTCATACTGTATTGGAGCAGCAGCAGCTGACTGCCCGGTTCAACGTCAGTTCACGTCTCACCTCATACTGTATTGGAGCAGCAGCAGCTGACTGCCCGGTTCAACGTCAGTTCACGTCTCACCTCATACTGTTTTGGAGCAGCAGCAGCTGACTGCCCGGTTCAACGTCAGTTCACCGTCTCACCTCATACTGTATTGGAGCAGCAGCAGCTGACTGCCCGGTTCAACGTCAGTTCACCGTCTCACCTCATACTGTATTGGAGCAGCAGCAGCTGACTGCCCGGTTCAACGTCAGTTCACCGTCTCACCTCATACTGTATTGGAGCAGCAGCAGCTGACTGCCCGGTTCAACGTCAGTTCACCGTCTCACCTCATACTGTATTGGAGCAGCAGCAGCTGACTGCCCGGTTCAACGTCAGTTCACCGTCTCACCTCATACTGTATTGGAGCAGCAGCAGTATTCTTTAAGAATGTAGTGAAGTATAAGTTGCCCCAAAAAATTATAATAAAGTACAGCTGCCCCCAAAAACTTGTTGTGATGTGTGTTTTGTCCTATAGTTATATTTTATAATTGTTTTCATTTTAAATCCCAGCCCCCGTCCCCGCAGGAGGCCTTTTGGTAGGCCTTCATTGTAAATAAGAACTTGTTCTTAACTGACTTGACTAGTTAAATAAAGGTTAAATAAATAAAAAATAACTTAAGTATTTATATTTAAGTATTTTACACCACAGAGAGCTTGTCAGTGGAATATAACCAAATTAAATATTTCCCCCCCGTATAAACACACATATATAGCGTTTTGGAATGAAAATTCTTCAGAAGTATTTTATGTTGTAACGTCAGCTATGCAAAAACCCAACTGTTAACTTCTGTAACAGCCCACCAACACCATGCTAATCTGTGAGAAAAAACATTCCAAAAGCAGAAATGGGAGCTTTGGCATGGCAACATATAGGAAAACCTTTTCAGTTGGTATTATTCCACCATGAGTTATTAACATTCTGCCTCTGGTACGACAATAACATCACTAGCCTGCTATTACAGTTGTCACTCAGTAATAAAATGAGGTGCATCACCGCCTGGTAAGGAGAATGCGCAGGTCTCTCAGTGTGGAACTGCATTTGTCAGTGAGCGTGACACAGACATAGGGTGAAAGTTTAAACAATTTTGGACCCGATTCATGATTTTGCGCGCTTCAAACACGTTTGACTAGCGAACTGATACAAACGGTGCAGTAATATTATGTATTCGTGCAGGTTTTGTGCACCAACAGTAGGTACCTTCAGCCAACCTCATACCCTTCTCTGTAGCTCCATATTCGGGATGACTATTTTTTGGGGGGCGAAATAGCCCATCATTCGCCGTCACGTGAGTGGGTGTGTTCTTTGAGTGTCACTGAGTAGACTGATTTCATTGATGCAACATCCATAGGTTAGTAGGCCATACAGTACATATAAATATGCCCCCAATGCAATTATTTAGTCTAACACAGCCGCAGTGCGATTTCAACAGATTTCTTTTGGTTTCAAATTAACAAATGATTGTCTTTTGTTTAATATGTAAATATAACATTCCGAACTTGTTTAGCATTATATAGTCCAAATATGGCATGATTCCACTATTTGTATCCGTTTGAATCCCTTTCAAATGGGGGACTTTTATTTTGAAGGCAAACCACATAATTTCACGATTGTGACTCATGCTTATTGTGGCTAGCTTCACAGGTACGTCATGGCGCGGTTGAGTAGCTAAGCTCCTGCGCAGAAACACGTCATCGGGTCAAGCTGTCGTCTCAGGCGGTTATGCGCATGAGCAGTCCGTCAAAAATCTAAAAGTTGTCTTTGACGTGGTTGGCTTAATAACATGTTCAAATACCTAAGAAAATTGTCTCGAATCTAGGTCGTGTCTTTAGATTTCGGGAAAATTAATAACTAAG
>NC_074691.1:33758566-33808566 GCF_029448725.1 Salvelinus fontinalis
GGTAAGGCTGTCGCTGGACGGTGTGTGTGTGTGTGTGTACCTGTGAAGGTAAGGCTGTCACTGGACAGTGTGTGTGTGTGTGTGTACCTGTGATGGTAAGGCTGTCGCTGGACAGTGTGTGTGTACCTGTGATGGTAAGGCTGTCGCTGGACGGTGTGTGTGTGTGTGTGTGTACCTGTGATGGTAAGGCTGTCGCTGGACAGTGTGTGTGTACCTGTGATGGTAAGGCTGTCGCTGGACAGTGTGTGTGTGTGTGTGTACCTGTGAAGGTAAGGCTGTCACTGGACAGTGTGTGTGTGTGTGTGTACCTGTGATGGTAAGGCTGTCGCTGGACAGTGTGTGTGTACCTGTGATGGTAAGGCTGTCACTGGACAGTGTGTGTGTGTGTGTGTACCTGTGATGGTAAGGCTGTCGCTGGACAGTGTGTGTGTACCTGTGATGGTAAGGCTGTCGCTGGACGGTGTGTGTGTGTACCTGTGATGGTAAGGCTGTCGCTGGACAGTGTGTGTGTGTACCTGTGATGGTAAGGCTGTCACTGGACAGTGTGTGTGTACCTGTGATGGTAAGGCTGTCGCTGGACAGTGTGTGTGTGTACCTGTGATGGTAAGGCTGTCGCTGGACAGTGTGTGTGTGTACCTGTGATGGTAAGGCTGTCGCTGGACAGTGTGTGTGTGTACCTGTGATGGTAAGGCTGTCGCTGGACGGTGTGTGTGTGTACCTGTGATGGTAAGGCTGCCAGTAGAGAAGACCTGGACGGTGGCCTTGAGGGTTTTGATCCTGTAGGTGGCAGCGGGGTGGAGCTCTGGCTCATAGCTAAACACACACACACACACACACACACACACACACAAACAGCCTTTCAGGAAGTATTCACACCCCTTGACGTTTTCACATTTTGTTGCGTTACAGCTTGAATTTAAAATGGATTAAATTGGGATTGTGTCACTGATCGACACACAATAACCACATAATGTCAACGTGGAATCATGTTTAGACATTTTTACAAATTACTTAAAAAATGAAAAGCTGAAATGTATTCAGCCCCTTTTATGACAAGCCTGAACAAGTTCAGGAGTAAAAATAAGTTGGATGGACTCACTCTGTGTGCAATAATAGTGTTTAACCTGATTTTTGAATGACTAACTCGTCTCTGTACTCCAACACATATAATTATCTTTAAGGTCCCTCAGTCGAGCAGGGAATTTCACAACACAGATTCAACCACAAAGACCAGGGAGGTTTTCCAAAGTCTCGCAAAGAAGGGCACCTACTGGTAGATGGGTAAGCAAAAACCAAAAAAAAGCATCATTTGAATATATCTCTTTGAGCATGGTGAAGTTATTAATTAGTTGCCGGAGAGGAAGGAAACCGCTCAAGGATTTCACCATGATGGTGACTTGAAAACAGTTCCAGAGTTTAAATGGCTGTGATTGGATAAAACTGGGATGGATCAACAACATTGTAGTTACTCCACAATACTAACCTGAATGACTGAGTGAAGAGGAAGCCTGTACAGAATAAAAAATATTCAAAAACATGCATCCTGTTTGCAATAAGACACTAAAGTAAAACTGCAAAAATTTAGATTAGTGTCCTGTCCAGGGGGTGTCCTGTACATCAAGCTGTCTCACTATAAAAACAGGAGATAGACTAGTGTCCTGTCCAGGGGGTGTCCTGGTACATCAAGCTGTCTCACTACAGAAACAGGAGATAGACTAGTGTCCTGTCCAGGGGGTGTCCTGGTACATCAAGCTGTCTCACTACAGTAACAGGAGATAGACTAGTGTCCTGTCCAGGGGCTGTCCTGGTACATCAAGCTGTCTCACTACAGAAACAAGAGATAGACTAGTGTCCTGTCCAGGAGGTGTCCTGTACATCAAGCTGTCTCACTACAGAAACAGGAGAGAGACTAGTGTCCTGTCCAGGGGGTGTCCTGTACATCAAGCTGTCTCACTACAGAAACAGGAGATAGACTAGTGTCCTGTCCAGGCGGTGTCCTGGTACATCAAGCTGTCTCACTACAGAAACAGGAGATAGACTAGTGTCCTGTCTAGGGGATGTCCTGTACATCAAGCTGTCTCACTACAGAAACAGGAGATGGACTAGTGTCCTGTCCAGGGGGTGTCCTGTACATCAAGCTGTCTCACTACAGAAACAGGAGATGGACTAGTGTCCTGTCCAGTGGGTGTCCTGTACATCAAGCTGTCTCACTACAGAAACAGGAGATAGACTAGTGTCCTGTCCAGGGGGTGTCCTGGTACATCAAGCTGTCTCACTACAGTAACAGGAGATGGACTAGTGTCCTGTCCAGGGGGTGTCCTGGTACATCAAGCTGTCTCACTACAGTAACAGGAGATAGACTAGTGTCCTGTCCAGGCGGTGTCCTTGTACATCAAGCTGTCTCACTACAGAAACAGGAGATGGACTGGTGTCCTGTCCAGGGGGTGTCCTGTACATCAAGCTGCCTCACTACAGTAACAGGAGATAGACTAGTGTCCTGTACATCAAGCTGTCTCACTACAGAAACAGGAGATAGACTAGTGTCCTGTCCAGGGGGTGTCCTGGTACATCAAGCTGTCTCACTACAGAAACAGGAGATAGACTAGTGTCCTGTCCAGGGGGTGTCCTGTACATCAAGCTGTCTCACTACAGAAACAGGAGATAGACTAGTGTCCTGTCCAGGGGGTGTCCTGTACATCAAGCTGTCTCACTACAGAAACAGGAGATAGACTTCTGCCCTATGGGTCGTTCTGGCTGGGACACCCTTTACTATAGAAAGGCCTCATCTACACGGTCAGACACTGCTGTGTTGAGAGTGGAGATCTGTGGCAATGGTTGTTGCGGTGACAGTGTGTGTGTGTGTGTGTGTGTGTGTGTGTGTGTGTTTGTGTGTGTGTGTGTGTGTGTGTTTTCCATTGCCGGGGTGACGACGTAGTCCGTTTTACCTAGCGATGGGCCGGTTGTTCTTGGTGAAGTCGATGAGTCGGATGGCGAAGGGCATGGAGCACACAGCCAGGACGTTCACCACCTTGAACTCTGAGAACCTCACCTACACACACACCCCACACCCCACACACACCACACACACACCAAACACACACCACACACACCACACACACCACACACACATAGAGACATGCCCACACACACCACACACACACACCACACACACATAGAGACATGCCCACACACACCACACACACCACACACACATAGAGACATGCCCACACACACCACACACACACACACCACACACACGTTAGTTTGTGGTGGGCTGTAGTTAGGTCTCGAATCCCAATTCCTTATGGAATCAACACATTCACAAGGAATCGATTCCTGTCATTTTAATGCCGTTTTGTGATTTAGATTGTTTACACTTGAGTCATTTAGCAGGTGGTATTTTCTGCCCTCGTAAAAATTCCCCCCCCCCCCCCCCCGGTGGGAATTAAACCCAAAACCCTGGCATTGCAAGTACCACGCTCTACCAACTGAACCACACGGGTCAGTGCCACGCTCTACCAACTGAACCACACGGGTCATGAACAGGTCAGTACCACGCTCTACCAACTGAACCACACGGGTCAGTACCACGCTCTACCAACTGAACCACACGGGTCATGTACAGCTTAGTACCACGCTCTACCAACTGAACCACACAGGTCAGTACCACGCTCTACCAACTGAACCACACGGGTCATGTACAGCTTAGTACCACGCTCTACCAACTGAACCACACGGGTCAGTACCACGCTCTACCAACTGAACCACACGGGTCATGTACAGCTTAGTACCACGCTCTACCAACTGAACCACACGGGTCATGAACAGGTCAGTACCACGCTCTACCAACTGAACCACACGGGTCAGTACCACGCTCTACCAACTGAACCACACGGGTCATGTACAGCTTAGTACCACGCTCTACCAACTGAACCACACAGGTCAGTACCACGCTCTACCAACTGAACCACACGGGTCAGTGCCACGCTCTACCAACTGAACCACACGGGTCATGAACAGGTCAGTACCACGCTCTACCAACTGAACCACACGGGTCAGTACCACGCTCTACCAACTGAACCACACGGGTCATGTACAGCTTAGTACCACGCTCTACCAACTGAACCACACAGGTCAGTACCACGCTCTACCAACTGAACCACACGGGTCATGTACAGCTTAGTACCACGCTCTACCAACTGAACCACACGGGTCAGTACCACGCTCTACCAACTGAACCACACGGGTCATGTACAGCTTAGTACCACGCTCTACCAACTGAACCACACGGGTCATGAACAGGTCAGTACCACGCTCTACCAACTGAACCACACGGGTCAGTACCACGCTCTACCAACTGAACCACACGGGTCATGTACAGCTTAGTACCACGCTCTACCAACTGAACCACACAGCTTAGTACCACGCTCTACCAACTGAACCACACGGGTCAGTACCACGCTCTACCAACTGAACCACACGGGTCAGTACCACGCTCTACCAACTGAACCACACGGGTCAGTACCACGCTCTACCAACTGAACCACACGGGTCATGTACAGCTTAGTACCACGCTCTACCAACTGAACCACACGGGTCAGTACCACGCTCTACCAACTGAACCACACGGGTCATGTACAGCTTAGTACCACGCTCTACCAACTGAACCACACGGGTCAGTACCACGCTCTACCAACTGAACCACACGGGTCAGTACCACGCTCTACCAACTGAACCACACGGGTCAGTACCACGCTCTACCAACTGAACCACACGGGTCAGTACCACGCTCTACCAACTGAACCACACGGGTCAGTGCCACGCTCTACCAACTGAACCACACGGGTCATGTACAGGTTAGTACCACGCTCTACCAACTGAACCACACGGGTTAGTACCACGCTCTACCAACTGAACCACACGGGTCAGTACCACGCTCTACCAACTGAACCACACGGGTCAGTACCACGTTCTACCAACTGAACCACACGGGTCAGTACCACGCTCTACCACCTGAACCACACGGGTCAGTACCACGCTCTACCAACTGAACCACACGGGTCAGTACCACGCTCTACCAACTGAACCACACGGGTCAGTACCACTCTCTACCAACTGAACCACACGGGTCATGAACAGGTTAGTACCACGCTCTACCAACTGAACCACACGGGTCATGTACAGCTTAGTACCACGCTCTACCAACTGAACCACACGGGTCTTGTACAGCTTAGTACCACGCTCTACCAACTGAACCACACGGGTCATGTACAGCTTAGTACCACGCTCTACCAACTGAACCACACGGGTCATGTACAGCTTAGTACCACGCTCTACCACCTGAACCACACGGGTCATGTACAGGTCAGTACCACGCTCTACCAACTGAACCACACGGGTCATGTACAGGTTAGTACCACGCTCTACCAATTGAACCACACGGGTCAGTACCACGCTCTACCAACTGAACCACACGGGTCATGTACAGCTTAGTACCACGCTCTACCAGCTGAACCACACGGGTCATGTACAGGTCAGTACCACGCTCTACCAACTGAACCACACGGGTCATGTACAGCTTAGTACCACGCTCTACCAACTGAACCACACGGGTCAGTACCACGCTCTACCAACTGAACCACACGGGTCATGTACAGCTTAGTACCACGCTCTACCAACTGAACCACACGGGTCAGTACCACGCTCTACCAACTGAACCACACGGGTCATGTACAGGTTGGTACCACGCTCTACCAACTGAACCACACGGGTCAGTACCACGCTCTACCAACTGAACCACACGGGTCATGTACAGGTTAGTACCACGCTCTACCAACTGAACCACACGGGTCATGTACAGGTTAGTACCACGCTCTACCAACTGAACCACACGGGTCAGTACCACGCTCTACCAACTGAACCACACGGGTCATGTACAGGTCAGTACCACGTTCTACCAACTGAACCACACGGGTCAGTACCACGCTCTACCAACTGAACCACACGGGTCATGTACAGGTTAGTACCACGCTCTACCAACTGAACCACACGGGTCATGTACAGGTTAGTACCACGCTCTACCAACTGAACCACACGGGTCAGTACCACGCTCTACCAACTGAACCACACGGGTCATGTACAGCTTAGTACCACGCTCTACCAACTGAACCACACGGGTCATGTACAGCTTAGTACCACGCTCTACCAACTGAACCACACGGGTCATGTACAGGTCAGTACCACGCTCTACCAACTGAACCACACGGGTTAGTACCACGCTCTACCATCTGAACTACACGGGTTAGTACCACGCTCTACCAACTGAACCACACGGGTCATGTACAGGTCAGTACCACGCTCTACCACCTGAACCACACGGGTCAGTACCACGCTCTACCAACTGAACCACACGGGTCATGTACAGGTCAGGACCACGCTCTACCAACTGAACCACACGGGTCATGAACAGGTTAGTACCACGCTCTACCAACTGAACCACACGGGTCATGTACAGGTCAGTACCACGCTCTACCAACTGAACCACACGGGTCATGTACAGGTCAGTACCACGCTCTACCAACTGAACCACACGGGTCAGTACCACGCTCTACCAACTGAACCACACGGGTCATGTACAGCTTAGTACCACGCTCTACCAACTGAACCACACGGGTCATGTACAGGTTGGTACCACGCTCTACCAACTGAACCACACGGGTCATGTACAGCTTAGTACCACGCTCTACCAACTGAACCACACGGGTCATGTACAGGTCAGTACCACGCTCTACCAACTGAACCACACGGGTCATGTACAGGTCAGTACCACGCTCTACCAACTGAACCACACGGGTTAGTACCACGCTCTACCAACTGAACCACACGGGTTAGTACCACGCTCTACCAACTGAACCACACGGGTCATGTACAGGTTAGTACCACGCTCTACCAACTGAACCACACGGGTCATGTACAGGTCAGTACCACGCTCTACCAACTGAACCACACGGGTTAGTACCACGCTCTACCAACTGAACCACATGGGTTAGTACCACGCTCTACCAACTGAACCACACGGGTCATGTACAGGTCAGTACCACGCTCTACCAACTGAACCACACGGGTCATGTACAGGTCAGTACCACGCTCTACCAACTGAACCACACGGGTCATGCAGTAGGTCTGGTGGGTCATGTACAGGTTAGTACCACGCTCTACCAACTGAACCACACGGGTCATGCAGTAGGTCTGGTGGGTCATGTACAGGTTAGTACCACACTCTACCAACTGAACCACACGGGTCATGCAGTAGGTCTGGTGGGTCATGTACAGGTTAGTACCACGCTTTACCAACTGAACCACACGGGTCATGTACAGGTCAGTACCACGCTCTACCAACTGAACCACACGGGTCATGTACAGGTTAGTACCACGCTCTACCAACTGAACCACACGGGTCATGTACAGGTTAGTACCACGCTCTACCAACTGAACCACACGGGTCAGTACCACGCTCTACCAACTGAACCACACGGGTCATGTACAGCTTAGTACCACGCTCTACCAACTGAACCACACGGGTCATGTACAGGTTGGTACCACGCTCTACCAACTGAACCACACGGGTCATGTACAGGTTGGTACCACGCTCTACCAACTGAACCACACGGGTCATGTACAGCTTAGTACCACGCTCTACCAACTGAACCACACGGGTCATGTACAGGTCAGTACCACGCTCTACCAACTGAACCACACGGGTTAGTACCACGCTCTACCACACGGGTCATGTACAGGTCAGTACCACGCTCTACCAACTGAACCACACGGGTCATGTACAGGTTGGTACCACGCTCTACCAACTGAACCACACGGGTCATGCAGTAGGTCTGGTGGGTCATGTACAGGTTAGTACCACGCTCTACCACCTGAACCACACGGGTCATGTACAGCTTAGTACCACGCTCTACCAACTGAACCACACGGGTCATGTACAGGTTAGTACCACGCTCTACCAACTGAACCACACGGGTCATGTACAGGTCAATACCACGCTCTACCAACTGAACCACACGGGTCATGTACAGGTTAGTACCACGCTCTACCAACTGAACCACACGGGTCATGTACAGGTCAGTACCACGCTCTACCAACTGAACCACACGGGTCATGTACAGGTTAGTACCACGCTCTACCAACTGAACCACACGGGTCATGTAGTGCAGTAGGTCTGGTGGGTCATGTACAGGTTAGTACCACGCTCTACCAACTGAACCACACGGGTCATGTACAGGTCAGTACCACGCTCTACCAACTGAACCACACGGGTCATGCAGTAGGTCTGGTGGGTCATGTACAGGTTAGTACCACGCTCTACCAACTGAACCACACGGGTCATGCAGTAGGTCTGGTGGGTCATGTACAGGTTAGTACCACACTCTACCAACTGAACCACACGGGTCATGCAGTAGGTCTGGTGGGTCATGTACAGGTTAGTACCACGCTTTACCAACTGAACCACACGGGTCATGTACAGGTCAGTACCACGCTCTACCAACTGAACCACACGGGTCATGTACAGGTTAGTACCACGCTCTACCAACTGAACCACACGGGTCATGTACAGGTTAGTACCACGCTCTACCAACTGAACCACACGGGTCAGTACCACGCTCTACCAACTGAACCACACGGGTCATGTACAGCTTAGTACCACGCTCTACCAACTGAACCACACGGGTCATGTACAGGTTGGTACCACGCTCTACCAACTGAACCACACGGGTCATGTACAGGTTGGTACCACGCTCTACCAACTGAACCACACGGGTCATGTACAGCTTAGTACCACGCTCTACCAACTGAACCACACGGGTCATGTACAGGTCAGTACCACGCTCTACCAACTGAACCACACGGGTTAGTACCACGCTCTACCACACGGGTCATGTACAGGTCAGTACCACGCTCTACCAACTGAACCACACGGGTCATGTACAGGTTGGTACCACGCTCTACCAACTGAACCACACGGGTCATGCAGTAGGTCTGGTGGGTCATGTACAGGTTAGTACCACGCTCTACCACCTGAACCACACGGGTCATGTACAGCTTAGTACCACGCTCTACCAACTGAACCACACGGGTCATGTACAGGTTAGTACCACGCTCTACCAACTGAACCACACGGGTCATGTACAGGTCAATACCACGCTCTACCAACTGAACCACACGGGTCATGCAGTAGGTCTGGTGGGTCATGTACAGGTTAGTACCACGCTCTACCAACTGAACCACACGGGTCATGTACAGGTTAGTACCACGCTCTACCAACTGAACCACACGGGTCATGTACAGGTCAGTACCACGCTCTACCAACTGAACCACACGGGTCATGTACAGGTTAGTACCACGCTCTACCAACTGAACCACACGGGTCATGTAGTGCAGTAGGTCTGGTGGGTCATGTACAGGTTAGTACCACGCTCTACCAACTGAACCACACGGGTCATGTAGTGCAGTAGGTCTGGTGGGTCATGTAGTGCAGTAGGTCTGGTGGGTCATGTAGTGCAGTAGGTCTGGTGGGTCATGTAGTGCAGTAGGTCTGGTGGGTCATGTAGTGCAGTAGGTCTGGTGGGTCATGTAGTGCAGTAGGTCTGGTGGGTCATGTAGTGCAGTAGGTCTGGTGGGTCATGTAGTGCAGTAGGTCTGGTGGGTCATGTAGTGCAGTAGGTCTGGTGGGTCATGTACAGGTTAGTACCACGCTCTACCAACTGAACCACACGGGTCATGTACAGCTTAGTACCACGCTCTACCAACTGAACCACACGGGTCATGTACAGCTTAGTACCACGCTCTACCACCTGAACCACACGGGTCATGTACAGGTCAGTACCACGCTCTACCAACTGAACCACAAAGGTCATGTACAGGTTAGTACCACGCTCTACCAATTGAACCACACGGGTCAGTACCACGCTCTACCAACTGAACCACACGGGTCATGTACAGCTTAGTACCACGCTCTACCAGCTGAACCACACGGGTCATGTACAGGTCAGTACCACGCTCTACCAACTGAACCACACGGGTCATGTACAGCTTAGTACCACGCTCTACCAACTGAACCACACGGGTCAGTACCACGCTCTACCAACTGAACCACACGGGTCATGTACAGCTTAGTACCACGCTCTACCAACTGAACCACACGGGTCAGTACCACGCTCTACCAACTGAACCACACGGGTCATGTACAGGTTGGTACCACGCTCTACCAACTGAACCACACGGGTCAGTACCACGCTCTACCAACTGAACCACACGGGTCATGTACAGGTTGGTACCACGCTCTACCAACTGAACCACACGGGTCAGTACCACGCTCTACCAACTGAACCACACGGGTCATGTACAGGTTAGTACCACGCTCTACCAACTGAACCACACGGGTCATGTACAGGTTAGTACCACGCTCTACCAACTGAACCACACGGGTCAGTACCACGCTCTACCAACTGAACCACACGGGTCATGTACAGGTCAGTACCACGTTCTACCAACTGAACCACACGGGTCAGTACCACGCTCTACCAACTGAACCACACGGGTCATGTACAGGTTAGTACCACGCTCTACCAACTGAACCACACGGGTCATGTACAGGTTAGTACCACGCTCTACCAACTGAACCACACGGGTCAGTACCACGCTCTACCAACTGAACCACACGGGTCATGTACAGCTTAGTACCACGCTCTACCAACTGAACCACACGGGTCATGTACAGCTTAGTACCACGCTCTACCAACTGAACCACACGGGTCATGTACAGGTCAGTACCACGCTCTACCAACTGAACCACACGGGTTAGTACCACGCTCTACCATCTGAACTACACGGGTTAGTACCACGCTCTACCAACTGAACCACACGGGTCATGTACAGGTCAGTACCACGCTCTACCACCTGAACCACACGGGTCAGTACCACGCTCTACCAACTGAACCACACGGGTCATGTACAGGTCAGGACCACGCTCTACCAACTGAACCACACGGGTCATGAACAGGTTAGTACCACGCTCTACCAACTGAACCACACGGGTCATGTACAGGTCAGTACCACGCTCTACCAACTGAACCACACGGGTCATGTACAGGTCAGTACCACGCTCTACCAACTGAACCACACGGGTCAGTACCACGCTCTACCAACTGAACCACACGGGTCATGTACAGCTTAGTACCACGCTCTACCAACTGAACCACACGGGTCAGTACCACGCTCTACCAACTGAACCACACGGGTCATGTACAGGTCAGTACCACGTTCTACCAACTGAACCACACGGGTCAGTACCACGCTCTACCAACTGAACCACACGGGTCATGTACAGGTTAGTACCACGCTCTACCAACTGAACCACACGGGTCATGTACAGGTTAGTACCACGCTCTACCAACTGAACCACACGGGTCAGTACCACGCTCTACCAACTGAACCACACGGGTCATGTACAGCTTAGTACCACGCTCTACCAACTGAACCACACGGGTCATGTACAGCTTAGTACCACGCTCTACCAACTGAACCACACGGGTCATGTACAGGTCAGTACCACGCTCTACCAACTGAACCACACGGGTCATGCAGTAGGTCTGGTGGGTCATGTACAGGTTAGTACCACGCTCTACCAACTGAACCACACGGGTCATGCAGTAGGTCTGGTGGGTCATGTACAGGTTAGTACCACACTCTACCAACTGAACCACACGGGTCATGCAGTAGGTCTGGTGGGTCATGTACAGGTTAGTACCACGCTTTACCAACTGAACCACACGGGTCATGTACAGGTCAGTACCACGCTCTACCAACTGAACCACACGGGTCATGTACAGGTTAGTACCACGCTCTACCAACTGAACCACACGGGTCATGTACAGGTTAGTACCACGCTCTACCAACTGAACCACACGGGTCAGTACCACGCTCTACCAACTGAACCACACGGGTCATGTACAGCTTAGTACCACGCTCTACCAACTGAACCACACGGGTCATGTACAGGTTGGTACCACGCTCTACCAACTGAACCACACGGGTCATGTACAGGTTGGTACCACGCTCTACCAACTGAACCACACGGGTCATGTACAGCTTAGTACCACGCTCTACCAACTGAACCACACGGGTCATGTACAGGTCAGTACCACGCTCTACCAACTGAACCACACGGGTTAGTACCACGCTCTACCACACGGGTCATGTACAGGTCAGTACCACGCTCTACCAACTGAACCACACGGGTCATGTACAGGTTGGTACCACGCTCTACCAACTGAACCACACGGGTCATGCAGTAGGTCTGGTGGGTCATGTACAGGTTAGTACCACGCTCTACCACCTGAACCACACGGGTCATGTACAGCTTAGTACCACGCTCTACCAACTGAACCACACGGGTCATGTACAGGTTAGTACCACGCTCTACCAACTGAACCACACGGGTCATGTACAGGTCAATACCACGCTCTACCAACTGAACCACACGGGTCATGCAGTAGGTCTGGTGGGTCATGTACAGGTTAGTACCACGCTCTACCAACTGAACCACACGGGTCATGTACAGGTTAGTACCACGCTCTACCAACTGAACCACACGGGTCATGTACAGGTCAGTACCACGCTCTACCAACTGAACCACACGGGTCATGTACAGGTTAGTACCACGCTCTACCAACTGAACCACACGGGTCATGTAGTGCAGTAGGTCTGGTGGGTCATGTACAGGTTAGTACCACGCTCTACCAACTGAACCACACGGGTCATGTAGTGCAGTAGGTCTGGTGGGTCATGTAGTGCAGTAGGTCTGGTGGGTCATGTAGTGCAGTAGGTCTGGTGGGTCATGTAGTGCAGTAGGTCTGGTGGGTCATGTAGTGCAGTAGGTCTGGTGGGTCATGTAGTGCAGTAGGTCTGGTGGGTCATGTAGTGCAGTAGGTCTGGTGGGTCATGTACAGGTTAGTACCACGCTCTACCAACTGAACCACACGGGTCATGTACAGCTTAGTACCACGCTCTACCAACTGAACCACACGGGTCATGTACAGCTTAGTACCACGCTCTACCACCTGAACCACACGGGTCATGTACAGGTCAGTACCACGCTCTACCAACTGAACCACACGGGTCATGTACAGGTTAGTACCACGCTCTACCAATTGAACCACACGGGTCAGTACCACGCTCTACCAACTGAACCACACGGGTCATGTACAGCTTAGTACCACGCTCTACCAGCTGAACCACACGGGTCATGTACAGGTCAGTACCACGCTCTACCAACTGAACCACACGGGTCATGTACAGCTTAGTACCACGCTCTACCAACTGAACCACACGGGTCAGTACCACGCTCTACCAACTGAACCACACGGGTCATGTACAGCTTAGTACCACGCTCTACCAACTGAACCACACGGGTCAGTACCACGCTCTACCAACTGAACCACACGGGTCATGTACAGGTTGGTACCACGCTCTACCAACTGAACCACACGGGTCAGTACCACGCTCTACCAACTGAACCACACGGGTCATGTACAGGTTAGTACCACGCTCTACCAACTGAACCACACGGGTCATGTACAGGTTAGTACCACGCTCTACCAACTGAACCACACGGGTCAGTACCACGCTCTACCAACTGAACCACACGGGTCATGTACAGGTCAGTACCACGTTCTACCAACTGAACCACACGGGTCAGTACCACGCTCTACCAACTGAACCACACGGGTCATGTACAGGTTAGTACCACGCTCTACCAACTGAACCACACGGGTCATGTACAGGTTAGTACCACGCTCTACCAACTGAACCACACGGGTCAGTACCACGCTCTACCAACTGAACCACACGGGTCATGTACAGCTTAGTACCACGCTCTACCAACTGAACCACACGGGTCATGTACAGCTTAGTACCACGCTCTACCAACTGAACCACACGGGTCATGTACAGGTCAGTACCACGCTCTACCAACTGAACCACACGGGTTAGTACCACGCTCTACCATCTGAACTACACGGGTTAGTACCATGCTCTACCAACTGAACCACACGGGTCATGTACAGGTCAGTACCACGCTCTACCACCTGAACCACACGGGTCAGTACCACGCTCTACCAACTGAACCACACGGGTCATGTACAGGTCAGGACCACGCTCTACCAACTGAACCACACGGGTCATGAACAGGTTAGTACCACGCTCTACCAACTGAACCACACGGGTCATGAACAGGTCAGTACCACGCTCTACCAACTGAACCACACGGGTCATGTACAGGTCAGTACCACGCTCTACCAACTGAACCACACGGGTCAGTACCACGCTCTACCAACTGAACCACACGGGTCATGTACAGCTTAGTACCACGCTCTACCAACTGAACCACACGGGTCATGTACAGGTTGGTACCACGCTCTACCAACTGAACCACACGGGTCATGTACAGCTTAGTACCACGCTCTACCAACTGAACCACACGGGTCATGTACAGGTCAGTACCACGCTCTACCAACTGAACCACACGGGTCATGTACAGGTCAGTACCACGCTCTACCAACTGAACCACACGGGTTAGTACCACGCTCTACCAACTGAACCACACGGGTTAGTACCACGCTCTACCAACTGAACCACACGGGTCATGTACAGGTTAGTACCACGCTCTACCAACTGAACCACACGGGTCATGTACAGGTCAGTACCACGCTCTACCAACTGAACCACACGGGTTAGTACCACGCTCTACCAACTGAACCACATGGGTTAGTACCACGCTCTACCAACTGAACCACACGGGTCATGTACAGGTCAGTACCACGCTCTACCAACTGAACCACACGGGTCATGTACAGGTCAGTACCACGCTCTACCAACTGAACCACACGGGTCATGCAGTAGGTCTGGTGGGTCATGTACAGGTTAGTACCACGCTCTACCAACTGAACCACACGGGTCATGCAGTAGGTCTGGTGGGTCATGTACAGGTTAGTACCACACTCTACCAACTGAACCACACGGGTCATGCAGTAGGTCTGGTGGGTCATGTACAGGTTAGTACCACGCTTTACCAACTGAACCACACGGGTCATGTACAGGTCAGTACCACGCTCTACCAACTGAACCACACGGGTCATGTACAGGTTAGTACCACGCTCTACCAACTGAACCACACGGGTCATGTACAGGTTAGTACCACGCTCTACCAACTGAACCACACGGGTCAGTACCACGCTCTACCAACTGAACCACACGGGTCATGTACAGCTTAGTACCACGCTCTACCAACTGAACCACACGGGTCATGTACAGGTTGGTACCACGCTCTACCAACTGAACCACACGGGTCATGTACAGGTTGGTACCACGCTCTACCAACTGAACCACACGGGTCATGTACAGCTTAGTACCACGCTCTACCAACTGAACCACACGGGTCATGTACAGGTCAGTACCACGCTCTACCAACTGAACCACACGGGTTAGTACCACGCTCTACCACACGGGTCATGTACAGGTCAGTACCACGCTCTACCAACTGAACCACACGGGTCATGTACAGGTTGGTACCACGCTCTACCAACTGAACCACACGGGTCATGCAGTAGGTCTGGTGGGTCATGTACAGGTTAGTACCACGCTCTACCACCTGAACCACACGGGTCATGTACAGCTTAGTACCACGCTCTACCAACTGAACCACACGGGTCATGTACAGGTTAGTACCACGCTCTACCAACTGAACCACACGGGTCATGTACAGGTCAATACCACGCTCTACCAACTGAACCACACGGGTCATGCAGTAGGTCTGGTGGGTCATGTACAGGTTAGTACCACGCTCTACCAACTGAACCACACGGGTCATGTACAGGTTAGTACCACGCTCTACCAACTGAACCACACGGGTCATGTACAGGTCAGTACCACGCTCTACCAACTGAACCACACGGGTCATGTACAGGTTAGTACCACGCTCTACCAACTGAACCACACGGGTCATGTAGTGCAGTAGGTCTGGTGGGTCATGTACAGGTTAGTACCACGCTCTACCAACTGAACCACACGGGTCATGTAGTGCAGTAGGTCTGGTGGGTCATGTAGTGCAGTAGGTCTGGTGGGTCATGTAGTGCAGTAGGTCTGGTGGGTCATGTAGTGCAGTAGGTCTGGTGGGTCATGTAGTGCAGTAGGTCTGGTGGGTCATGTAGTGCAGTAGGTCTGGTGGGTCATGTAGTGCAGTAGGTCTGGTGGGTCATGTAGTGCAGTAGGTCTGGTGGGTCATGTAGTGCAGTAGGTCTGGTGGGTCATGTACAGGTTAGTACCACGCTCTACCAACTGAACCACACGGGTCATGTAGTGCAGTAGGTCTGGTGGGTCATGTAGTGCAGTAGGTCTGGTGGGTCATGTAGTGCAGTAGGTCTGGTGGGTCATGTAGTGCAGTAGGTCTGGTGGGTCATGTAGTGCAGTAGGTCTGGTGGGTCATGTAGTGCAGTAGGTCTGGCGGGTCATGTAGTGCAGTAGGTCTGGCGGGTCATGTAGTGCAGTAGGTCTGGCGGGTCATGTAGTGCAGTAGGTCTGGTGGGTCATGTAGTGCAGTAGGTCTGGCGGGTCATGTAGTGCAGTAGGTCTGGTGGGTCATGTAGTGCAGTAGGTCTGGTGGGTCATGTAGTGCAGTAGGTCTGGCGGGTCATGTAGTGCAGTAGGTCTGGCGGGTCATGTAGTGCAGTAGGTCTGGCGGGTCATGTAGTGCAGTAGGTCTGGTGGGTCATGTAGTGCAGTAGGTCTGGCGGGTCATGTAGTGCAGTAGGTCTGGTGGGTCATGTAGTGCAGTAGGTCTGGTGGGTCATGTAGTGCAGTAGGTCTGGTGGGTCATGTAGTGCAGTAGGTCTGGTGGGTCATGTAGTGCAGTAGGTCTGGTGGGTCATGTAGTGCAGTAGGTCTGGTGGGTCATGTAGTGCAGTAGGTCTGGCGGGTCATGTAGTGCAGTAGGTCTGGTGGGTCATCTCGTACCTTGAAGCCCAGTTTCTGTAGGGTGCGAGCTAACCTCCGGGCTCCCTGCTTAGCCTCATCCTCGCTGGGGACACAGAGAGACACAGTGACACAGATCAGTGTGTGTGTGTGTAAGCGCATGTGTACTTGGTAGTGTTGGTGTGTTGCGTGTGTGTATATTGTAGTGTGTGTGTGTGTAGTCTGGTGTGTGTATATTGTGGTGTGTGTGTGTGTAGTCTGGTGTGTGTGTAGTCTGGTGTGTGTATATTGTGGTGTGTGTGTAGTCTGGTGTGTGTATATTGTGGTGTGTGTGTAGTCTGGTGTGTGTATATTGTGGTGTGTGTGTAGTCTGGTGTGTGTATATTGTGGTGTGTGTGTAGTCTGGTGTGTGTATATTGTGGTGTGTGTGTATTGTGGTGTGTGTGTATTGTGGTGTGTGTGTGTATTGTGGTGTGTGTGTGTATTGTGGTGTGTGTGTGTATTGTGGTGTGTGTGTGTGTATTGTGGTGTGTGTGTGTATTGTGGTGTGTGTGTGTATTGTGGTGTGTGTGTGTAGTCTGGTGTGTGTGTGTAGTCTGGTGTGTGTGTGTAGTCTGGTGTGTGTGTGTGGTCTGGTGTGTGTGTGTGTGGTCTGGTGTGTGTGTGTGGTCTGGTGTGTGTGTATATTGTGGTGTGTGTGTGTGTGTGTGTGTGTGTGTGTGTGTGTGTGTGTGTGTGTATTGTGGTGTGTGTGTATATTGTGGTGTGTGTGTGTGTAGCCTGGTGTGTGTATATTGTGGTGTGTGTGTGTGTGTGTGTAGTCTGGTGTGTGTGTGTGTGTGTGTAGTCTGGTGTGTGTATATTGTGGTGTGTGTGTAGTCTGGTGTGTGTATATTGTGGTGTGTGTGTGTGTGTGTGTGTGTGTGTGTGTGTGTGTGTGTGTGTGTGTGTGTGTGTGTAGTCTGGTGTGGTGTGTGTGTGTATATGTGTAGTCTGGTGTGTGCATATTGTGGTGTGTGTAGTCTGGTGTATGTGTATTGTGGTGTGTGTAGTCGTGTGTGTGTGTATATTGTGGTGTGTGTGTGTAGTCTGGTGTGTGTATATTGTGGTGTGTGTGTGGAGTCTGGTGTGGTGTGTGTGTGTGTATGTGTAGTCTGGTGTGTGCATATTGTGGTGTGTGTGTAGTCTGGTGTGTGCATATTGTGGTGAGTGTAGTCTGGTGTATGTGTATTGTGGTGTGTGTGTGTGTGTGTGTAGTCTGGTGTGTGTATATTGTGGTGTGTGTGTAGTCTGGTGTGTGTATATTGTGGTGTGTGTGTGTAGTCTGGTGTGTGTATATTGTGGTGTGTGTGTGTAGTCTGGTGTGTGTATATTGTGGTGTGTGTGTAGTCTGGTGTGTGTATATTGTGGTGTGTGTGTAGTCTGGTGTGTGTATATTGTGGTGTGTGTGTAGTCTGGTGTGTGTATATTGTGGTGTGTGTGTAGTCTGGTGTGTGTATATTGTGGTGTGTGTGTAGTCTGGTGTGTGTATATTGTGGTGTGTGTGTAGTCTGGTGTGTGTATATTGTGGTGTGTGTGTAGTCTGGTGTGTGTATATTGTGGTGTGTGTAGTCTGGTGTGTGTATATTGTGGTGTGTGTAGTCTGGTGTGTGTATATTGTGGTGTGTGTGTGTATATTGTGGTGTGTGTGTGTATATTGTGGTGTGTGTAGTCTGGTGTGTGTATATTGTGGTGTGTGTAGTCTGGTGTGTGTATATTGTGGTGTGTGTAGTCTGGTGTGTGTATATTGTGGTGTGTGTGTGTATATTGTGGTGTGTGTGTAGTCTGGTGTGTGTATATTGTGGTGTGTGTGTGTATATTGTGGTGTGTGTGTGTATATTGTGGTGTGTGTGTAGTCTGGTGTGTGTATATTGTGGTGTGTGTAGTCTGGTGTGTGTATATTGTGGTGTGTGTAGTCTGGTGTGTGTATATTGTGGTGTGTGTAGTCTGGTGTGTGTATATTGTGGTGTGTGTGTGTGTGTATATTGTGGTGTGTGTGTGTGTGTGTATATTGTGGTGTGTGTAGTCTGGTGTGTGTATATTGTGGTGTGTGTGTGTAGTCCGGTGTGTGTATATTGTGGTGTGTGTGTGTAGTCCGGTGTGTGTATATTGTGGTTTGTGTGTGTAGTCTGGTGTGTGTATATTGTGGTTTGTGTGTGTAGTCTGGTGTGTGTATATTGTGGTGTGTGTGTGTGTGTATATTGTGGTGTGTAGTCTGGTGTGTGTATATTGTGGTGTGTGTGTGTGTGTATATTGTGGTGTGTGTGTGTGTGTGTATATTGTGGTGTGTGTGTGTGTGTGTATATTGTGGTGTGTGTAGTCTGGTGTGTGTATATTGTGGTGTGTGTATTGTGGTGTATGTGTATTGTGGTGTGTGTGTATATTGTGGTGTGTGTGTATGTATATTGTGGTGTGTGTAGTCTGGTGTGTGTATATTGTGGTGTGTGTAGTCTGGTGTGTGTATACTGTGGTGTGTGTGTGTGTATATTGTGGTGTGTGTAGTCTGGTGTGTGTATATTGTGGTGTGTGTATTGTGGTGTGTGTGTGTGCGTGTGTATGTTGTGGTGTGTGTGTATGTTGTGGTGTGTGTGTATGTTGTGGTGTGTGTGTGTATGTTGTGGTGTGTGTGTGTGTGTGTATGTTGTGGTGTGTGTGTGTGTGTGTATGTTGTGGTGTGTGTGTGTGTGTGTATGTTGTGGTGTGTGTGTGTGTGTGTGTGTTGTGGTGTGTGTGTGTGTGTGTGTATGTTGTGGTGTGTGTGTGTGTGTGTATATGTTGTGGTGTGTGTGTGTGTGTGTATGTTGTGGTGTGTGTGTGTGTGTGTATGTTGTGGTGTGTGTGTGTGTGTGTATGTTGTGGTGTGTGTGTGTGTGTGTATGTTGTGGTGTGTGTGTGTGTGTGTATGTTGTGGTGTGTGTGTGTGTGTGTGTGTTGTGGTGTGTGTGTGTGTGTGTGTATGTTGTGGTGTGTGTGTGTGTGTGTATATGTTGTGGTGTGTGTGTGTGTGTGTATGTTGTGGTGTGTGTGTGTGTGTGTATGTTGTGGTGTGTGTGTGTGTGTGTATGTTGTGGTGTGTGTGTGTGTGTGTATGTTGTGGTGTGTGTGTGTGTGTGTATGTTGTGGTGTGTGTGTGTGTGTGTATGTTGTGGTGTGTGTGTGTGTGTGTATGTTGTGGTGTGTGTGTGTGTGTGTATGTTGTGGTGTGTGTGTGTGTGTGTATGTTGTGGTGTGTGTGTGTGTGTGTGTGTTGTGGTGTGTGTGTGTGTGTGTGTGTTGTGGTGTGTGTGTGTGTGTGTATGTTGTGGTGTGTGTGTGTGTGTGTATGTTGTGGTGTGTGTGTGTGTGTGTATGTTGTGGTGTGTGTGTGTGTGTGTATGTTGTGGTGTGTGTGTGTGTGTGTGTGTTGTGGTGTGTGTGTGTGTGTGTGTGTTGTGGTGTGTGTGTGTGTGTGTGTGTTGTGGTGTGTGTGTGTGTGTGTGTGTGTGTGTGTGTGTGTGTGTGTGTGTGTGTGTGTGTGTGTGTGTGTGTGTGTTGTGGTGTGTGTGTGTGTGTGTACCTGGTAGCGCCAGTACAGATAATTTTCCCTGAAGACCAGATGGAAGCGGTGACCCTGGGTTTGCGTAGTTTCATCAGGACTTTCTGGATGTCACACACACACACAGGATAGAACTATACAATACACACTGTCCTTACATAGTTACTAGTCACAGAGCACCTAAAGGACTCTACAAACTCTACGCAAACAGAACACCGGGGAGTCATATACGGCCCGGTCCAAAGACGTATCTGCACAAAAGTGCGTAGAACTAAGCAGAGTAACACAGTATGTAGATCCATTAAGCCTAGGGCACCAGTTGAGAGTTGATCAGACTGTACACGCGCCGGGTTCCCTCAAAAGCAAAAACGCCCCGGGTTCCCTCAAAAGCAAAAACGCCCCGGGTTCCCTCAAAAGCAAAAACGCCCCGGGTTCCCTCAAAAGCAAAAACGCCCCGGGTTCCCTCAAAAGCAAAAACGCCCCGGGTTTCCCACAAAGCAAAAACGCCCCGGGTTCCCTCAAAGCAAAAACGCGCCGGGTTCCCTTGAGATCACAAAACTCTAGAAACCTTGAGAGGAATACCGGAAAAGCCAAATCTCCGGCCAACTGAGTTGAAAGGTGAAACAACATTACAGGTGGTGTCCTCAACATAGACATAGAACAGGACTGGAACCTACAACCCTGGCTATTTGACTGGTAAAACTCATGGGTTCACTCACAATGGCTGCCTGGTATTGTGGTGCAATAACTTCCATGGTAATGTAAAATTTTCATTCAAATGATGCTAACTGATGTGCCTCATGCAATAGATTGTATTTATTGTAAAGTCAGTTGAGTTGATTCAACAAATTACAGAAAAATATTGAGGAATACACTTCCTGATTTTACTTCCTGCTTTCCTCATAAGCTATGTTTAAAAAAACAAAAAACAAGTTAAGACTAATAATTCCACACGGAAGTGTTTGAAAATAAACAAATTCACGACAAGCGCCGTTGCTAACTAGCAAAGCTGGTTCCATTGTTGCAAAGAGTTATGGGATATTAGAATCCTGTAGTCTTAACCTGTATTATTTTACCTAGCTCTTATGTGTACACTCAAAATGGCCGCCAGTCCACCCATTATGTATCTGTCCTTACCCCATATTCAGGTTTAAAGATTACGTTGACCCCCTCCAGAGCGATGGTGCGCAGGTTGAGGTGGCAGCGTGTCCTGAAAACGGCCACCACGTTGGTGATTATGATATCCAACGCCACGTCATTACTGGGCTCCATGGGGACCCACTGGACCGGAGCACTGTGAGTGGCTGGGCCTGGGTGGCTGGGTGGCTGAGCCTGGGTGGGCGGGCCTGGGTGCCTGGGTGGCTGGGTGGCTGAGCGGGCCTGGCTGACAGGAAGTGGATTACAGGTGCATGGCAACCGCCTGGATGCGAACACTAGAAATCACAGAGACAGACATCCCTAGTCTTAGATATCTCATTCCGCTAGCTAGATGAATGAATGGAGCCTTTGTCTTCTTCACCAATAGCCATTTGATATCACAGCATCTCAAATTAGGAGTGCTGGTCTAAGATCAGTTTTACATTTCAGATCATAATGAATCAGATTACATGGACCGGGGGGGGACCTGATCCTAGATCATAATGAATCAGATTACATGGACTGTGGGGGGGGGGGGGGGGGCCTGATCCTAGATCCTAGATCATAATGAATCAGATTACATGGACTGTGGGGGGGGGGGGGGGGGGACCTGATCCTAGATCATAATGAATCAGACTACATGGAGCGGGGGGGGACCTGATCCTAGATCCTAATGAATCAGATTACATGGACTGTGGGGGACCTGATCCTAGATTGTAATGAATCAGATTACATGGACTGGGGGGGACCTGATCCTAGATTATAATGAATCAGATTACATGGACCGGGGGGGACCTGATTCTAGATTATAATGAATCAGATTACATGGACCAGGGGGGGGGACCTGATCACAGATTATAATGAATCAGATTACATGGACCGGGGGGGGACCTGATCCTAGATCATAATGAATCAGATTACATGGACTGTGGGGGGGGGGGGGGGGGGGGGACCTGATCCTAGATCATAATGAATCAGATTACATGGACTGGGGGGGGACCTGATCCTAGATCCTAATGAATCAGATTACATGGACTGGGGGGGACCTGATCCTAGATTATAATGAATCAGATTACATGGACTGGGGGGGACCTGATCCTAGATTATAATGAATCAGACTACATGGACCGGGGGGGGACCTGATCCTAGATCATAATGAATCAGATTACATGGACCGGGGGGGGACCTGATCCTAGATTATAATGAATCAGACTACATGGACCGGGGGGGACCTGATCCTAGATCATAATGAATCAGATTACATGGACCGGGGGGGGGACCTGATCCTAGATCATAATGAATCAGATTACATGGACCGGGGGGGACCTGATCCTAGATCAGCACTTCTATACTGAAAAGCTTGATACATGTACAGTTGAAGTCGGAAGTTTACGTACACTTCAGCCAAATACATTTAAACTCAGTTTCACACAATTCCTGACATTTAATCAGAGTAAAAATTCCCTGTTTTAGGTCAGTTAGGATCACCACTTCTAAGAAAGTGAAATGTCAGAATAATAGCAGAGAGAATGATTTATTTCAGCTTTTATTTCATTCATAACATTCCCAGTGGGTCAGAAGTTTACAGACACTCAATTAGTATTTGGTAGCATTGCCTTTAAAATGTTTAACTTGGGTCAAACGTTTTAGGTAGCCTTCCACAAGCTTCCCACAATAAGTTGGGTGACTTTTGGCCCATTTCTCCTCACAGATACGGTGTAACTGAGTCATGTTTGTAGAACTCCTTGCTCGCACACGCTTTTTCAGTTCTGCCCAGAAATGTTCCATAGGATTGAGTTCAAATTTTCTATGGGATTGAGGTCAAAGCTTTGTGATGGCCACTCCAATACCTTGACTTTGTTGCCCTTAAGCCATTTTGCCACAACTTTGGAAGTATGTTTCGGGTCATTGTCCATTTGGAAGACCCATTTGCGACCAAGCTTTAACTTCCTGACTGATGTCTTGAGATGTTGCTTCAATATATCCACATAATTTTTCTACCTCATGATGCCATCTATTTTGTGAAGTGCACCAGTCCCTCCTGCAGCAAAGCACCCCGACAACATGATGCTGCCACCCCCGTGCTTCACGGTTGGGATGGTGTTCTTCGGCTTGCAAGCCTCCCCCTTTTTCATCCAAACATAACAATGGTCATTATGCTCAAACAGTTATATTTTTGATTAATCAGACCAGAGGACATTTGTCCAAAAAGTACAATCTTTGTCCCCATGTGCAGTTGCAAACCGTAGTCTGGCTTTTTATGGCGGTTTTGGAGCAGTGGCTTTTTCCTTGCTGAGCGGCCATTCAGGTTATGTCGATTTAGGATTCGTTTTACTGTGGATATAGATACTTTTGTACCTGTTTCCTCCAGCATCTTCACAAGGTCCTTTGCTGTTGTTCTGGGATTGATTTGCACTTTTCGCACTAAAGTACATTCATCTCTAGGAGACAGAACGCATCTCCTTCTTGGGCGGTATGACGGCTGCGTGGTCCCGTGGTGTTTGTACTTGGGTACTATTGTTTGTACAGATGAACGTGGTTCTTTCAGGCGTTTAGAAATTGCTCCCAAGGATGAACCAGACTTGTGGAGGTATACAATATTTTTTCTGAGGTCTTGGCTGATTTCTTTTGATTTTCCCATGATGTCAAGCAAAGAGGCGCTGAATTTGAAGGTAGGCCTTGAAATACATCCACGGTACACCTCCAATTGACTCAAATGATGTAAATTAGCCTATCAGAAGCTTCTAAAGCCATGACATACTTTTCTGGAATTTTCCTGTTTAAAGGCACAGTCAACTTAGTGCATGTAAACTTCTGACCCACTGGAATTGTGATACAGTGAATTCTAAGTGAAATAATCTGTAAACAATAGTTGGAAAAATTACTTGTGTCGTGCACAAAGTAGATGCCCTAACCGACTTGCCAAAACTATAGTTTGTTTACAATAAATTTGTGGAGTGGTTGAAAAACAAGTTTTAATGACTCCAACCTAAGTGTATGTAAACTTCCCACTACAACTGTTTCCGGACCAAAGTCTCGATTGGTACAGAAAATGTACAGTACCAGTCAAAAGTTGGGACATACCTACTCATTCAAGGGTTTTATTTTTACAATTTTCTACATTGTAGAATAATAGTGATGACATCAAAACTAAGAAATAACAGATATGGAATCCTGTAATAACCAAAACATCTAAATATATTCTATATTCTTCAAAGTAGCCACCCTATGTCTTGACAGCTTTGCACACGCTTGGCATTCTCTCAACCAGCTTCACCTGGAATTCTTTTCCAACCGCCTTGAAAGAGTTCCCACATATGCTGAGCACTTGTTGGCTGCTTTTCCTTCACTCTGCAGGTCAACTCATTCCAAACCATCTCAACTAGGTTGAGGTCGGGTGATTGTGGAGGCCAGGTCATCTGATGCAGCATTCCATCACGCTCCTTCTTGGTTAAATAGCTGTTACACAGCCTGGAGGTGTTTTGGGTCATTGTCCTTTTGAAAAACAAATGATAGTCCCACTAAGTGCAAACCAGATGGGATGGCGTATCACTGCAGAATGCTGTGGTAGCCATGCCAGTTAAGTGTGCCTTGAATTCTAAATAAATCACTGACAGTGTCACCAGCAAAGCACACCCTCACACCTCCTCCTCCATGCTTCAAGGTGGGAACCACACATGCGTAACCAAAAATCTAAAATTTGGACCAAAGGACAGATTTCCACCGGTCTAATGTCCATTGCTCATGTTTCTTGGCCCAAGCAAGTGTGGTCTTCTTATTGGTGTCCTTTAGTCATGGTTTCTTTGCAGCAATTTGATCATGAAGGCCTGATTAACGCAGTCTCCTCTGAACAGTTGATGTTGAGATGTGTCTTGTTACTTGAACTCTGTGAAGCATTTATTTGGGCTGCAATCGGAGGTGCAGTTAACACGGATGAACTTATCCTCTGCAGCAGAGGTAACTCTGGGTCTTCCTTTCCTGTGGCGGTCCTCATGAGAGCCAGTTTCAACATAATGCTTGATGGTTTTTGCCACTGCACTTGAAGAAACTTTCAAAGAAATGTTCAGGATTGACTGATCAGGTCTTAAAGTAATGATGGACTGTTGTTTCTCTTTTCTTATTTGAGCTGTTCTTGCCATAAAAGACCAAGTCAATTTTACCAAATTGGGCTCTCTTCTGTAAACCACCCCTACCTTGTCACAACACAACTGATTGGCTGGAATGCATTGAAGAGGAAAGAAATTTCACAAAAAATCCCACAGGCAAACCTGTTAATTGAAATGCATTCCAGGTGACTACCTCGTGGAGCTGGTTGAGAGAATGCCAAGTGTGCAAAGCTGTCATCAAGGCAAAGGGTGTCTTCTTTGAATAATCTCAAATATAAAATATATTTTGATTTGTTCAACACTTTTTTGGTTACTACATGATTCCAGATATGTTATTTCTTAGTTTCGATGTCTTCACCATTACTCTACAATGTAGAAAATAGTAAACAATAAAAACCCTGGAATGAGTAGGTGTCCAAACATTTGACTGGTATTGTATATCTGACCATTCAGCTTGTTTTATGAAGTTATTTAGGGTACCATAACATACCGGGTTGGATGTTCTTGTTCTTCTCTCAGACTCGTCTCAAGTAGAAAATAGAGACAATTAGTTCCACAGTAGGACGTCTATGATAATGAGGATTTGGCCGGGAACTCGCGAACGTGGCGTTGACAACTCAACAGCTGCTCCTGCACCACAGACCAGGGATGTTCATTCGACCCCGGTCAGAAAAGCGATGTACTGCAGATATTGTAGTTGTGGTCAGCATTCAAAACATTCAATTCAAGTTCCACAAATTAACGTCAGAATGGTACAGAGAGACATTATCTAAGTACGATAAAGGGGAATAACGTCACTTTAGCTAACGTTAAGCTAATTAGCAAGTCAAGTGAACTAGCTAGCTAATGTTAGCTAACATCACCAGCGTAGCTCAATTACTAGCACTAGCTAACTTACCACAGCATCAAGACACACCACTCTTTTATATTATTACAAGCATCTTTGCTAGAAAATAAGATGGTTGTCAGGTTTCTGCAGCATTAAATGAAAAAGTCAAAGATATTGAATGAGTTTAGTTAGCTAGGTAAGTTTACTTACTACCCGGCGTTGCGTAGTAACGTAACTGTGTACACCTCACCTGCACACAGGGTCACTCTGCATCGCTAGCAATCAACTCGTTAGTTAGCTAATTCGTCGTTAACGTTAGTTAGCTAGGTAACTAGTTAAATCAATAGTTAGCTAGACACACAGGCTTGCAAAAAAAAGAGGAAATTGACATGTAGCCTGGTACACATTTCAGCTTGCTAGCCAGCCAATTAACAAAGAAAATGGCTAACGTTAGCATACTAGCTCTTCAATAACGTTAACAGGGGCAACTTGCTTTTACATGAGTTAGCTAGTTTGATGCGATTCTCCAAGACTGTATTTACTGTATTTTCTTCTTAAGTGGAGATGTACCTCACTGAGCTGTTCCCAAAATAAAAACAAACGCCATTTCACGGGCAAATGTAACGTTATTGCTCTTGCTTCTGTGTTCAGCCGCTAACCGCTAGCTAACTGCTTCCTGTTTAGAGTTTGTTTAAAGGGGCAGGCTGCAGTCTTTCCGACATTAGAATCGCTGTGGTTATACCACCCCCTTGTGGACAACCATGTCTCCAATTGATATTCCAATGAAAGTATTACATCCAATTGTTGGATTTCCCACCCGGAGAGAGTATGGAATATTTTTTTAAATCAAATTTTAATTATAGAATTGACACATCGTATATAATAAAAATGTCGTGCAAGTAACGGGCTGTGTTGAATTACAAATAGCATAAACACACCTCGAATGTCAAAGTCGCAATGCTTGTATTGAGCAATACCAATGCTTATATGAAAGCGCATATCACTTTCGAGATATGCGTCTTCCAGTCGGCGAACGCGTTTCCATGTTGCAGTGCGCCTCGTCAATTCTTGAGAGCATTTCAACTGAGGAGAGCACGGTCACACAGGTAGGAGGAGCGATCTGTCAATCATAAACGCCGACTCTACACCGTAAATCTGCAAAATCGACATTTGATCAAATTGACTTTTATCAGAGCAACCAATGAGGGAATAGGATCCGGTTTTGTTCCAAGACCGTGAGTTTCCGTTCACAGTGTTGCCAATGTCGCAGTTTTCTTGCAATTGGGCAACTTTGAAAAACGATGTCGAAGTGGAAAATGTTTTTGGGGGTTATTTATAAGTTGCACCACGGCCGCCATGGCGTTTCAATTAAATATATATATATATATTTCACTGAGACCTGCTGCTGAGTGAGTGGTTCGGAGGGCGGAAGCTGTGTGTTTTGAGAGCAATATAGCGATTAGCTGAGTCACGTGAGACATGTCATTATGGAGATACCCCACATTTCAAACCCTTTTTCCATAAAACATATTAATACTATATAATTGATGCACATCAATAAATAATGGGGACAAAGCACTGACAACGACTTTGGGTGCACTAGAGCGCATTACAAGCGAAGTGCTTTATGCATGCTCAGTTCTTGAGTCTCGGGGGCTGCCGGAGTGGAAATTTGAAATGAAAGTTATGGAACTCCCTCTTGTGGTTCTTTTAATGGTGAAAAGTCCTCACTGAAACTGACATTAGGCTAAATGTGGAGAATGATACACAATGAAGTAGGATGCAGGTCAGGCAACAGGCTGTTAGCCAGCCTGCCAGCTTAGTGGAGTCTGCCACTAGCACAGTCAGTGTAGTCAGCTATCCCCATTGAAACCGTGTCTGTGCCTCGATCTAGGTTGGGCAAAACTAAACATGGCGGTGTTTGCCTTAGCAATCTCACTAGGATAAAGACCTCCTCCATTCCTGTCATTAATGAAAGAGATTGTGATATCACACATCTCAAAATAGGGCTACTTAATGTTAGATCCCTCACTTCAAAGGCAGTCATAGTCAATGATCTAATCACTGATCATAATCTTGATGTGATTGGCCTGACTGAAACATGGCTTTAACCTGATGAATTTACTGTGTTAAATGAGGCCTCTCCTCCTGGTTACACTAGTGACCATATCCCCGTGCATCCCGCAAAGGAGGAGTTGTTGCTAACATTTACGATAGCAAATTTCAATTTACAAAAAAATAAATTACTGCATTTTTGTCTTTTGAGCTTCTAGTCATGAAATCTATGCAGCCTACTCAATCACTTTTTATAGCTACTGTTTACAGGCCTCCTGGGCCATTCACAGCGTTCCTCACGGAGTTCCCTGATTTCCTATTGGACCTTGTAGTCATGGCAGATAATATTCACATTTTTGGGGACTTCAATATTCACATGGAAAAGTCCACAGACCCACTCCAAATGGCTTTCAGAGCCATCATCGACTCAGAGATGCTAGTTCTAGGTCCCAAGAAAGAGATCTGCTGTTGGATCTGATTTTGATTCTCTCTCTCTACCGCACCTGCTGTCTCTAACTCTGAATAAATAAATAAACACTGGCTGTTGTTGACAAGCATATTCAGACATGGAGCTGCTGCAGCAGATAGACCACTTCCTACAGGTAACATCCATAGACATGGAGCTGCTGCAGGTAGATAAACCTCTTCCTACAGGTAACATCCATAGACACGGAGCTGCTGCAGCAGATGGACCACTTCCTACAGGTAACATCCATAGACATGGAGCTGCTGCAGCAGATAGACCACTTCCTACAGGTAACATCCATAGACATGGAGCTGCTGCAGCAGATAGACCACTTCCTACAGGTAACGTCCATAGACATGGAGCTGCTGCAGTAGATAGACCACTTCCTACAGGTAACATCCATAGACATGGAGCTGCTGCAGCAGATAGACCACTTCCTACAGGTAACATCCATAGACATGGAGCTGCTGCAGGTAGACCACTTCCTACAGGTAACATCCATAGACATGGAGCTGCTGCAGCAGATAGACCGCTTCCTACAGGTAACATCCATAGACATGGAGCTGCTGCAGCAGATAGACCACTTCCTACAGGTAACATCCATAGACACGGAGCTGCTGCAGCAGATAGACCACTACCTACAGGTAACATCCATAGACACGAAGCTGCTGCAGCAGATAGACCACTACCTACAGGTGACGTCCATAGACATGGAGCTGCTGCAGCAGACAGACCTCTTCCTACAGGTAACATCCATAGACATGGAGCTGCTGCAGCAGATAGACCTCTTCCTACAGGTAACGTCCATAGACACGGAGCTGCTGCAGCAGATAGACCTCTTCCTACAGGTAACATCCATAGACACGGAGCTGCTGCAGGTAGATAAACCTCTTCCTACAGGTAACATCCATAGACACGGAGCTGCTGCAGGTAGATAAACCTCTTCCTACAGGTAACATCCATAGACACGGAGCTGCAGCAGATAGACCACTTCCTACAGGTAACGTCCATAGACATGGAGCTGCTGCAGTAGATAGACCTCTTCCTACAGGTAACATCCATAGACATGGAGCTGCTGCAGCAGATAGACCACTTCCTACAGGTGACATCCATAGACACGGAGCTGCTGCAGCAGATAGACCACTTCCTACAGGTAACATCCATAGACATGGAGCTGCTGCAGCAGATAGACCACTTCCTACAGGTAACATCCATAGACATGGAGCTGCTGCAGCAGACAGACCTCTTCCTACAGGTAACATCCATAGACATTGAGCTGCTGCAGCAGACAGACCTCTTCCTACAGGTGACATCCATAGACATGGAGCTGCTGCAGCAGATAGACCACTTCCTACAGGTAACATCCATAGACATGGAGCTGCTGCAGCAGATAGACCACTTCCTACAGGTAACATCCATAGACATGGAGCTGCTGCAGCAGATAGACCACTTCCTACAGGTAACATCCATAGACATGGAGCTGCAGCAGATAGACCACTTCCTACAGGTAACATCCATAGACATGGAGCTGCTGCAGCAGATAGACCACTTCCTACAGGTAACATCCATAGACACGGAGCTGCAGCAGATAGACCACTTCCTACAGGTAACATCCATAGACATGGAGCTGCTGCAGCAGATAGACCGCTTCCTACAGGTAACATCCATAGACATGGAGCTGCTGCAGCAGATAGACCACTTCCTACAGGTAACATCCATAGACACGGAGCTGCAGCAGATAGACCACTTCCTACAGGTAACATCCATAGACATGGAGCTGCTGCAGCAGATAGACCACTTCCTACAGGTAACATCCATAGACATGGAGCTGCTGCAGGTAGATAAACCTCTTCCTACAGGTAACATCCATAGACATGGAGCTGCTGCAGCAGATAGACCACTTCCTACAGGTAACATCCATAGACATGGAGCTGCTGCAGCAGATAGACCACTTCCTACAGGTAACATCCATAGACATGGAGCTGCTGCAGCAGATAGACCACTTCCTACAGGTAACATCCATAGACATGGAGCTGCTGCAGCAGATAGACCACTTCCTACAGGTAACATCCATAGACATGGAGCTGCTGCAGCAGATAGACCACTTCCTACAGGTAACATCCATAGACATGGAGCTGCTGCAGCAGATAGACCACTTCCTACAGGTAACATCCATAGACATGGAGCTGCTGCAGCAGATAGACCACTTCCTACAGGTAACATCCATAGACATGGAGCTGCTGCAGCAGATAGACCACTTCCTACAGGTAACATCCATAGACACGGAGCTGCAGCAGATAGACCACTTCCTACAGGTAACATCCATAGACACGGAGCTGCAGCAGATAGACCACTTCCTACAGGTAACCTACGTTCTGATTCAAAAAGGTTCTGTAATATTAACAGTGAAATAAAGAATTGTGGAGATCAAATACTTTGTTCAATTTTAACATATTTTTGGGGGAAAATTGTGAGTTACTTGAAAAAAGTGTAAGGGTGGCAATATTTTTGGCCACAACTGTACAGGAAAAGGAGGACCGAGCTCCCATTCTCATCGATGGGGCTGTAGTGGAGCAGGTTGAGAGCTTCAAGTTCCTTGGTGTCCACATCAACATCAAACTAGAATGGTCCAAACACACCAAGACAGTCGTGAAGAGGGCAAGACAAATCCTATTCACCCTCAGGAAACTAAAAAGAATTGACATGGGTCCTGAGATCCTCAAAAGGTTCTACAGCTGCAACATCGAGAGCATCCTGACTGGTTGCATCACTGCCTGGTACGGCAATTGCTCGGCCTCTGACCGCAAGGCACTTCAGAGGGTAGTGCGTACGGCCCAGTACATCACTGGGGCTAAGCTGCCTGCCATCCAGGACCTCTACACCAGGTGGTGTCAGAGGAAGGCCCTAAAAATTGTCAAAGACCCCAGCCACCCCAGTCATAGACTGTTCTCTCTACTACCGCATGGCAAGCGGTACCGGAGTGCCAAGTCTAGGACAAAAAGGCTTCTCAACAGTTTTTACCCCCAAGCCATAAGACTCCTGAACAGGTAATCAAATGGCTACCCAGACTATTTGCATTGTGTGCCCCCCCCACCCCCTCTTTTACACTGCTGCTACTCTCTGTTTATCATATATGCATAGACACTTTCACTATACATTCATGTACATACTACCTCAATCGGGCTGACCAACCAGTGCTCCGCACATTGGCTAACCGGGCTATCTGCATTGTGTCAAACCCACCACCCGTCAACCCCTCTTTTACACTACTGCTACTCTCTGTTCATCATATATGCAGTCACTTTAACCATATCTACATGTACATACTACGTCAATAAGTCTGACTAACCGGTGCCTGTATATAGCCTCGCTACTGTATATAGCCTGTCTTTTTACTGTTGTTTTATTTCTTTACCTACCTATTGTTCACCTAATACCTTTTTTGCACTATTGGTTAGAGCCTGTAAGTAAGCATTTCACTGTAAGGTCTACTACACCTGTTGTATTCAGCATTTCACTGTAAGGTCTACTACACCCGTTGTATTCAGCATTTCACTGTGAGGTCTACTACACCTGTTGTATTCAGCATTTCACTGTAAGGTCTACTACACCTGTTGTATTCGACGCACGTGACAAATAAACTTTGATTTGATTTATGTGGACAGATCCTAGGCCAGCACTCCTGCTCTAAGACACTGTGGATATGGGCCCAGATCATTTAGGCATATCATTCATTTAATGTATAACTTTATTCTTACAAATGTATGGGTCAATCCCATCAAAGCAAAATAGCAGTTACTGAAATGATCCCACTGCAGGATAAAGTCATAATAACAGAAATAAAGCATGGTAAATATACAAGATGTTAAATAATACATTTTATTCACACCGACTGACAGAACTGTAACTCTTGTAATTGGCCATATCAACAGAGTTAATTAGAATGTGTTTCAGTGCAGCTTATAAAAACAAAAACAATAGACAGTAAAAGAAACAGAATCACAAAATAAAACACAAAACATCCATAAAAATCCATCAATATTGGATGATCTCAACTGCTAACCAGAAGAGTGTTGTCCTCAATAAAGGACCCGTGGGCAGAAGATAATAAACTATTGAGACGCAGCAACAGTGTGTGTCCTCAAACTGAGGGGGTTGAAGGTCCCTCCTCTGCAGGGGGGTCGACGGGAGGCGAAGAGCAGGAAGTAGGCCATCATGGCGGTGAGCTCCAGGGTGATGCTGCAGGTATGAGGCGTGCTCCATCTTTAACTCCTCCTCTAATACACACAGCAGGTCATGATGGAAACGTAGGGCTTAGTGGTTTAAGACAGGAGCTAGGTGAGAGTAGGGGGTAGTCAGGGGCTAGGTGACAGTAGGGTGTAGTCAGGGGCTAGGTGAGAGTAGGGGGTAGTCAGGGGCTAGGTGAGAGTAGGGTGTAGTCAGGGGCTAGGTGAGAGTAGGGGGTAGTCAGGGGCTAGGTGAGAGTAGGGTGTAGTCAGGGGCTAGGTGAGAGTAGGGGGTAGTCAGGGGCTAGGTGAGAGTAGGGTGTAGTCAGGGGCTAGGTGAGAGTAGGGGGTAGTCAGGGGCTAGGTGAGAGTAGGGTGTAGTCAGGGGCTAGGTGAGAGTAGGGGGTAGTCAGGGGCTAGGTGAGAGTAGGGGGTAGTCAGGGGCTAGGTGAGAGTAGGGGGTAGTCAGGGGCTAGGTGAGAGTAGGGGGTAGTCAGGGGCTAGGTGAGAGTAGGGGGTAGTCAGGGGCTAGGTGAGAGTAGGGTGTAGTCAGGGGCTAGGTGACAGTAGGGGGTAGTCAGGGGCTAGGTGACAGTAGGGTGTAGTCAGGGGCTAGGTGAGAGTAGGGTGTTGTCAGGGGCTAGGTGAGAGTAGGGGGTAGTCAGGGGCTAGGTGAGAGTAGGGTGTAGTCAGGGGCTAGGTGAGAGTAGGGTGTAGTCAGGGGCTAGGTGAGAGTAGGGTGTAGTCAGGGGCTAGGTGAGAGTAGGGGGTAGTCAGGGGCTAGGTGAGAGTAGGGGGTAGTCTGGGGCTAGGTGACAGTAGGGTGTAGTCAGGGGCTAGGTGAGAGTAGGGAGTAGTCAGGGGCTAGGTGAGAGTAGGGGGTAGTCAGGGCTAGGTGACAGTAGGGTGTAGTCAGGGGCTAGGTGAGAGTAGGGAGTAGTCAGGGGCTAGGTGAGAGTAGGGGGTAGTCAGGGGCTAGGTGAGAGTAAGGTGTAGTCAGGGGCTAGGTGACAGTAGGGTGTAGTCAGGGGCTAGGTGACAGTAGGGTGTAGTCAGGGGCTAGGTGAGAGTAGGGGGTAATGGTAGGGTGTAGTCAGGGGCTAGGTGAGAGTAGGGGGTAGTCAGGGGCTAGGTGACAGTAGGGTGTAGTCAGGGGCTAGGTGAGAGTAGGGTGTAGTCAGGGGCTAGGTGAGAGTAAGGTGTAGTCAGGGGCTAGGTGAGAGTAGGGTGTAGTCAGGGGCTAGGTGAGAGTAGGGTGTAGTCAGGGGCTAGGTGAGAGTAAGGTGTAGTCAGGGGCTAGGTGAGAGTAGGGTGTAGTCAGGGGCTAGGTGAGAGTAGGGTCTAGTCAGGGGCTAGGTGAGAGTAGGGTCTAGTCAGGGGCTAGGTGAGAGTAGGGGGTAGTCAGGGGCTAGGTGACAGTAGGGGGTAGTCAGGGGCTAGGTGAGAGTAGGGTGTAGTCAGGGGCTAGGTGAGAGTAGGGTCTAGTCAGGGGCTAGGTGAGAGTAGGGTCTAGTCAGGGGCTAGGTGAGAGTAGGGTCTAGTCAGGGGCTAGGTGAGAGTAGGGGGTAGTCAGGGGCTAGGTGACAGTAGGGGGTAGTCAGGGGCTAGGTGAGAGTAGGGTGTAGTCAGGGGCTAGGTGAGAGTAGGGGGTAGTCAGGGGCTAGGTGAGAGTAGGGTGTAGTCAGGGGCCGTGGGGTCGATACGTAAAGCTCTGTTGAAGGCCGTGAGGCTGAAACGTAAAACTCTGACGAAGGCCGTGAGACCGATACGTAAAGCCCTGACGAAGGCTGTGAGACCGATACGTAAAGCTCTGACGAAGGCTGTGAGACCGATACGTAAAGCTCTGACGAAGGCCGTGAGACCGATACGTAAAGCTCTGACGAAGGCTGTGAGACCGATACGTAAAGCTCTGACGAAGGCCGTGAGACCGATACGTAAAGCTCTGACAAAGGCTGTGAGACCGATACGTAAAGCCCTGACGAAGGCCGTGAGACCGATACGTAAAGCTCTGACGAAGGCCGTGAGACCGATACGTAAAGCTCTGACGAAGGCCGTGAGACCGATACGTAATGCCCTGACGAAGGCCGTGAGACCGATACGTAAAGCTCTGACGAAGGCTGTGAGACCGATACGTAAAGCACTGACGAAGGCCGTGAGACCGATACGTAATGCCCTGACGAAGGCCGTGAGACCGATACGTAAAGCTCTGACGAAGGCTGTGAGACCGATACGTAAAGCTGTGAGAAAGGCAGTAAGGCCAATACGTAAAGCCCTGACGAAGGCTGTGAGACCGATACGTAAAGCCCTGACGAAGGCCGTGAGACCGATACGTAAAGCTCTGACGAAGGCCGTGAGACCGATACGTAAAGCTCTGACGAAGGCTGTGAGACCGATACGTAAAGCCCTGACGAAGGCCGTGAGACCGATACGTAATGCCCTGACGAAGGCTGTGAGACCGATACGTAAAGCTCTGACGAAGGCTGTGAGACCGATACGTAAAGCACTGACGAAGGCCATGAGACCGATACGTAAAGCTCTGACGAAGGCCGTGAGGTCGATACGTAAAGCTCTGACGAAGGCCGTGAGGCCGATACGTAAAGCTCTGACGAAGGCCGTGAGGCCGATACGTAAAGCACTGACGAAGGAGGAAGGAAGGCCGTGAGACCGATACGTAAAGCTCTGACGAAGGAGGAAGGAAGGCCGTGAGGCCGATACGTAAAGCTCTGAGGAAGGCCGTGAGCAAACGGAATATCATTGTTGAAGAGTCTGAGGATACACAGTGTTGCAATTGTGATGGGAATGACGTTCCAGAGTTTTCTATAGTCCCCTGTTAGAGTGAAGGAGGTCCAAGCAGGAATGATCAAGGCTGCTGAGAAGGTCTCCTGTGCAGAGGCAGTGAAACGTGACGAAGCAGCAAGTAGAGATGATGAATGCTATGGTAGTGGAGGCCCAGCAGTCTGTGGATGTCAGTCAGTTGATACGTCTTGAACGTCTTTTCCCCTACTCTCCTACCTTCTCTCCCCCAGCCTCCCCTACTCTCCTCCCTTCTCTCCCCCAGCCTCCCCTACTCTTCTCCCTTCTCTCCCCCAGCCTCCTCTACTCTCCTCCCTTCTCTCCCCCAGCCTCCCCTACTCTCCTCCCTTCTCTCCCCCAGCCTCCCCTACTCTCCTCCCTTCTCTCCCCCAGCCTCCCCTACTCTCCTCCCTTCTCTCCCCCAGCCTCCCCTACTCTCCTCCCTTCTCTCCCCCAGCCTCCCCTACTCTCCTCCCTTCTCTCCCCCAGCCTCCCCAAACACTAGTTGTGAATAAGGTTTTGTTGCGTTTATTGCACATGTTAGCAAACAATAGAAGAAACTGGAAATCATTGTGAAAGCAACATAAAGGTTATTGGAACTCCAGAGTCTGTGGGGATCAGGCCCCTGTCTGTGGGGATCAGGCCCCAGTATGTGGGGATCAGGCCCCAGAGTCTGTATGGATCAGGCCTCAGAGTCTGTATGGATCAGGCCTCAGAGCCTGTATGGATCAGGCCCCAGTCTGTGGGGATCAGGCCCCAATCTATGGGGATCAGGCCCCAGAGTCTGTAGGAATAAGGCCCCAGAGTCTGTAGGGATCAGGCCCCAGAGTCTGTATGGATCAGGCCTCAGAGCCTGTATGGATCAGGCCCCAGTCTGTGGGGATCAGGCCCCAATCTATGGGGATCAGGCCCCAGAGTCTGTAGGAATAAGGCCCCAGTCTGTAGGGATCAGGCCCCAGAGCCTGTAGGGATCAGGCCCCAGAGTCTGTAGGGATCAGGCCCCAGAGCCTGTAGGGATCAAGCCCCAGAGTCTGTAGGGATCAGGCCCCAGAGTCTGTAGGGATCAGACCCCAGAGCCTGTATGGATCAGGCCCCAGAGTCTGTAGGGATCAGGCCCCAGAGCCTGTATGGATCAGGCCCCAGAGCCTGTGTGGATCAGGCCCCAGAGCCTGTATGGATCAGGCCCCAGTCTGTGGGGATCAGGCCCCAGAGCCTGTATGGATCAGGCCCCAGTGTGTGGGGATCAGGCCCCAGAGTCTGTAGGAATCAGGCCCCAGAGTCTGTAGGGATCAGGCCCCAGAGTCTGTAGGGATCAGGCCGCAGAGTCTGTAGGGATCAGGCCCCAGAGTCTGTAGGGATCAGGCCCCAGAGTCTGTAGGGATCAGGCCCCAGAGTCTGTAGGGATCAGGCCCCAGAGCCTGTATGGATCAGGCCCCAGAGCCTGTATGGATCAGGCCCCAGAGTCTGTGGGGATCAGGCCCCAGGGCCTGTATGGATCAGGCCCCAGAGCCTGTGTGGATCAGGCCCCAGAGCCTGTATGGATCAGGCCCCAGAGCCTGTATGGATCAGGCCCCAGTCTGTGGGGATCAGGCCCCAGGGCCTGTATGGATCAGGCCCCAGAGTCTGTAGGGATCAGGCCCCAGAGTCTGTAGGGATCAGGCCCCAGAGTCTGTAGGGATCAGGCCCCAGAGCCTGTATGGATCAGGCCCCAAAGTCTGTAGGGATCAGGCCCCAGAGCCTGTGTGGATCAGGCCCCAGAGTCTGTGTGGATCAGGCCCCAGAGTCTGTAGGGATCAGGCCCCAGAGCCTGTGTTGGGATCTGAGTAGTTTAGACCAATATAAGGAGTACATTTGACTTTGTTTTTTGAGAATAATATATGTTTAATAAAGTATCTCAGTTTTTACCCTACCCAGTAGGTGGCGGCAATACACCTTTTTTTGGATGTAATCCGCCAATAAAATCTTGAAGAAGAAGATAAAGAAGAAGAAGAAGAAGATGTCTCACCCCTTCAATCGAATAGATGTATGTCAATGTTAGCATGTACACCCACCTTTCTACATACATCCCATCCGCAGCAGCTTCTTGCACAATTTGCGAGGCTGCTTAGCTAGACAAGACCGATGTGAAACACAGCCAGGTGTGCATTATAAACGAGATACAACATGGAATCCATGTTTGGTTTTGATTTGGAAGGTGGGTGGGAGCATCAAACAATTGGATGCAAATTGTTTCCTGGAAAAGACGATGCACTTTCCATCGGAACCGTCTACGGGATTTATCTTTGGTCTTGGGAAAAGTGTTGTCAAACAGGCACAGCAACGGGTCTGTGGTTGATCTCGTGTGGCTCAGTTGGTAGAGCATGGCGCTTGCAACGCCAGGGTTGTGGGTTCATTTCCCACGGGGGGCCATTAAAAAAAAAAATAATAATAATAATAATAATTAAAAAATAAAATAATAATAATAATTATAAAAAATAATAAAATAAAAACATTAAAATAATATGAATGTATGTACTTGTAAGTCGCTCTGGATAAGAGCGTCTGCTAAATGACTTAAATGTAAATGTTGGTTAATAAATGTTATACAACTAGACACCTGGGCTAGTTAGGCCTACTGCAATAATGCACTTGAGTTGGTTCCTTGTGTTTGTAGCTAGGCTTTGTGTGTGTGATTAAACAGATGTTACACAAACTTCTACTTAGTTAGGCCTATCTCGTTATTAGGCTTAGTCAAGTCACTAATCTAGATGCTGTAACGTGAAAAACGTTTTTTTTTTATTTGTCAGAACTGATAAGATAGAAAATAATACGTCTTTGTTGCTATTTAGATTTATTACGATTGGTGTTAGGATGATTGCTAACAATCATACTTAGGGCTAGGCCTAGGTGCCGTAAGTAAGGCCAGGTGACTAGGCCTAGATGCTGTAACTAAGGGCAGGTGACTAGGCCTAGATGCCATAACTAAGGCCAGGTGACTAGGCCTAGATGCTGTAAGTAAGACCAGGTGACTAGGCCTAGGTGCCGTAAGGCCAGGTGACTAGGCCTAGATGCTGTAACTAAGGCCAGGTGACTAGGCCTAGGTGCCGTAAGGCCAGGTGACTAGGCCTAGATGCTGTAACTAAGGCCAGGTGACTAGGCCTAGGTGCCGTAAGTAAGGCCAGGTGACTAGGCCTAGATGCTGTAAGTAAGGCCAGGTGACTAGGCCTAGGTGCTGTAACTAAGGCCAGGTGACTAGGCCTAGATGCTGTAAGTAAGGACAGGTGACTAGGCCTAGGTGCCGTAAGGCCAGGTGACTAGGCCTAGGTGCTGTAAGTAAGGCCAGGTGATTAGGCCTAGGTGCCGTAAGGCCAGGTGACTAGGCCTAGATGCCATAACTCAGGCCAGGTGTCTAGGCCTAGGTGCCGTAAGTAAGGCCAGGTGACTAGGCCTAGATCCCGTAAGGCCAGGTGACTAGGCCTAGGTGCCGTAAGGCCAGGTGACTAGGCCTAGATGCCATAACTAAGGCCAGGTGACTAGGCCTAGGTGCCGTAAGGCCAGGTGACTAGGCCTAGATGCCATAACTAAGGCCAGGTGACTAGGCCTAGGTGCCGTAAGTAAGGCCAGGTAACTAGGCCTAGGTGCCGTAAGTAAGGCCAGGTGACTAGGCCTAGATGCTGTAAGGCCAGGTGACTAGGCCTAGATGCCATAACTAAGGCCAGGTGACTAGGCCTAGGTGCCGTAAGGCCAGGTGACTAGGCCTAGATGTCATAACTAAGGCCAGGTGACTAGGCCTAGGTGCCGTAAGTAAGGCCAGGTGACTAGGCCTAGATGCCATAACTAAGGCCAGTGACTAGGCCTAGATGCTGTAACTAAGGGCTGGTGACTAGGCCTAGATGCTTTAACTAATGGCAGGTGACTAGGCCTAGATGCTGTAACTAAGGGCAGGTGTCTAGGCCTAGGTGCCGTAAGTAAGGCCAGGTGACTAGGCCTAGATGCCATAACTAAGGCCAGGTGACTAGGCCTAGGTGCCGTAACTAAGGCCAGGTGACTAGGCCTAGATGCCGTAAGTAAGGCCAGGTGACTAGGCCTAGATGCTGTAATGCCAGGTGACTAGGCCTAGATGCTGTAATGCCAGGTGACTAGGCCTAGGTGCCGTAAGGCCAGGTGACTAGGCCTAGATGCTGTAAGTAAGGCCAGGTGACTAGGCCTAGATGCTGTAAGGCCAGGTGAGTAGGCCTAGATGCTGTAAGGCCAGGTGACTAGGCCTAGGTGCCATAAGTAAGGCCAGGTGACTAGGCCTAGATGCCATAACTAAGGGCAGGTGACTAGGCCTAGCATGGATCACAGAAGTTAAAAAAATGCTGACACCGTCCTAACTCAAGGAGAGTTTTGTTGACACGTGAAAACCCTGCTGATTCCCTACTTATAGTCTCCCTGCCAATACTGCACTTTATGGTAGCAGTGTTTGACACCCCGTAGAGGGAATTGGCTAAGTTGCTGGTTACTTTGGCTGTGTCCTAAATGGTACCCTATTCCCCATAGGGGCCCTGGTCAAAAGTAGTACACTATATAGGGCATAGGGTGCCATTTGAAAAGGCAGGGTATGTGTTTTGTTGTCCGTTGTCGCCAAGAGAGCAGAGTGGATTGATAACATATGGGAACATATTGTTTTGTGTAGACCCATCTGGTCAGAAAAGCCGTGTCTGGGGTTGAGGTTGCTGGACAGGTTATAGAGGAGGGGTAGATGTTGGAGGAGCGGAAAGTTGGACCAGGAAATGTTGCTATCAATGAGAGAATCCACAGCTGGCTATAATATGGAGTGAGATTCATTTCTTTATTCTGTAAATATGTCTACCGTGATCCGGGCGTATATTCAACATAAATCATAAATAGAACTATGATCTGTCAATATATTAAAATATGTTGTAAAATAAAACCATAATCCGTTAAAAAAAAAAATATATATATGTAAAATATTTCACAAATTAATCCGTCAATATGATGAATTTGTGAAATATTTTTTTACATATGTCACAAATGAATTTGTGATTTGTAAATACATTCAACCTAGCACACAAATAAAACTACAATTCGAAGAAATGTAAAACGATTTCTGAGCAAATGTTTAGAAAGCCCTAACATTGACAACTGTGAAATGTACTTGTGAATCTGTATTCTGTGTTTAGAACCATTTTTTTTCTTATCTTGCCTTATCTCTCCATTTATTGGGATAATCTTACTGTCTTGTAAAGCGCAGAGTGAAGAAGTGTCTCATTCATGTATATTTTGGGTCGGAGAGAGAATGCTTTCTATCTAGAATAGCTAGCTAATAAAATAATATCTTCATGAAATGTGAGTTTAAAGCTTATTTATTCAGCAATTTATGTTAAAATGTTAAACAAATGACATTCATATGAATGCCAGCAGCATACCACCCTGCATACCACTACTGGCTTGCTTCTGAAGCTAAGCAGGGTTGGTCCTGGTCAGTCCCTGGATGGGAGACCAGATGCTGCTGGAAGTGGTGTTGGGGGGCCAGTAGGAGGCACTCTTTCCTCTGGTCTAAAAAATATCCCAATGCCCCAGGGCAGTGATTGGGGACACTGCCCTGTGTAGGGTGCCGTCTTTCGGATGGGATGTTAAACGGGTGTCCTGACTCTCTGAGGTCATTAAAGATCCCATGGCACTTATTGTAGGGGTGTTAACCCCGGTGTCCTGGCTAAATTACCAATCTGGCCCTCAAACCATCTTGGTCACCTAATAATCCCCAGTTTACAATTGGCTCATTCATCCCCCTCCTCTCCCCTGTAACTATTCCCCAGGTCGTTGCTGCAAATGAGAACGTGTTCTCAGTCAACTTACCTGGTAAAATAACGGTAAAATAAAATAAATAAATAAAAAATGTCAAATTTGACCATTGGGGCACCAGGGCCGTAACCAGAGGTTAGAGTTTAAGTGAGGTTACCTTCAGGAAATGATTTGAAAGTTGAAACTAATTTACTGAATTTCTATATGCTATTTGGAGAACAACAAAGAAAACAAGAAAAAAATGCTCCAAGCCATTATCACCTGTCACAGGTGCAGCGTGGTGAGAGTACGTTTTATTTTATTTAATACAAATGACCCCGAACAAAAACAATAAACACTACAAAAACAAACCGTGAAGCTCAAAGGCTATGTGCCCTAAACAAAGTCAACTTCCCACAAACACAGGTGGGAAAAAGGGCTACCTAAGTATGGTTCTCAATCAGAGACAACGATAGACAGCTGTCCTTGATTGAGAACCATATCAGGCCAAAACACACAGAAATAAAAAAACATAGAACATAGAATACCCACCCCAACTCACGCCCTGACCAAACCAAAATAGAGACATAAAAAAGGATCTCTAAGGTCAGGGCGTGACATCACCTTGACCCCTGTAGGTTCATTCACACCAGTCCATCTACAAACACATTCGCCTATTCGCTATACAGCCGTCATGATATACCCAGAAAGAGGGGAAATATGTGCTATGATTCACACACGTAGCATCAGCAGCGGTTCAGTCAGGTGAGAAGATAAATAAAATCATCAACTCTCTTTTCTCAAATGACACAGCGTTCACATATGTATTCCTAGGCATTAGTAATCAAGCTCTGCACAATCAGACGTCAATGGCGCACACAGACTCGTATTTTATCACATTTACGTGAATTATTTTGAAGATTGCTTACAATTCTGTGTTTAATATCAGCGATTCTGTGGTAAAAACAAAAAGGTGGTTTATACTATATATAATAAACTTCACTTGGCGATCGAGACAAGATGAACAACCACCGATATAAACAAAAACATTTAGACATTTTGTACTGTTTGCATTTTGATGTAGGGGGAAGATGTTCATATATAAAACATATATATATTTTTTTTTTTAAAGTTCCTAACTTGTTTAATAAGATTAGTACAGATTTCTTTAAGGGGACCCCACATGGGGCCCCGACCCCAAGTTTGGGAACCACTGTTCTAATCTCTCTTTCTGATTTGCTTCTTCTTCTTCTTCTCTCTCTGCCTCCTGCGTTGCAGCCTACCTCAGCCTCACCACTGAGCACCACATCACTGTCTATCTCAGTACTTGTCACGTTTGTTGGAATGAGTGGACCAAGGCGCAGCGTACTTCGAGTTCCACTTACTTTTAAATGAATAAAGTTAAACTTATTAAGCAATTACAAAACCAATAAAGAATAAAAGAACCCGTGATGACAATGCAGTGCGAACAGGCAACTAAACATAAACAATATCCCATAACCCCACAGGTGGAAAAAAATGCTACTTATTAAGTATGATCCCCAATTAGAGACAACGATTACCAGCTGCCTCTAATTGGGAATCATACACAAACACCAACATAGAAAAATAAACCTAGAACCCCACATAGAAAATATAAACTAGAACAACCCCTAGTCACACCCTGACCTACTCAACCATAGAAAATAAATGCTCTCTATGGTCAGGATGTGACAGTACTCTACTCCCTGTAAAGCAAAGTCACTATGAGAACTTAGTAGCCCATTTAAAAAAAAAACTGTGTACAAAATATATATTTTATATAATAATTGTTTTAATTAGAAGAAAATGACAGAGGTCCAGACCTTGGTGTCCTCACATGTTGCTACGGACATGACACGCCGAGTGTGTGTTTTCAACATCAGCTCACGTTGGACGCTAACGATAGCTAAAGGCTAACTCGTTAACTGTTTAGACAAACAACCCAAAGTTAAAACTAACTAGTTCATTGTTAATTCAGGAATGTGTAAATTATCGAGAATCTTTTTAGTTTTAAAATCCTGAATTGGTGATCTGGCTAATATAAACTAGAACAACCCCTAGTCACTATGAGAACTTAGTAGCCCTTAATAAAAAAATTGTGTACAAAATGTATATTTTTTATAATAATTGTTTTAATTAGCTAGCTAACGAGAAATATTGCAAAAAAATATTTTTCATTCAGTTTTCTTCCAAGGACTAAACGGAGCAATTGGTTGGTTCGGCAAGACAAAGCACGCTTTCCCGACTGGTGTGGCGGGAAGAAATTGTAACATTATCTGATCGTTTTAAAAGTTAGATATTCAGCTAGTTGTTTTCTGCTCCGTGTAGGCTGTTTCTGCTCCGTGTAGGCTGTTTCTGCTCCGTATAGGCTGTTTCTGCTCCGTGTAGGCTGATTCTGCTCCGTGTAGGCTGTTTCTGCTCCGTGTAGGCTGTTTCTGCTCCGTATAGGCTGTTTCTGCTCCGTGTAGGCTGTTTCTGCTCCGTATAGGCTGTTTCTGCTCCGTGTAGGCTGTTTCTGCTCCGTATAGGCTGTTTCTGCTCCGTGTAGGCTGATTCTGCTCCGTGTAGGCTGATTCTGCTCCGTGTAGGCTGATTCTGCTCCGTGTAGGCTGTTTCTGCTCCGTATAGGCTGTTTCTGCTCCGTGTAGGCTGTTTCTGCTCCGTATAGGCTGTTTCTGCTCCGTGTAGGCTGTTTCTGCTCCGTATAGGCTGTTTCTGCTCCGTGTAGGCTGATTCTGCTCCGTGTAGGCTGATTCTGCTCCGTGTAGGCTGATTGCTAACTAGTCATGTCATTTGTTGTGCACCCTTAGCTACATTTATTAATATGTTGTTGTTTCCTAGTCAATACCGTATCTGATTACTATCAATTAAATTCCTCTCCGTATTGTGTTGAGGGGCAGAAAAAGGTTAAAGTTTAAATTAAAGGCAAAGTTATTCTACTCATACTGTAAATCATTTTCATCAGTAAAAATGATTAACCTGACAATAATAAACGTGAGGGTTTAATTGTGTAACAATGCACAGTCCATGTTATGATAATGGTTTCATATTGTCTGATAATTGTTTATTAAGAAGAAAATGTTTAGAAGTGAAATGACCAAATAAAAGTAAGTGTGTGATGCTTAAACACAGACAGACAGACAGACAGACAGACAGACAGACACACACACACACACACACACACACACACACACACACACACACACACACACACACACACACACACACACACACACACACACACACACACAGTCCTCTAGCCTCCTTTTTAATTGAGTGACTGCTGTTTCTAAGTTCGATCAAATGGCTTAATAACATTGCTATTTCAAACGTCTTGTAACAAGTGGTGTCTGGTAACCATCTTAAACGTCATATTGTTATTGTATTCCTACTGTTCCCACAGAGCTGTCCATTCTGACTCAACATGTGAACTATGACCCCGCTTGGCCTGGTTCTACCACTGACCAGCTGCTTTCAGAGCAACTTTCCACTAGTCAAGCTCCTGTTTCTTTCAGGCCTGAGTTGTTTGATGTGACTGGCTGACTCGGCCAAGGGACCAATAGAAAACGATTCCCAAACTCGGCCCTGTGGACCCCAAAGGTTTGGACATTTTTGGGGGGTTTTAGCTCTAGTATGACTACACAGTTGATTCAATTAATCGATTCGTAATCAAGTTTTGATTATTTGAATCAATTGTGTAATGTACCACGTTCAAAGTCACTTAGGTCCCTCGTTTTGCCCATTCTAGCATTCAATCGAAGAGTAACTGAAAGCCTCGATGCCTGTCTGCCTGCTTTACATAGCAAGCCACGGCCACGTGACTCACTGTCCGTGGGAGTGAACCATTTTCATGAAAGGTTGGTGTACCTAATAAACTGTCCGGTGAATGTATATCACCGATAGTGGCCTACAGTTACCATTAATTCCCATCATTTACAGTTGAAGTCAGAAGTTTACATACACCTTAGCAAAATACACTTAAACTCAGTTTTTCACAATTCCTGACATTTAATCCTAGTAAAAAATTCCCTGTCTTAGGTCAGTTAGGATCACCACTTTATTTTAAGAATGTGAAATGTCAGAATAATAGTAGAGAGAATGATTTATTTCAGCTTTTATTTCTATCATCACATTCCCAGTGGGTCAGAAGTTTACATACACCCAATTAGTATTTGGTAGCATTGCCTTTAAAATGTTTAACTTGGGTCAAACGTTTCGGGTAGCCTTCCACAAGCTTCCCACAATAAGTTGGGTGAAATTTGGCCCATTCCTCCTGACAGAGCTGATGTAACTGAGTCAGGTTTGTAGGCCTCCTTGCTCGCACAAGCTTTTTCAGTTCTGCCCACAAATTTTCTATAGGATTGAGTTCAGGGCTTTGTGATTGCCACTCCAATACCTTGACTTTGTCCTTAAGCCATTTCGCCACAAATTTGGAAGTATGCTTGGGGTCATTGTCCATTTGGAAGACCCATTTGTGACAAAGTTTTAACTACCTGTCTTGAGATGTTGCTTCAATATATCCACATAATTTTCCTACCTCATGATGCCATCTATTTTGTTAAGTGCACCAGTCCCTCCTGCAGCAAAGCACCCCCACAACATGAGGCTGCCACCCCCATGCTTTACGGTTGGGATGGTGTTCTTTGGCTTGCAGGCCTCCCCCTTTTTCCTCCAAACATAACGATGGTCATTATGGCCAAACAGTTCTATTTTTTGTTTCATCAGACCAGAGGACATTTCTCCAAAAAGTACAATCTTTGTCCCCATGTGCAGTTGCAAACCGTAGTCTGGCTTTTTTATGGCGGTTTTGGAGCAGTGGCTTCTTCCTTGCTGAGCGGCCTTTCAGGTGTTGTCGATTATAGTACTCGTTTTACTGTAAATATAGATACTTTTGTACCTGTGTCCTTTGCGGTTGTTCTGGGATTGATTTGCACTTTCACACCAAATACGTTCCTCTCTAGGAGACAGAACGGGTCTCCTTCCTGAGTGGTATGACGGCTGCGTGGTCCCATGGTGTTTATACTTGCGTACTATTGTTGTACAGATGAACGTGGTACCTTCAGGCATTTGGAAATTGCTCCCAAGGATGAACCAGACTTTCGAAGGTCTACAATTTCTTTCTGAGGTCTTGGCTGATTTTTTTTGATTTTCCCATGATGTCAAGCAAAGAGGCACTGAGTTTGAAGGTAGGCCTTGAAATACATCCACAGGTACACCTCCAATTGACTCAAATTATGTCAATTAGCCTATCAGAAGCTTCTAAAGCCATGACGTAATTTTCTGGAATTTTCCAAGCTGTTTAAAGGCACAGTCAACTTAGTGTTTGTAAACTTCTGACCCAACAGGAATTGTGATACAGTGAATTATAAGTGAAATAATCTGAAAACAATTGTTGGAAAGAAACTTGTGTCGTGCACGAAGTAGATGTCCTAACCGACTTGCCAAAACTATAGTTTTTTCAGAAAAAAAATGTGTGGAGTGGTTGAAAAACGAGTTTTAATGACTCCAACCTAAGTGTATGTAAACTTCCGACTTCAACTGCAACATCAGAATGTAATGAGCTAACAGATGCACTGAGCAGTGAACTAAGAATGGGGTCTGAGTGGGTTGATATGAACAAACTGGTGTTGAACATTTCTAACAAGAAACGTGTTGTATTTGGTTCAAGATATATGCTTGCTGATGATCCCCAGTTGAATTTGTCAATGAATAGAACGCGTGTAGAGGAAGTGGAAAAAAACAACTACTAAGCGTCATGTTGGTCGCAGCTTTATCCTGGTCAGAACACATTGATCATATTGTTATTAAGACGGGTGAGGGGAATTGCTTTTACAAGAAAATGTTCAGAGTATGTTACATCTAGCACACTGAATCAGGTGATTCAATCCCTGGTCGTATCACACTTAGAGTACTGTCCAGTTATATGGTCATCTGCAGCAAAGAAAGATATAAAAGAATCTCCAAATGGCTCAGAACAGGGCAGTTAGATTATCTCTTCATTGCTCTATCTATATGAGTATTATCCAAACGCATCAGAATCTCTCATGGCTTCACGTTGAAAACAAATTACCATCCAGTCTTCTGATTTTTCTGATACAGCCTGGAATCGAACCAGGGTCTGTAGTGACACCTACATCGTAACACCACATCGTAACACCACGTCTATACGTGCGGATCTTAACCTGATCACTCATATTCATCACTGAACACCAAGAAGTCAACTCTGTTCACCGCTAACAATTATTTTGTGATAGTCACATTTGGTGGAGACCCCGGGTTTGTGTTACTTCCTCACACCTCCCCCTTCCATCGGAGGCCCGCTGCACCAATTTCAGGTTGTGTACATTGAACTCTTTGTGCTGCTTCGGCACATGTTATCTCGTTTGTGGTCTATTATCTCTGCCGCAGTTAGAGCACCTTGCCTTAGCCTCCACCCCACACTTGCCATACTCATGTGGTCCCCCAACGCTTCGCACAGCGTCTCCGCCCCTTACAGACGCGAGTTACATGTCCAACGCGCCGACACTTAAAGCAGCGAAGTGACGCTCGCACAAACTTCCTAACAGAAAAGCTGATGAATCCTAGATGTACTGGTCGCTGAAGATTCACTTCGAACTCTAACAGCACCGTAGTGCTTTCTACTCCAGCCTCTCTATTCTTACTGCTCGTTCACTTCAACCACTTCCCCCCGCGGTCACCTCCCTCTTCAACTCCTCCATCGGTACTCCATCGGACTCAATTCCTTGTGAGAATGACTCAATTCCTTGTGAGAATGACTCAACTCCTTGTGAGAATGACTCAACTCCTTGTGAGAATGACTCAACTCCTTGTGAGAATGACTCAAATCGTTGTGAGAACGACTCAACTCCTTGTGAGAACGACTCAACTCCTTGTGAGTATGACTCAAAATCTTTACTGAGACTGAGAGCATCCTAATATGGACACCGTACTCTGTAGTACAGTGCCTCACACCTCTAAGAGGGCAGCTTGCTGCTATCAAATAAATAAGCCGTACACTAAATAGACAAGAACAAACACGCAGCGAGCTATCATCATCTAAACAAACTGCCACGTCTCTAGTGTTGTCTGGCTCACACCGCAAGCGCGTCAGGGTTCACAAAGGGGTCAAAGGTAGTTTTGGGTTCACGTGCAGCTGTCAGCATGATTAGTGCTATCTGGGATCCTAAAAGTCCCTACCCTCACCCTAACCCTAACCTTAACCCTTACCTTAACTGTTTTAAAAGTTAACCTTTGGGATGTCCCAAGGATCCCAGATAGCAAGCAGCATCTTCATTGACCAAAAGACCAAAGACATATAGGAGATAATTATTCCTTCATCTTCGTCTTCTTCTTCTTCTTCTTTCATTTTCATCTTCTTCTTCTTTCATCTTCATCTTCATCTTCATCTTCTTTCATCTTCATCTTCTTCTTCTTTCATCTTCATCTTCTTCATCGTCTTCTTCTTTCACCTTCATCTTCTTCATCTTCTTCTTCTTTCTTCTTCATCTTCATCTTCTTCATCTTCTTCTTCTTTCATCTTCATCTTCTTCATCTTCATCTTCTTTCATCTTCATCTTCTTCATCTTCTACTTCTTTCTTCTTCATCTTCATCTTCTTCATCTTTCATCTTCATCTTCATCTTCTTCTTCTTTCTTCTTCTTCATCTTCTTCGTCTTCTTCTTTCTCCTTCTTTCATCTTCATCTTCTTCTTTTTCTTCATCTTATTCTTCTTCAAAATTGTCTGGACTACGTGTCCAGTCCATGCTCCATAATCTTTCTGTTATTCTTCCTCATGTACCATAGAGTTAGGACCATCCTGTTATACCATAGAGTTAGGATCATCCTGTTATACTATAGAGATAGGATCATCCTGTTAGGATCATCCTGTTATACTATAGAGTTAGGATCATCCTGTTATACTATAGAGTTAGGATCATCCTGTTATACCATAGAGATAGGATCATCCTGTTATACTATAGAGTTAGGATCA
>NC_074691.1:33811066-33820384 GCF_029448725.1 Salvelinus fontinalis
GGACACCCTGGACCCACTCCAATTCTCATAGCGCCCCAAACAGATCCACAGATGACCCAATCTCAATTGTACTTCACACTGCCCTCACCCACCTGGACAAGAGGGGAAGTAACTACTACGTGAGAATTCTGTTCGTAGACTACAGATCAGCGTTCAACATCCTTCGTCCCCTCCAAGCTCATCCCCAAGCCGGGGACCCTGGGAGCGAACACCTCAGTCTGCAACTGGATGCTCAAAGCGCTTCATAAATACAGATATGAGTGCTACAGGGCGATAGTCATATAGGCAGGTTACCATGGAGTTCTTGGGAACAGGGACAATGGTGGTCAGTTTGAAACGTTTTGGGATTACAGACGGGGACGTGGAGAGATTAAAAAAGTCTGAAGACACCCGCCAAGCTGGTCTGCGCGTGCTCTGAGAACGCGTCCTGGTGTCCCGTCTGTTATAGGATTCCACCTTCTGTACCTTATACGCTCGGAGTCAGGAAGCAGGCGCAGAAGGTGAGTTTAATAATGAGAATAAGCAGATAAACAAAACAGGAGAAGTGTAACGATGGGGAGCAGTGGTGCGTAACGATGGGGAGCAGGTGTGTGTGACGATGGGGAGCAGGTGTGCATAACGATGGGGAGCAGGTGTGCGTAACGATGGGGAACAGGTGTGTGTAACGATTGGGAGCAGGTGTGCTTAACGATGGGGGCAGGTATGTGTAACCATGGGGAGCAGGTGTGCTTAACGATGGGGAGCAGGGTGTGCTTAACGACGGGGAGCAGGTGTTCTTAACAATGGGGAGCAGGTGTGCTTAACGATGGGGAGCAGGTGTGCGTAACGATGGAGAGCAGGTGTGCTTAACGATATGGAGCAGGTGTGCTTAACGATGGGGAGCAGGTGTGCGTAACGATGGAGAGCAGGTGTGCTTAACGATGGGGAGCAGGTGTGCTTAACGATGGGGAGCAGGTGTGCTTAACAATGGGGAGCAGTGGTGCGTAACGATGGGGAGCAGGTGTGCTTAACGATGGGGAGCAGTGGTGCGTAACGATGGGGAGCAGGTGTGCGTAACGATATGGAGCAGGTGTGCTTAACGATGGGGAACAGGTGTGCGTAACGATGGGGAGAAGGTGTGCTTAACGATGGGGAGCAGGTGTGCTTAACGATGGGGAGCAGGTGTGCTTAACGATGGGGAGCAGGTGTGCTTAACGATGGGGAGCAGGTGTGCTTAACGATGGGGAGCAGGTGTGCTTAACGATGGGGAGCAGGTGTGCTTAACGATGGGGAGCAGGTGTGCGTAACGATGGAGAGCAGGTGTGCTTAACGATGGGGAGCAGGTGTGCTTAACGATGGGGAGCAGGTGTGCTTAACGATGGGGAGCAGTGGTGCGTAACGATGGGGAGCAGGTGTGCTTAACGATGGGGAGCAGTGGTGCGTAACGATGGGGAGCAGGTGTGCGTAACGATATGGAGCAGGTGTGCTTAACGATGGGGAACAGGTGTGCGTAACGATGGGGAGCAGTGGTGCGTAACGATGGGGAGCAGGTGTGCTTAACGATATGGAGCAGGTGTGCGTAACGATGGGGAGCAGGTGTGCGTAACGATGGGGAGTAGGTGTGCTTAATGATGGGGAGCAGGTGTGCTTAACGATATGGAGCAGGTGTGCGTAACGATGGGGAGTAGGTGTGCTTAATGATGGGGAGCAGGTCTGCTTGACTATGGGGAGGAGGTGTGTCTAACGATGGGGAATACCTCATGGTAAACTGTAGAGCCTTTAATCTACCTGATATAGAATACCTCATGGTAAACTGTAGACCCTTTATTCCACCAAGAGAGTTCTCATCCGTAATTATCACAGCAATCTACATCCCTCCACAATTCAACACCACTCTGGCGCTCAACAAACTGTATGGAGCCATAAACAAACAAGAAACCGCTCACCGTGAGACAACGTTTCTGGTAGGCGGAGAATTTAACACGGGGAGACTTAAAACCGTCCTACCTCACTTCTACCAACGCTTCTACTGCGCCACTAGGAGTGATAAAACTCTAATTCTATTCTACCCACAGGAACACATACAAGCCCCTACTTCCTGTTTACAAACCAACGTTCAAACAGGAAGTACCAGTGATGCGCTCAATACGGAAGTGGTCGGATAAAGTAGACGTGAGGCCACAAGATTGTTTCGCTAGTACAGAACTGGGGTATGTTCCCGGGATTCATCCGATAGCATTGAGGAGTTTACCACAACAGTCACGGTCTTCATCAATAAGTGCATAGACGATGTTGTCCCCCACAGTGACTATAAGAACATATCCAAAACAAAAAAAAACATGGACCACAGGCAATATCTGCCCAGGGCTAAAGGCTAGAGCTACCGCATATAAGGAAAGGGACACGGACATGGACGCAATACAAGAAAGCCCACTACGACCTCCGATGAGACATCAAACATGCAAAAAGACATTACAGGAGGAAGGCGTCACGTCTACTGCCGTTCCGATCCTGGCAACCATCATTACACACACCTGGCAACCATCATTACACACACCTGGCAATCATCATTACACACACCTGGCAATCATCATTACACACACCTGGCAACCATCATTACACACACCTGGCAATCATCATTACACACACCTGGCAATCATCATTACACACACCTGGCAACCATCATTACACACACCTGGCAACCATCATTACACACACCTGTGTCTGTGTCCTGTCCCTTATAAGAGGTTAAGGCCATGCAATCTGAGTTGAAACCTGAGTGAGGTGCCCATGTACAGTACGTAAACAGATATATGCACCATATATTTATGTGGTGGACACTTTATACGGTCACATGATATTGTTGTGGTATGTCACAAAATCATATCAGTATTCATTTTATATATCAATATTTTTCTGTCTTGCTAAGTGGATGGGTCTCTACAGAAGGTGTAAAACGGTACAGCCAAATTGTTACTTGCATAGTAGCAATATCAGAAATAGATATTGTCAATATAAATAACATATACAGTATGTACAATAACAATATCAATAACGATATCAGTGATAGACGAGGTAGTTATATGCATACAATCAGGGGTAAAGTGGCTGAGCAGCAGGATAAATAAATAGTAGCAGCAACGTATGGTGTGTGTGTTAGGAGAGAGACATGTGAATAGAGGCACTGCAGATAGTGCTGATGACTGGTCCGTCTGAACCACGCATCAACAAGGGAATCTATATTCGGAGAGCCTGTTTCTGTCCTGCCCTTGACTTTGGTGCAAGGCATGTGATGTCCATAGCCTCTTTGTCACAAAACTCCCTGATCTTCTCAAAAAGATAAGTTTGTCTAGCTGTGTCCAGTCCAGGTGGTGCTTGTACAGGCAGACCATCTATGGGAGGAAGGATGTCAGCGTTGGGCAGCAGCTGAAACCTGATCCTGAAACCTGGTCCCGCCACCCCTCATAGCCTGGTTCCTCTCTAGGTTTCTTCCTAGGTTCTTGTCTTTCTAGGGAGTTTTTCCTAGCCACCGTGCTTCTACACCTGCATTGTTTGCTGTTTGGGGTTTTAGGCTGGGTTTCTGTATAAGCACTTTGTGACATCAGCTGATGTAAGAAGGGCTTTATAAATACATTTGATTGATTGATTGACTGAGTCCAAACGCTCCTTGGTGACAATGCTCCAGAACATCGAAGCTGTAAAACAGGGAATAACAAAAAATCCGAAGACATTACAACCCTGCACATCATCAATTCACCTCCCAAGTTTAGAGAAGAAGAATAACCTCATTCAAAGATAATTATTTTTTACCTGAAGTGCTGGTACTGCTTGATCTGTAGCAGCGGCCTGAAGTACGGAGGCAGGTGGTGTTGCCAGCCATAGCTTTCCACCAGCACCGTACCATCCTCCAGTCCAACCAGCTGTGGGATGCTGACCCCTGTCACAGTGCTGTCCTTCACAACACCAGCAATCTCAGACAAAGTATTCACTCTGGTCTTTCTGAAGCGCTGCTTGACGAGGCCAAAGCAACAGTCGGGGGCAAACTTGTTGTGGCCTGTGATCAGGAAGTGAAGGTCCAGACTGTGATGGAGCTTGTGCATGGTCCGCCAGGCACAATACCAGAGCACAAACTTGTTTTTGTTTTTGCCACTGCAGTTATCACATTTCAGGTCCATATGTGTTTTCCCAACTCCGTAGTTGGTGAAGAAATGGTGCATGTAGTTGATGACTACGCTGCTGCAGTCTAACGTCAGCTGGCTAGCTAACAGCAAGCTTCAACTAGCAATACAAACCAATTGTCATAGCTAGCTAAAGTTAACCAATAGGTTCAATGTTAGCTAGCTAACATAAGGCTATAACTAGCAATGGGAAATGTCATTCTGAGAAAAGATCACTAATGTTACACACACTTCATACACATAAGTTAATGTTCGCTAGCAAGCCAGCCACCTAACCTTAGCTAATGTTAGCTAGCTAACAGCAAGCTTTGACTCGGGATCTTGTGTTTAGACATGTCACGTTAACATTAGCTAGCTAAAAAATTAACTATAATCCCAATCCATAGAGTAACGTTACTATCAATACCAACCGATTGTTATAGCTAGCTAAAGTTAACTAAATAACGTTAGGTTCATAGTTAGTTAGCAAGCCAATGAAAACAACTTTCTGACTAAAATTAGAAACGTATAATATCTGAATCTGTAGCTAGACTCTTACCTGTATACATGGATGAAAGCTTCACGGCAGACTGGAACCCCCTTTATTAAGACATCCTGTGTTGTTTCCGTTTAGTTTGCACAGATTGTTTGGCCCGTTGTGTTGCACTGATTTCAAAACGTGTTATGAAATGAGAGAGTCAGCACGATCGTCGTCCAGAAAGTAGTCCATCACAACTTTTTCCCACTTATCTTTGTCGATAAAATCAGGGCAGTAATGTTATTGAGAGCAGTAGCAACATATTTGCAGTTCTCCATGGCTAACGTAATATCTTTTCGGGAACAAAAAAATGCAGTAGAAACGATTATTTACGCATAACGAGCAGCTCATTTTATAGACACAAGATGCTACACTGACCAATTCAAACTCATCTCATCTCATCGGGATGCCCAGCCCACTCATTATCTCAGCCAATCATGGTTAGCGGGAAGGTTGCTGGCTTTTTCTGTGGCTAAACCAACTAGGCTCGTAATAATATTTGTTTTACAGATGACGTACAAGTTTGATATTAAGGCACATGAAAGTTCACATGTTCGAGAAGGTATTTCTGCCCCCCCCAAAAAACATTTTGATAAAAAATAATACAAAAAAAAGTTCAAACAGCTCTCAGGGGAAAGAGTCTCTGGAACAAAGCTCATCCATGTTATTCTCCAGTGACTGGACATTTGCCAATAGAACAGAGGGGAGCGCCATTCGGCTTTCTCTTCGCCTCAATTTCATCAGGACTCCACCCCTGCTGTGTTTTGGTAGCCCATGGAACAAAGGAATAGGGCCTGGTATGAACAGTTCGAGTTGAAGTCGAATTTGAAGTTGAAATCGAGGCTAGTAACTGTTTATCTGATGTCCAGATGTGCTTGGTGGTCATGTGTGATACTAGTATGAACTTTCTGTACAAACAAGTCAAAATAAACACGGTAAAAGTCACTATATAGCAAAGTTGGGTTGGAACTCGTAAGATGTCGCCCTTCTCCGTCGGCGCCATCTATGTATCCCAAACATACGATAATAATAAATAATATTAGATATATAATGTAGGGTAGCCAGATCAGGTGAGTACGGGTAGGGTAGCCAGAGAAGGTGAGTACTGGTAGGGTAGCCAGATCAGGTGAGTACGGGTAGGGTAGCCAGAGAAGGTGAGTACTGGTAGGGTAGCCAGAGAAGGTGAGTATGGGTAGGGTAGCCAGAGCTAGCGAGTACTGGTAGAGTAGCCAGAGCAGGTGAGTACGGGTAGGGTAGCCAGAGCAGGTGAGTACGGGTAGGGTAGCCAGAGCAGGTGAGTATGGGTAGGGTAGCCAGAGCAGGTGAGTACCGGTAGGGTAGCAAGAGCAGGTGAGTACGGGTAGGGTAGCCAGAGCAGGTGAGCACGGGTAGGGTAGCCAGAGCAGGTGAGCACGGGTAGGGTAGCCAGAGCAGGTGAGCACGGGTAGGGTAGCCAGAGCAGGTGAGTACGGGTAGGGTAGCCAGAGCAGGTGAGTACGGGTAGGGTAGCCAGAGCAGGTGAGTATGGGTAGGGTAGCCAGAGCAGGTGAGTACGGGTAGGGTAGCCAGAGCAGGTGAGTACGGGTAGGGTAGCCAGAGCAGGTGAGTACGGGTAGGGTAGCCAGAGCAGGTGAGTACGGGTAGGGTGGCCAGAGCAGGTGAGTACAGGTAGGTTAGCCAGAGAAGGTGAGTACGGGTAGGGTAGCCAGAGCAGGTGAGTACGGGTAGAGTAGTCAGAGCAGGTGAGTACCGGTAGGGTAGCCAGATCAGGTGAGTACTGGTAGGGTAGCCAGAGCAGGTGAGTACGGGTAGGGTAGCCAGAGCAGGTGAGCACGGGTAGGGTAACCAGAGCAGGTGAGTACGGGTAGGGTAGCCAGAGCAGGTGAGCACGGGTAGGGTAGCCAGAGCAGGTGAGTGCCGGTAGGGTAGCCAGAGCAGGTGAGTACCGGTAGGGTAGCCAGAGCAGGTGAGTACCGGTAGGGTAGCCAGAGCAGGTGAGCACAGGTAGGGTAGCCAGAGCAGGTGAGTACGGGTAGGGTAGCCAGAGCAGGTGAGTACCGGTAGGGTAGCCAGAGCAGGTGAGCACAGGTAGGGTAGCCAGAGCAGGTGAGTACGGGTAGGGTAGCCAGAGCAGGTGAGTACCGGTAGGGTAGCCAGAGCAGGTGAGCACAGGTAGGGTAGCCAGAGCAGGTGAGTACCGGTAGGGTAGCCAGAGAAGGTGTTTGATGGTTACAGCCCTGTTCCACCCATTTATGTTAATTCATTCATATATACAAGTACACCCCATGTTCTTATGCAAAATGAGGCAAATATAAATACAAATTTTTAACACAAAATATTAAATAAATTCCTGCTACAATAAGAACATGTGTAAATGAGTGCATTCTAAAAAGAACAAAAGTTAAATTTGACAAATAATTGTAAAATCTGAATTCCCAACAAAATCCCTGATTCATTATTTGTCTGTGCTTTGATTCAGTCAATATATGATGGATTAAAAAAACTGTCCCCCCCCCCCCCCTCTTCAAACCAACAAGCACGCTCTGACACAAACACCAACATACTTACCACTTCGTTTTCGGATAGAGAGAGATAGAGAGCTACACACACACACACACACACGAACACACACACACACACACACACACACACACACACACACACACACACACACACACACACACACACACACACACACACACACACACACACACACACACACACACACACACACACACACACACATTTCCCTCCATATTGTGCAGTCCTGGGTTGTATTTATCCTTAAACCATAACAGAGAGATAATGGCTGAGGGGACACTCGTAAAAATAGCCTGCCACATGTCTGTTTGGATTAACTTCTCTCTCTCTCTCCTCAACTCCCTCCTAACCTTCCGTATGCCTCCTCCCTCTCACTCTCTCTCTCTCTCTCTCACTCTCTCTCTCTCTCTCTCTCTCTCTCTCTCTCTCTCTCTCTCTCTCTCTCTCTCTCTCTTTCTCTCTCTCGCCTCCCTCCTCCCTCCCTCCTCCCTCCTAACCTTCAGTATGCCCCCCCTCTCTCTCTGTCTCTATCTCTGTCTCTCTCTCTCCTCCCTCCTCCCTCCTCCCTCCTAACCTTCCGTATGCCCCCCCTCTCTCTCTGTCTCTGTCTCTGTCTCTGTCTCTGTCTCTCTCTCTCTCCTCCCTCCTAACCTTCCGTATGCCCCCCCTCTCTCTCTGTCTCTGTCTCTGTCTCTGTCTCTCTCTCTCTCCTCCCTCCTAACCTTCCGTATGCTCCCTCTCTCTCTCTGTATCTCTCTCTCTCTCTCTCTCTCTCTCTCTCTCTCTCTCTCTCTCTCTCTCTCCTCTCTCTCTCTCTCTCTCTCTCTCTCTCTCTCTCTCTCTCTCTCTCTCTGTCTTTCTCCCTCATTCTCTCTCTCTCTTTGCTGTCCTTTCTTTGCTCTCGTCTCTCTAGCTCATGTAGGTTAGGTGCAACGGTAAATAAGGTCTGATAAAGAAGGATCTCCATTCTAAGAAATGTAGTTTTCATAGAAAACAGTTCCTCCCCTCCTCCTCAGTAAATTATTACTGTCGTATTTGGTTTGGATGCCGGATGATTGTCCTTATCAACAGAAATAGGACAGGGTATGTCTCTCCTAGCCTCTGTCCGTGCTGGATTAAAGCAGAGCTTGACTTATTAAAGAGAATAAAACGAGACAAATGGATATTGTTCCTGAACAGAGCAGGATATTGTTCCTGAACAGAGCAGGATATTGTCCCTGAACAGAGCAGGATATTGTCCCTGAACAGAGCAGGATATTGTTCCTGAACAGAGTAGGATATTGTTCCTGAACAGAGCAGGATATTGTTCCTGAACAGAGCAGGATATTGTCCCTGAACAGAGCAGGATATTACCCTGAACAGAGCAAGATATTGTTCCCGACCAGAGCAGGATATTGTCCCTGAACAGAGCAGGATATTGTCCCTGAACAGAGCAGGATATTGTTCCTGAACAGAGCAGGATATTGTTCCCGACTAGAGCAGGATATTGTCCCTGAACAGAGAAGGATATTGTCCCTGACCAGAGCAGGATATTGTTCCCGACCAGAGCAGGATATTGTCCCTGACCAGAGCAGGATATTGTCCCTGGCCAGAGCTGGATATTGTTCCCGACCAGAGCAGGGTATTGTTCCTGGCCAGAGCAGGATATTGTCCCTGACCAGAGCAGGATATTGTTGCTGACCAGAGAAGGATATTGTTCCTGACCAGAGCAGGATATTGTTGGTGATCAGAGCAGGATATTGTCCCTGACCAGAGCAGGATATTGTCCCTGACCAGAGCAGGATATTGTCCCTGACCAGAGCAGGATATTGTCCCAGACCAGCGAAGGATATTGTTCCCGACCAGAGCAGGATATTGTCCCTGACCAGAGCAGGATATTGTTCCTGACCAGAGCAGGATATTGTTCCCGACTAGAGCAGGATATTGTCCCTGAACAGAGCAGGATATTGTCGCTGACCAGAGAAGGATATTGTTCCTGACCAGAGCAGGATATTGTTGCTGACCAGAGCAGGATATTGTCCCTGACTAGAGCAGGATATTGTCCCTGACCAGAGCAGGATATTGTCCCTGACCAGAGCAGGATATTGTCCCTGACCAGAGCAC
>NC_074691.1:33820883-33905883 GCF_029448725.1 Salvelinus fontinalis
GAAGCCTCTGGGAAACAAGACCCTGACCTTTGCCAGTGACTGTCAGAACCAACAGCTTCCTGACAACCCAGAGAGGTTGAAAGAAAATGACTTGGGATACGGACAATTCTGTATTTTTTCTGCATGCCTGGGATCTGAAGGCTTTAACTCAGCTAGGACAGTGAAGAGGGTTAACGTTACCTGGGTGGTCTCTGAGTCTATCCACAGGAAATGAGTTGTAAAGAGTGGCGATAGCAGTGTATTCTGGTGTATAAATTGTACAAACAATTGAGACGACGAAGCAACATACTTGGAAATGAAGGAACCTCTAATCACCCCGGACATGCACAGAAACAGTTGGGGAAGATCTGAGTGCAGCTGGACTGGGACAAAGTAACACTGTCTTTCTCTGATTCCGATGAGAACACACACCTACACACGTTCACACACACTTTCATTAAGAACGGCTTTCCATACATCGATGTGGGGACGACCCCCATCTAAGGGTCTGTGAAGGCCTTTGGAAACATGCAATAGCACAGCTACAGCTGATACCAACAGTGGGACACCACTTGCTTGTGATTAGGGCTGCAAAGGTAGGGGATATTACTGGAAACTTTCTAAGTTAAACCAGTAAACTACCATAATTTGGAAATCTTTCAAGGATTTATGTAATCTATCACTAGACATCTAGTGACCGTTTTGGGCACTTCAGATGATCACAGGCGTCTGTAATATTCTCTGGCCCTCAGTGGAATAAATATGAAATCATTGAATAACACAATTTTTATCAATAAAAAAATGAATGACAAAGCTATAAAACATGATCCAAAATATAAACCATCAACTTAGTGAATACCATTGGTGTTTAATATGAGGGTTTAGTATGAAATATCTATATTACATGTTTTTACCACTGCCACCAGTTTGACGCCAAAACTTGCATTTATTTGACTAAGTCAATATGTGTTTGTTGTCAATGTTTCGGCGTCAAACTGGTTGAAAGGGTCGCAGAGTTAGTTGAAAATATTGCTATTTTCTCTTCATTAATTAGGCTATTTTTTATTTCATCTTTATTTAACCAGATAGGCCTGTTGAGAACACGTTCTCATTTACAACTGCGACCTGGCCAAGATAAAGCAAAGCAGTGCGACACACACAACAACACAGAGTTACACATGGAATAAACTGTCACAATGGTGTGTATAAGTGGCAGAGGAAGTCAGGCGCAGGAGAGTCAAATAGAGTGTAGAATGGAGTACTTTAATTAAAGTCCCAGTAATCTGCTCCATAACACTCACGGAAAAAATATAAAACAAATCTGGGTACGAAGACCCGTCGCACACCTATACACAATCAACACAACACTTGACAACGAACAATCTCTGACAAACACATGAAGGGAAACAGAGGGTTAAATACACAACAGGTAATGAATGGGATTGACAACAGGTGTGTGGGAAGACAAGACAAAACCAATGGAAAATGAAAAATGGATCGATGATGGCTAGAAGACCGGTGAAGTCGACCGCCGAACACCGCCCGGACAAGGAGAGGCAACGACTTCGGCAGAAGTCGTGACATTACCCCCCCCCCTGACGCGCGGCTCCAGCAGCGCGTCGACACCGGCCTCGGGGACGACCCGGAGGGCGAGGTGCAGGGCGATCCGGATGGAGGCGGTGGAATTCTTTTAACATGGAAGGATCTAAAACGTCCTCCACCGGAACCCAGCATCTCTCCTCCGGCCCGTACCCCTCCCAGTCCACGAGGTACTGAAGGCCCCTCGCCCGACGTCTCGAATCCAAAATGGATCGAATAGCGTACGCCGGGACCCCCTCGATGTCTAGAGGAGGCGGAGGAACTTCACGCACTTCAGCCTCCTGGAGCGGGCCAGCCACCACCGGCCTGAGGAGAGACACATGGAACGAGGGGTTAATACGGTAATTAGTGGGCAGTTGTAATCTATAACATACCTCGTTCACTCTCCTCAGGACTTTAAACGGCCCCACAAACCGCGGACACAGCTTCCGGCAGAGCAGGCGGAGGGGCAGGTTTCGGGTCGAGAGCCAGACCCTGTCCCCTGGTACGAACACCGGGGCCTCACTGCGGCGACGGTCTGCGCCAATTTTCTGGCGCCTTATGGCACGCTGAAGGTGGACGTGGGCTGCCTCCCAAGTTTCCTCAGCGTGCCGAAACCAATTGTCCACCGCAGGAGCTTCGGTCTGACTCTGATGCCAAGGAGCCAGAACCGGCTGATACCCTAATACACATTGAAAAGGGGTAAGGTTAGTGGAGGAGTGACGTAGCGAGTTCTGGGCTATCTCTGCCCAGGGCACGAACTTCGCCCACTCCCCTGGCCGGTCCTGGCAATAGGACCGCAGAAACCTGCCCACATCCTGGTTAACTCTCTCCACCTGCCCATTACTCTCGGGGTGAAAACCTGAGGTAAGACTAACCGAGATCCCCAGACGTTCCATGAACGCCTTCCAGACCCTTGACGTGAACTGGGGACCCCGATCAGACACTATATCCTCAGGCACCCCATAATGCCGGAAAACATGTGTAAACAGAGCTTCCGCAGTTTGTAAGGCCGTAGGGAGACCGGGCAAAGGGAGAAGACGACAGGACTTAGAGAACCGATCCACAACGACCAGGATCGTGGTGTAACCCTGTGAAGGTGGAAGATCAGTCACAAAATCCACTGACAGGTGCGACCACGGCCGTTGAGGAACGGGTAAAGGTAAAAGCTTACCTCTAGGCAGGTGTCTAGGAGCCTTGCACTGGGCGCACACCGAACAGGAGGAAACATAAATCCTCACGTCCTTAGCTAAAGTGGGCCACCAGTACCTCCCATCAAGACAGCACTTGACAACGAACAATCTCTGACAAACACATGAAGGGAAACAGAGGGTTAAATACACAACAGGTAATGAATGGGATTGACAACAGGTGTGTGGGAAGACAAGACAAAACCAATGGAAAATGAAAAATGGATCGATGATGGCTAGAAGACCGGTGAAGTCGACCGCCGAACACCGCCCGGACAAGGAGAGGCAACGACTTCGGCAGAAGTCGTGACATAAACAAACATACAGTCAATAATAAAATAGAAAAAGTCTATATACAGTGTGTGCAAATGAGGTAAGATAAGGGAGGTAAGGCAATAAATAGGCCATAGTGGCGAAATAATTACAATATAGCAATTAAACACTGGAGTGATAGATGTGCAGAAGATGAGTGTGCAAGTAGAGATACTGGGGTGCAAAGGGGAAACATAAATAAATAACAGTATGGGGATGAGGTAGTTGGATGGGCTATTTACAGATGGGCTATGTACAGGTGCAGTGATCTGTGAGCTGCTCTGACAGCTGGTGTTTAAAGCTAGTGAGGGAGATATGAGTCTCCATCTTCATTTTTGCAGTTCGTTCCAGTCATTGGAAACAGAGAACTGGAAGGAAAGGCAGCCGAATTGGCTTTGGGGGTGACCACTGAAATATACCTGCTGGAGCACGTGCTATGGGTGGGTGCTGCTATGGTGACCAGTGAGCTGAGATAAGTCGGGGCTTTACCTAGCAAAGACTTATATGACCTGGAGCCAATGGGTTTGGCGACGAATATGAAGCGAGGGCCAACCAACGAGAGCGTACAGGTCGCAGTGGTGGGTAGGATATATGGGGCTTTGGTGACAAAACGGATGGCACTGTGATAGACTGCATCCAATTTGCTGAGTAGAGTGTTGGAGGCTATTTTGTAAATGACATCGCCGAAGTTGAGGATCGGTAGGATAGTCAGTTTTACGAGGGTATGTTTGGCAGCATGAGTGAAGAATGCTTTTTCGTGAAATAGGAAGCCGGTTCTAGATTTAATTTTGGATTGGAGATGCTTAATGTGAGTCTGGAAGGAGAGTTTACAGTCTAACCAGACACCTAGGTATTTGTAGTTGTCCACATATTCTAAGTCAGAACCGTACAGAGTAGTGATGCTGGACGGGCGGGCAGGTGTGGGCAGTGATCAGTTGAAGAGCATGCATTTAGTTTGACTTGCATTTAAGATAATTTGGAGGCCACAGAAGGAGAGTTGTATGGCATTGAAGCTCGTCTGGAGGTTAGTTAACACAGTGTCAAAAGAAGGGCCAGAAGTATACAGAATGGCGTCGTCTGCATAGAAGTGGATCGGAAAATCACCAGCAGCAAGAGCGACATCATTGATATATACAGAGAAAAGATTCGGCCCGAGGATTGAACCCTGTGGCACCCCCATGGAGACTGCCAGAGGTCCGGACAACAAGCCCTCCGATTTGACACACTGAACTCTGTCTGAGAAGTAGTTGGTGAACCAGGCGAGGCAGTCATTTGAGAAACCAAGGCTGTTGAGTCTGCCGATAAGAATGTGGTGATTGACAGAGTCGAAAGCTTTGGCAAGGTCGATGAATATCCCTGTGGTTATGATATCGTTTAGGACTTTGAGCGTGGCTGAGGTGCACCCATGACCAGCTCGGGAACCAGATTGCATAGCGAAGAAGGTACGGTGGGATTCAAAATGGTCTGTGATCTGTTTGTTAACTTGGCCTTCGAAGACCTTAGAAAGGCAGGGTAGGATAGATATAGGTCTGTAGCAGTTTGGGTCTAGAGTGTCTCCCCCTTTGAAGAGGGGGATGACCACGGCAGTTTTCCAATCTTTGGGGATCTCAGATGATACGAAAGAGAGGTTGAACAGGCTAGTAATAGGGGTTGCAACAATTTCGGCAGATAATTTTAGAAAGAGAGGGTCCAGGTTGTCTAGCCCAGCTGATTTGTAGGGGTCCATATTTTGCAGCTCTTTCAGAATATCAGCTATCTGGATTTGGGTGAAGGAGAAATGGGGAGACTTGGGCAAGTTGCTGTGGGGGGTGCAGGGCTGTTGACCGGGGTAGGGGTAGCCAGGTGGAAAGCATGGCCAGCCGTAGAAAAATTCTTATTGAAATTCTCAATTATCGCGGATTTATCGGTAGTGACAGTGTTTCCTAGCCACAGTGCAGTGGGCAGCTGGGAGGACGTGTTCTTATTCTCCGTGGACTTTACAGTGTCCCTGAACTTTTTTGAGTTTGTACTACAGGATGCAAATTTCTGTTTGAAGAAGCTAGCCTTTGCTTTCCTAACTGACTGTGTATATTGGTTCCTAACTTCCCTGAAAAGTTGCATATCGCAGGGGCTATTCGATGTTAATGCAGTACGCCACAGGATGTTTTTGTGCTGGTCAAGGGCAATCCGGTCTGGAATGACCCAAGGGCTATATCTGTTCCTGGTTCAAAAATGTTTGAATGGGGCATGCTTATTTAAGATGGTGAGGTAAGCACTTTTAAAGAATAACCAGGCATCCTCTACTGACGGGATGAGGTCAATATCCTTCCAGGGTACCCGTGCCAGGTCGATTAGAAAGGCCTGCTCGCTGAAGTGTTTGACCGCAGACCCATTACGGACGCAGGCAGTGAGGCAGTGATCGCTGAGATCCTGGTTGAAAACAGCAGAGGTGTATTTGGAGGGCAGGTTGGTTAGGATGATATCTAAGAGGGTGCCCGTGTTTACGGATTAGGGGTTGTACCTGGTAGGTACATTGATAATTTGTGTGAGATTGAGGGCATCAAGTTTAGATTGTAAGATAGACCTTGAACCATAAGGTCTATCTGCTAGAAGCTCATGGACAATTTCTACACAGATATAATAAATTAATACTACTTAGGAATAATCATTTAAAAAAATTCAAGTATAAATTACCAAAATTACGATAGATTACGACCGTTTTTCTGTTAATTACCAAAATGACTGAAGATTCCGGTAACTTTAGTAAATTACCGGTAGCTTTGCAACCCTACTTGTATATTGATTTTCCTTGATATTTAAACTGTTGATGAGACATGGATTAGAGAACATTTATCTTTTCCAGGTAGGGGAGTGTTTCATCTCCTGCCTGTTTGACTTTCTATTTGACATTTGGGTTTGTCAGATTCTGCTTCAGTTTTCTCAGTGTAATAACTACTGTATGTACAGCATTACTATGGAAACCTATTTTTCACATACAGTGAAATAGTCTCTTCGGTGCATTTTGTTCTACTGTGCATTTTGAAGGGGTTTCATCTTGGAGTAAACATCCTAAAGTACAGTTGTAAATAAAGCCGTTGATGGATAAGAAACCCTGGACTCTTCCCTGGACTCTTCCCTGGACTCTTCCCTGGACTCTTCCCTGGACTCTTCCCTGGACTCTTCCCTGGACTCTTCCCTGGACTCTTCCTTGGACTCTTCCCTGGACTCTTCCCTGGACTCTTCCCTGGACTCTTCCCTGGACTCTTCCCTGGACTCTTCCCTGGACTCACTCTCTGTCATGACATTCTTGCCACCCTGTCATGAGTGACAAAGAGAAAAAGACTGACGGAGAGAATCTCATAAATGTAGGCCTATTGTCTGTATCTGTCACTGTCTGTCAGTGTTCATTCAGCCCATCCATCTCGTCTACCTCCCTAGCATCTTCAGGGCATTGACACGTCTCCTACTATTTCTGCTGTGCCTCTCAGTAGGAGAGCTGATGGAAAGACAACGCTGTACGCTAATGTATTTGATGTCAGAAACATTCAAGTTGACCCCTATCCTCCATCTCCTTTACAGACCATTTTCAACTCCACTGTCCTTTTTACACCTGGGGGCACGTTCAGCAGGACACACCGTTTCCTCAGGCCTTACAGGTGGTGCACAGGTTTAGTGCCTAAGGTGTTCACCCAGGAACAAACCGTGACATGGTCTCAAATCCCACAGTCTGCCAGTATAAGAAGTTTTATGAATAGTGGAGCAATGGCTGGATGCTTAAATGTGATGATGCAACACTCCTCAGCAAAGAAAGCACTGGAGTGTCGTTATGGGTTAATACTGGGAATCCCGCTCTTACTATTGAATAATGCTGCTAGCATGACCAGATTGTTTAAGTATGAGAAATGAGCAGGTGTGTTCAGAAGCTCAGGTGTGGTTTAGAGGGCTAATGCTGGTTTTAGGTCCCAGTGATGTGTCCCTGTATAGAGACGGGTCTGACCTAGATCCCAATGATATGTCCCTGTGTAGAGACGGGTCTGACCTAGGTCCCAGTGATATGTCCCTGTGTAGAGACGGGTCTGACCTAGGTCCCAGTGATATGTCCCTGTGTAGAGACGGGTCTGACCTAGGTCCCAGTGATATGTCCCTGTGTATAGACGGGTCTGACCTAGGTCCCAGTGATATGTCCCTGTGTAGAGACGGGTCTGACCTAGATTCCAGTGATATGTCCCTGTGTAGAGACGGGTCTGACCTAGGTCCCAGTGATATGTCCCTGTGTAGAGATGGGTCTGACCTAGGTCCCAGTGATATGTTCCTGTGTAGAGATGGGTCTGACCTAGGTCCCAGTGATATGTCTGTGGGTAGAGACGGGTCTGACCTAGATCCCAGTGATATGTCCCTGTGTAGAGACGGGTCTGACCTAGGTCCCAGTGATATGTCCCTGTGTAGAGACGGGTCTGACCTAGATTCCAGTGATATGTCCCTGTGTAGAGACGGGTCTGACCTAGGTCCCAGTGATATGTCCCTGTGTAGAGACGGGTCTGACCTAGATTCCAGTGATATGTCCCTGTGTAGAGACGGGTCTGACCTAGGTCCCAGTGATATGTCCCTGTGTAGAGACGGGTCTGACCTAGATTCCAGTGATATGTCCCTGTGTAGAGACGGGTCTGACCTAGGTCCCAGTGATATGTCCCTGTGTAGAGACGGGTCTGACCTAGATCCCAGTGATATGTCCCTGTGTAGAGACGGGTCTGACCTAGATCCCAGTGATATGTCCCTGTGTAGAGACGGGTCTGACCTAGATCCCAGTGATATGTCCCTGTGTAGAGACGGGTCTGACCTAGGTCCCAGTGATATGTCCCTGTGTAGAGACGGGTCTGACCTAGATCCCAGTGATATGTCCCTGTGTATAGACGGGTCTGACCTAGATCCCAGTGATATGTCCCTGTGTAGAGACGGGTCTGACCTAGATCCCAGTGATATGTCCCTGTGTAGAGACGGGTCTGACCTAGATCCCAGTGATATGTCCCTGTGTAGAGACGGGTCTGACCTAGGTCCCAGTGATATGTCCCTGTGTAGAGACGGGTCTGACCTAGATCCCAGTGATATGTCCCTGTGTAGAGACGGGTCTGACCTAGATCCCAGTGATATGTCCCTGTGTAGAGACGGGTCTGACCTAGGTCCCAGTGATATGTCCCTGTGTAGAGACAGGTCTGACCTAGGTCTCAGTGATGTGTCTGTGGGTAGAGTACAGTATCACCCTAGGCTGTGAGCCAGTTCAGAGCTCTGGTGAGAGAACAGAATCACAATCACATTTATTCACCAAGTACATTGACTTGGTGAGATGGTGCAGCCAGCATTAGACAAAGTACACAAAACAGAATACGGACAAAAAAATGACACAACGTCTACATACAATATAAATTCAAACCTAGAATTTTAAGAGAGTAGTGAATTTACAGTGGAATATATCTACAGGCTATATGTAGAGGGCAGAGTGCAATAGCTGGTGACTATATGTAGTAAGTGTATGTACAGTTTGTATATACAGTGTTGAACAGAGTACATTTGCAAAATAATGCAGGTTGTACTGTTAGTCAGTGCTGTGGTGATCACAACAACCGTTGCCCGGCTTCACCTCATTATTCCTAATAGCAAAGAGTTTCTGTTAGTTCATTTGCAGAGGTTGGTAACACTATTCAAAAGTGTCAGACCAATTGCCATTCGCTGCAACATATACCCAGAAATAAGGTCTTATTTTCAGCCCATCTCACACCTCCTCCCGTTGTCTCCATGTAACTGTGACATTAACAAGAACACACTGCTTTGGCTAAATGTTTTTTTTATAGAGACTTTAAATAGACACAAACACAACCACAGCCATTAATCAGGTCCTCTCTGCGATGGGTTCAGATAAGCCGGCTGATTCGCCGTTCAAGGACGCTGCGAAGGTCGCCGCGGCGCTGCAGATCGGTGATTGCTGTGTAAATCGATTACTGACACCTCTTACTATCTGTCAAAGAGCGCACACACACACACACACACAGACACAGACAGACACACACACACACACACACACACACACACACACACACACACACACACACACACACACACACACACACACACACACACACACACACACACACACACACACACACACACACACACACACACACACACACACACACACACACACACACACAGACAGAGGGAGAGAACTTCCTGTCTTCTGAGAAAGGATGCTGTTGTTTTTGTTAGTTCGACAGACAGGCGCAGGGTTATCTGACTCTCCCAGCTGTGCCACCAAGCTGTCACCTACTGCTGCTCTGTCCTGGCAGGAGACACCTTTGCCAGCTCTGTAGCCACAGGCGTCTCTCTGTGTGTGTGTGTGTGTGTGTGTGTGTGTGTGTGTGTGTGTGTGTGTGTGTGTGTGTGTGTGTGTGTGTGTGTGTGTGTGTGTGTGTGTGTGTGTGTGTGTGTGTGTGTGTGTGTGTGTGTGTGTGTGTGTGTGTGTGTCTGTCTCGCTGTTTGGTAATGTATGTGCGTGTATGTTCATGCTTACCACCTTCCTTCTTGATGTTCACTTACATCGCTCCCGACAATGGTCTCCCCCCCATTCATTTCCCCCCAGCACCTGTGGCGACATCTACTAAACTGCAGCCACCCAAATTTGCAGCCCCCTCACCCCCCTGTCTTTCCCTGGGTACAAACTCCAATTACCCAGAGCACATCACTGCAAACAGCCACTTTGTGGCCAACCACCTGTGACTGCATTGCTGGGGCCCTGCCCTCTAGAGGCGTGGAAACGTCCCAAGCCCCCTCGGCAGCCAGCGATTGATTAAGGAGATCAACATTGATTAAGGGAGCAGGGGACATCTGGACGGCCCAATTTATGGCCCTCATCAATTATTCAAATGCACTGCCACCGAATTGGATTAGCGGTGACGATTCTCCTGCCATTGGTTCGTTTCCATCCCCTGTGGTGTTGCTTTCATCAGCTCATCAGGCTGCTGAAAAAGGAGAATGTCTGGTTGGAGTTAGGCACTTATAATGCCTTTCTGTGTGTGTTTGTGGTGTGTGTGTGTTTGTGTGTGTGTGTGTGTGTGTGTTTGTGAGACCTAAGGCTTGTATGTATGGTCGCTATGGCACAGCCCCACAGAGCCAAGGCCAGCGGGTTATTCATATTCATGTTGTTTATGTTGGAGACGGCTCTCTGTGTGTGTGTGTGTCAGAGAGAGAGAGAGAGAGAGAGAGAGAGAGAGAGAGAGAGAGAGAGAGAGAGAGAGAGAGAGAGAGAGAGAGAGAGAGAGAGAGAGAGAGAGAGAGGGAGAGAGAGAGAGAGAGAGAGACCTGGACTCAGCTGTTAGGCTTCTCTCCATTGTATCTCTAACACAGGGGGAACAAGTTCAGTAGCTGCAAGGAATCTTGGGATACCATCCGGGGCTCCCACAATCCCTCAAGGCTTCCCCACACACAGGACCTTCCTGTGTTCCCTCATTGGTTCTGAATGACAAGGTTGGTTATACCCCGAATCCACACAATACTAGCCTGGTCCCAGATCTGTTTGTGCTATCTTGTCAACAATGACCAACAGAGTTGGAAAGACAACGTGTCTGCTAAATGACTAAAATGTACTACGATCAGTAGGTGCATTAGCAATGTTGAGGGATACGATACGGGAATCACTGCTCCAACATATGATTTATTTCCTCCCATTCCCCCAGGCCGTTCGGCCCTGTGTTGTCCTGTTCATTTCCTCCCATTCCCCCAGGCCGTTCGGCCCTGTGTTGTCCTGTTCATTTCCTCCCATTCCCCCGGGCCGTTCGGCCCTGTGTTGTCCTGTTCATTTCCTCCCATTCCCCCGGGCCGTTCGGCCCTGTGTTGTCCTGTTCATTTCCTCCCATTCCCCCGGGCCGTTCGGCCCTGTGTTGTCCTGTTCATTTCCTCCCATTCCCCCAGGCCGTTCGGCCCTGTGTTGTCCTGTTCATTTCCTCCCATTCCCCCAGGCCGTTCGGCCCTGTGTTGTCCTGTTCATTTCCTCCCATTCCCCCAGGCCGTTCGGCCCTGTGTTGTCCTGTTCATTTCCTCCCATTCCCCCGGGCCGTTCGGCCCTGTGTTGTCCTGTTCATTTCCTCCCATTCCCCCAGGCCGTTCGGCCCTGTGTTGTCCTGTTCATTTCCTCCCATTCCCCCAGGCCGTTCGGCCCTGTGTTGTCCTGTTCATTTCCTCCCATTCCCCCGGGCCGTTCGGCCCTGTGTTGTCCTGTTCATTTCCTCCCATTCCCCCGGGCCGTTCGGCCCTGTGTTGTCCTGTTAATTTCCTCCCATTCCCCCAGGCCGTTCGGCCCTGTGTTGTCCTGTTCATTTCCTCCCATTCCCCCAGGCCGTTCGGCCCTGTGTTGTCCTGTTCATTTCCTCCCATTCCCCCAGGCCGTTCGGCCCTGGGTTGTCCTGTTCATTTCCTCCCATTCCCCCGGGCCGTTCGGCCCTGTGTTGTCCTGTTCATTTCCTCCCATTCCCCCGGGCCGTTCGGCCCTGTGTTGTCCTGTTCACTTCCTCCCATTCCCCCAGGCCGTTCGGCCCTGTGTTGTCCTGTTCATTTCCTCCCATTCCCCCAGGCCGTTCGGCCCTGTGTTGTCCTGTTCATTTCCTCCCATTCCCCCAGGCCGTTCGGCCCTGTGTTGTCCTGTTCATTTCCTCCCATTCCCCCAGGCCGTTCGGCCCTGTGTTGTCCTGTTCATTTCCAAAGGGCGATAGGAGTCTGCCGGTCCCTTCTACACAGCTCAAATCCATTATCACCAGGGAAGTGATTTGAGATGTAAGAAAACAATACTACAATAACAAATTTAATGTATTTTTCAACCGGATAATCAATTTGTTCAGATGTGGGACCGTGGCCTGGTGTGTGTTGGTCTCTGTAATACGTGTGTCAGAGAGAGTTGTGCTGGTAAATGGCCTGTGCAGTTAAGAATGGGTTGCATGGTCGTTATTGATTAGGGGGGAAATGGCGGAGTGGATTTGTGCGCCCATAAAGGAGAGCCATGTACTGACCTTCAGGCAGCTGGTTCAGGTGTGTGTCTGCATGGATTGTGTGTTAGTGATGCATGTGTGTGATTGTATGTGGTAGGGCGTGCATGCTTGTGTGTAGGGGGGCAGATGGATGGGAGCGTTTAGTGTGAAGCTGTGCCTAGTACGCCTCATCTCAGGAAGTTGGATGATTTGTAACACAGGGAGCCATTGATAGAGGGACGGTAGTTGGAATGGTTGTGGACCTATAGGCTGATGCATTGCCCAGTAGATGATATAAAAAGCTGAAAATGAGGCACTACGAACAGGGAGCACTAAAAAGCCTTTATCTGTCCAGTCCGGTTACGAGTCCAAATCAAACTGGTAGCGTGTACTTTCCTGGGTCCCTCCACCCTGGGCCCCTCCACCCTGGGCCCCTCCACCCTAGCTAGGGAGCCCCTGACTGACTTCTGTTCCTGGCCCCGTGGATAGCGTGCTGTGAGGGGTTTCTCCCCATCTACCCCCAGCTTCTGTGGCGTCTGTGTGTGTTGGGAGGGCTGGCTGGGGCATTATTTGGCCCGTCCCGTTTTCCTCGCTAGGCGCTACAGCTACCCGTCTCTCTGTTGTCTCTCGGCAGATGTTTACCAAGACAGATAGGACGGCGAATGGCAGACTAATAATGGTAATTGCTTCCATCTGCTCGCACACAGCTGTCAATAGCGCTCGCAGTCAATCCTCGGAATTAGCCTAGCGTGGCACAGTCACGGTAGCATTCTTATCCAGCCAGCCGTCAACCATCAGCATGTCTGGGTTTGGGGCACAATACTGAAAGCTCACTCACTCCCCTCTCCAGTTGAAACACTGTTTTTACTACAGGGATGAGGAGTGCGTAATGACGGGGGATTCGACTAGGCAGGGTAATACACTGTTCTGAGAATATGCCTGCCTCCCAATAATCTGTCCCTTCTCCCAAACTGTGACTTACACTCCACCCTCGCATTTAAAAGCGTTAGTGTGGTGTAAGCAGTTGCTAGATAGTTTTCACCATTCTTATAACATCTACTTTTAAATCCATGAAGGGAAGTGAACGAGTGTTATTGAGAGACCACTGAGAGAGAGATGTGAGAGAGATGTGACACCGGTAAGGGTTTCTGGACAAACATTTTCAGATGGTTTTCGGTGAGGCAGTGGACTATCACGAATGTGTGAAAAAGTGAATGGTTTATAGGAGAGTGTAATGTAGCAAGTGAAAGACTAGCCGACTTTTAGGAGGGAAGAGACCTTTTTAAAGATGAAGGGAGAGAGGAGAAAAGGGAGGAGGAGAGAGGCTTTTAGCACTGGTTGTGGTATGACACCTTTTAACGGTCCTGACAAAACCCTCCTCTCGCCTCTCTCTCAGCTTCATTCTTCAGGGAGTTCATGAGAGAAAACGAGTCGGCCATTAGAGACCCAACAGTGCTGCTACTCTGAGTCTGTTGGGCAGACTTCTAGTGAAACTCCCACACAAACCACCTCACCTTGATCGCATTCATGCTAAAGGGAGAGTTCACTTTTTTGTTTGCAAAGTTGTAGCATAGTCTTGACTTACCTGGGTGTTGTCGTTTTCATCCAAACGGTTTAATTTGTTCCTTTGCTGTTGGAAACAGTGACAAATGACAACACTGTAGGTACGTCGAATATCTACAAAAGTGAACTGTTCTTTTAAACATTTAGTAAACAAGTGAACTATTCTTTTAAACCTTTAGTAAACAAGTGAACTATTCTTTTAAACCTTTAGTAAACAAGTGAACTATTCTTTTAAACCTTTAGTAAACAAGTGAACTATTCTTTTAAACCTTTAGTAAACAAGTGAACTATTCTTTTAAACCTTTAGTAAACAAGTGAACTATTCTTTTAAACCTTTAGTAAACAAGTGAACTATTATTTTAAACCTTTAGTAAACAAGTGGTAAAGGTGTTTGTTCAGCTAGGAAGTCATGGCAACCCCTCATACCATCCATTAATAGTCAAGCAAGCCCTATATCACTAACAGATAGATTTGTTTCTGAACATGTTGCAGCTGAGACGGGGTTGGAGACACACTGGGTTGGAGACACGGGAGGAGGTCGGCACGATCCATTAGCAGATCCACAACTCCTCCAGCCCTTCCCAGATTGACCTCCTCTCAACACCACTCCTACCCCTCTCTATCTCCGTCTGGATAGATCCTCTAAACTCAGACCTCTGCTTCTCTCGCCTCCTCACCGGCCTCTTTCTCTCTTCTTCACATCAGCGTGGCTGGGAGAAGGGCGGAGGGAAGGGTTGGGGGGCAGGGGCTGTGGGAGTGTGAAAAACCACCACCCCTAGCACGGCTGCAATCATAGCATGGCTTCATCATCTTCGTGCCCCCTATCACCCTCTCTCCCCTCCTCTCCCAGTCGCCTCTCTCTTCCATTATTCCCAGTTCACTGGTTGGAATATTAGTGTGACGCTCTGCGCCCTCTTCCACTTTCTCTCCCCCATTACTCCCAGTTCAGTGGCTGCTATATAGGGTGACACCAGGACCAATTCAATTCCATGTCCCCGTCACCCCGTGCTGAGGAAGATTGACACACACTATGCCTCCCTCCCTCCCTCCCTGTCTCCCTCCTTCACTGTGGGTTCACTCAGATTGGCAGGTCTCTCTCTCCACTCTATTTTCTAACCTCCCTCTCTTTCCTCTTCTGTCACTCCCTCTCCCTCTTTGCCGTCTTCTTTTCTGGTCTTTACTGCAATCCAGGGTTGGTGTTATTCTTACCTGCTAATGGTAATGGTAAAGGATAGTGTAGTGTACAGGAAAGCTGATCCCAGATCTGTTGACCAGGAACACTGTCTGTCTAGAGCTCTGGGAGTCTTTTACAGCCACAGGCAGCCTAATGGGCATCAGGTGTGAGCTAATTGATTGGCGTCTTAGGCGTGTTGTTTGGCTCCCTTCTGTCCTTGCTTTGTGATTGATCAGTGTCTGTAGCACATTTTGTGGGTTTATTTACTCTGTAATTCACCTCAGACTTTTGACACCTTTAGTCAAAGTACTGGATGTTTTCCCATTATTTCACTTCCTTCATCCGTTTAGTCCCTGTTAGCTTAGCTATGCTAACTACTCGGCACCAATGGGAATTTAGCCATTTATCTGGCTAGCAAACCTACTAGGGACTACAGCTGAAAATTAGCTATCTAGCTAAATCTGGTGCAATGGCATTTTCTACATGGTCCCTGACAAATAAACAAATAATTACTATAAAACTCAAACTCGTATTGGACTGCAGTAGAATCTTTACCATAGCAATATGAACCAGCTGAAATGGTCAGTACTTTGAAATATAATATTCTGAAATTGAGAAACTCTATGCACAACGACTACTTGTAACAATTTCCACTGAAAATGTCTCAAAAACACTTGAAGAACAGTGCAGATGCAAAGTTTGGTAACAGAATGACGGCACAAACAGCACCAAGTGTCATTCTGTTACCAGAATGGCGTCACAACAGCACCAACTGTCATTCTGTTACCAGAATGACTGCACAAACAGCACCAACTGTCATTCTGTTACCAGAATGACGGCACAAACAGCACCAACTGTCATTCTGTTACCAGAATGACGGCACAAACAGCACTAACTGTCATTCTGTTACCAGAATGACGGCACAAACAGCACTAACTGTCATTCTGTTACCAGAATAACGGCACAAACAGCACCAACTGTCATTCTGTTACCAGAATGGCGTCACAACAGCACCAACTGTCATTCTGTTACCAGAATGACGGCACAAACAGCACCAACTGTCATTCTGTTACCAGAATGACGGCACAAACAGCACCAACTGTCATGCTGTTACCAGAATGACGGCACAAACAGCACCAAGTGTCATTCTGTTACCAGAATGACGGCACAAACAGCACCAACTGTCATTCTGTTACCAGAATGACGGCACAAACAGCACCAACTGTCATTCTGTTACCAGACTTTGCATCTGCACGGTTCTTCAAGTAAATGTTTTTGTAAAATGTTCAGTGGTAAAATTGATACAGTAGTCTTTGTGCATAGAGTTGTCTGGATTGATACAGTAGTCTTTGTGCATAGAGTTGTCTGGATTGTTTATCTTTGCAAGCATTTGTTTTTGTTTGACATGTATTTAATAAAGAGAACATTGGAGGCTCAGCATCATCCTGTCACCGTGGAATTGCACATAAAGCAATTGTACACGAAAGGGTGTGTGTTGTGACTGTTTTTACCGCGGCTGTGCTGCGGCCTTAGGTACGAGGTGAAGGCATCACAACTAACAACTTTGAGTGTACAATTGCTTTTCTACTACGGGTTACCATACAACACATTAAAACAACGTGCTGTAGGGTTCTGCTTCACCTGTGCCGTTCTACTCTGAGGGAAACGGGAAACATTCTGCTTCACCTGTGCCGTTCTACTCTGAGGGAAACGGGAAACATTCTGCTTCACCTGTGCCGTTCTACTCTGAGGGAAACGGGAAACATTCTGCTTCACCTGTGCCGTTCTACTCTGAGGGAAACGGGAAACATTCTGCTTCACCTGTGCCGTTCTACTCTGAGGGAAACGGGAAACATTCTGCTTCACCTGTGCCGTTCTACTCTGAGGGAAACGGGAAACATTCTGCTTCACCTGTGCCGTTCTACTCTGAGGGAAACGGGAAACATTCTGCTTCCCATTATATGAAATGAATCCATTAATTCCAGTACACAGTTTCCATTTCACACCTGCTGTGTGAAATAACAATATTTAAATAAATAATTTCATATGAATAAACACAAACTACAAACCACTGTTTCATAATAAAGTTTATTCTATATTACAAATAGTATTTTGTTCTTGACTGCAAAATAGGAATGCATTATATTTACATACACAGGTATACAATTAATTATAGCAAAGTTAGAGAAGCTGGCCTTTTCCCCCAGGTTTAGTTTTATCTCTTGATAGGATACTCTTTATCTCTCAGCAAATATGGTAATAGTAAAAGTATTTCTACTGTTTCTGTAACACCTGCTATAACACTGAGCTCTAGAGGGACCTATCTTCAGTTCCTACAAAACGTTGAAGGTGGAAGCTTTATCGAGTCCCTCGGCAACAAAGGGGTCAGTAGTCTCAGACGAGCTTTGTCGCCGGGGAACAGGGGGGAAATGGAAACACCGTATGTTACAACACCAGGGGGCAGATTCACTACAACATTCTAGGACATTCATTCTCTTCACCACCAAATAAAAACAATGGACTTAGAGAGAAAACTTTGGGTAGCTAGAGACAGTATAATACATGGGTAATAGTGGGTCAATTTACAGTCTCTAAACTTAACAAGGGCTCCTAAACGTTGAGTTCTCTGCCAAGCTCAGTCTTATTTCCAAACTATTTTACCTGGGATTTTCCATCAGACTGAATTAATACAGTAGATTCCTTTCAGTTCTTTCTTACTGTTTATTTGATCACAAGCTTTGTGAACAGTTTGAACATGTTGGCAGTGTAGAACGTCCAGAGAACACGCTGTTCATGAATGTACCCCCTCGAACCTGAATACCAACCACTGACAGAACTCACCCCTTTAGACAGTTCAGTTGTGGATGAATTAGATATGGTTCATACAATAGACAGCGATGGTGTGACGGAAATAAAACACATTTTACAAAACTCAATCAACTAAGAAGCTTTCAGGATCAGAGCTAGTGTGGCTATTGAAGCTTCCAGACACCTGCTTCTCTTTGATGAGTTCATCAAGAGACGTTTAATCGTTTGAAATTGTCCAAAGGAGAGTTTTTTTGTTTGTTAAAACCACTAGAATCTTTTCAGTAAGTTTGTGCAGAACACCTTTAGATGTAGCAGTAGAATCGAAGGACAGCAAATACTAACAGACAAGTCATCTATGATTGACTTGAATGTATTGTAACCCCATAAGACCATAAGGATTCCAATAATGAGGCATGTTGTGCGAGCAAGCTGAGCAAGCTTTTTCATTGAACCCTGAAAGCCCTCCTAATGCTAGTTCCCGATGCACTGAGCTCTTCAGATCAAACAACTGGCAAAACAGAATCTAAAACAACACATCCACAACTATAGTAACAGGTGGCGCAAGAAGACGTTTACAAGGTAGCTTTGCAGCCAGTCCTAGGCTTACAAAAATAAATGTCATTTTTTGAATGATAAAATAATAGAATCCAAAGGTAAGGTTATAGGCTCGGGGAGATAGTTTCCAGATGAAAACACAGACAGACACTAGAGAAGCAATAGCAGCCAAGGAAAGAGCAAGAAGCTCACTGCAGAATTAGTCTATCAGACCCAAAACCTGAGGGTTCTGGAGCTGATGAATAGTCACTAACTATTGGAACATGTATATGGATGGGTGTTAGAGGACCATCTACTCTGAAAGGACTAAGCAAAAGGACTGAATGAATTAAAACTTAGTCGTGAGTTATTGTACTACATCAGTCCATGAGAATTCAAAATAACCGTTTTGTTTGTGAACCGTTTAAAGTTTCCTAGTAGCAGTAGATAAATATATTTGATTGCAAGGCAGTTCCGTTTCATAACATCCAAATAGGTCAGCATGCAAGGGTATATAATATATTGGATTTTAAGGTACCACTTTATTCTTATTAGCATCTAACACTTTCACAAGACATGGTAATGAGAGGTTTGCATGGGCTGAACGGGAGATAAAGGTTCCACCTTAACGGTTAGTTATAGTTTTAACATGAACAATCCACTTTTTTCCCTCAGATTTTTCTTCCAAGCAAAACAAAGAAAAGAACACATCCACATCATCATTTGCAAGGCTTATTTTCTCTATTTTCCTCTTTTTTTTGTCGTTTTAAATTGAAGTTTTACATGCGCTTAAAAAGCCAATAAGGACCGAAGGTGGACCGAGGGCGGTCTCCACACATTCACATCACCACATGGGGCACGTTGTCAAGGCAAAAGAAAGGTCAGAGGTCTAAAGGAAAGGAGGGTTTCTCCATCGTTTCTCCATCTCTCTCTATCTCCCTCTCCCATCCAGGTTATCACATTCCACAAGTCTGTTCATGTCCGTTTCCGGTCGTCTATTTGACGTCGACTTGTTTTTCTCACTCTAGTTTCAGCTTTTTGAGGCTTGGAGAAGGCTGCGGAGGACGACTACACTAACACACAACATGAGCGACCCAGAGCGCTCAGAGTTTGGGATTCCCGCATGGAAGCTGTCTCCACACTTGTGCAAAAAAACTGACGTGGAAAACCGGACAAAGAGGGAAGAAAAACGGTGTGCCAAACACGGGAGAAACCGGGACGGCAAGGAGGAGAGCGGGACTCGTCCGCGGCTCCCCCTTCGGCACACTGAGGTCAGAAAATCACACAGGGTTAAGTCTTTGTTGTTGTTGTGGGGTGGGTTTTTCTTTCACCAAATCCTTTTCCCGTGTCATTTCCTTTAAATACATTGTTTTGAAATAACTTTTTTTGTCTTTTTAAAATGTCAAGCTCCTTTGGTTTTTCGGCTGACCAGTTATGTCCATCAATTGATTCCCCCCGTCCCAAGTCTTTACAGAAGGTCTCTCTCTCTCAGCAGAGCAGATCCCATTTAAGCAGTACCGCACCGTCTCTGTCATGTATAAAGCATGGGTCCATGGTAAGACTGCTCTAGTGAAGCGTCCCTCTCCTCCTCTCAGTAGATGTCAGTCAGCTCCCCTAGTATTCAGACAGTGTGATCAGAGGGTGAATCAGGAGTAGAGATCCCCTCAGGACAGCTCTTGGACAGCTGCCGTGTGTATCTGTTTGTGTGTGTGCTTTGATAGACCGGCGAGTGACCTCCATCCGTTAGCAGCACACACGGGTCAGACTGACCGTTCCAGGTGTCAGAGCTGCCGGGTCACTGTGGTCAAGAGTTGGATGTGTGCTTCTCGTCACAGAGGAAGACCAGACAGACCTGGGTCTGTCCTCCACTAATTAGTCTTATAATAGTCAGGATAATTGAGCAAGCCAGACAGATTCAGAAGATGAGGATTGTTTATCTATAGTTACTTGGAGGGGTTGGTTGGTGGGTGGGAGCAGACTTGTGCCAATGCAACAAAGGGGAATCTGTTCTTCTCTGGATTTCAAAGTCAGTCAGGTTTTCGGGGAAAAAAAGGAAAATTCAAGAAGCACTAACTCTCCCCAGCCCCTATCAGAGTTTCTTTAAATACACCTCAAAGCTACATTGAGAAAACAATTCTGGAGTTTGCCTATTTCCCAATCTTAAGAGCTGTGTGAACCAGGCAAACCTTCCGTTTTTTTGTCTTCAGAGGTGGTCATTTTGGTTTCCTCATTTATATAATACCACTTTGTTTTTCGCCACTTTTAGATAATAAAACAAGCATGAAACTCAAATGAACAAATCCCACCCGCTGTCGTTTCAACAATATTTAAACCTCAGTAAAAGCTAAACATTTCATTTGGGTGGTATTTCTTATGTTACATTTATCAAGTTTTGAAACCAGACATAAACAAATGCACGTGGCAATGACTCTCCATACTTTTTTATGAAATTGCACAAACTCCAAACATATTGCAGTGCATGTTGGGATATCACTTCGCTCTGAAGCCTGCAGCCTTGCTGGCTCGGTCACCAAGGCGATCTGTCGGGTCTAATTAACCCCTAACACACTCAATCATTTTCACTCCCTCAGCTTTGGGACACTTGTGTAAATGGCAGGGGTGCGTGTGAACGCCGAGGGGCGAGGGTTAGGCGGTGATTTGGGATTCACCCTCTTTCCCTCACTTCCTCATTCCCTTGTGGTGGAGTAGTGAACGAGTGCACACTTCAGGAGAAAGGAGAGATTATCAGCACACAATGTATCACTCTGTCTTTCTCATTCTCCCCCCTCCATCCTCCTTCTCTTCTTTCTCATTCTCTCCCCCTCCATCCTCACTCTCTTCTTTCTCATTCTCTCCCCCTCCATCCTCCTTCTCTTCTTTCTCATTCTCTCCCCCTCCATCCTCACTCTCTTCTTTCTCATTCTCTCCCCCTCCATCCTCCCTCTCTTCTTTCTCATTCTCCCCCCTCCATCCTCCTTCTCTTCTTTCTCATTCTCTCCCCCTCCATCCTCACTCTCTTCTTTCTCATTCTCTCCCCCTCCATCCTCCCTCTCTTCTTTCTCATTCTCTCCCCCTCCATCCATCCTCCCTCTCTTCTTTCTCATTCTCATTCTCTCCCCCTCCATCCTCCCTCTATACTTGTTCATTTTTCCCGGTATGTGATACAGTGTAAACATGTTCAGGGAATGGTTAGACCTTGATGACTGTGTTTGAGGCAACATTCCTCTACCGTCTGCTGCGCTCTGATTAAAACACATCAATTATAGAGAGAGAGAGAGAAGAGTGTGTGTGTGTGTGTGTGTGTGTGTGTGTGTGTGTGTGTGTGTGTGTGTGTGTGTGTGTGTGTGTGTGTGTGTGTGTGTGTGTGTGTGTGTGTGTGTGTGTATGCGCATGCATGCGCTAAACATTCATCATATGGATAGAGACATTTCTGAAGTGATGTCTCATGCATCTTGTGGTCAAATATATCGTTGCTCATTCGGGCTGAGAAAGAGGACCTTGTTGAAACCAGTCAACCGGAGATGTTCATTCGTTCCACTTGTCGAACATTGGAACCTGGAGATTTAAGGTTAGTGTTACCATGTTTCATGGGCGGGCGTCGACGCGGTAGACGAGCCGGCGTCCTGGTAGACAAGCCGGCGTCCTGGTAGACAAGCCGGCGTCCTGGTAGACAAGCCGGCGTCCTGGTAGACAAGCCGGCGCCCTGGTAGACAAGCCGGCGCCCTGGTAGACAAGCCGGCGTCCTGGTAGACGAGCCGGCGCCCTGGTAGACGAGCCGGCGCCCTGGTAGACGAGCCGGCGCCCTGGTAGACAAGCCGGCGTTCTGGTAGACAAGCCGGCGTCCTGGTGAGACAAGCCGGCGTCCTGGTAGACGAGCCGGCGTCCTGGTAGACGAGCCGGCGTCCTGGTAGACGAGCCGGCGTCCTGGTAGACGAGCCGGCGTCCTGGTAGACGAGCCGGCGCCCTGGTAGACGAGCCGGCGTCCTGGTAGACAAGCCGGCGTCCTGGTGAGACAAGCCGGCGTCCTGGTGAGACGAGCCGGCGTCCTGGTAGACGAGCCGGCGTCCTGGTAGACGAGCCGGCGTCCTGGTAGACGAGCCGGCGCCCTGGTAGACGAGCCGGCGCCCTGGTAGACGAGCCGGCGTCCTGGTAGACGAGCCGGCGTCCTGGTGAGACTGAGACAAAGTTTAAAAAAAACATCCGGCGCTCTTCTCCTTTCATTTGGCAAATGTCCAGTCACTGGAGAATAAGATGGATGAGATTCGTTCGAGAGTCTCCCATCAGAGAGACTTGAACAGCTGCCTTGCAGAGACGTGGCTGGATGAGTCTTTTATGTAGAACTCAGTGGTTTCTCCATGCAGAGGCACGATCGGACGAAGGCAGCCTCAGGCAAGTCCAAAGGAGGGGTGTGCCTCTTCATTAACAACAACTGGTGTGCTGCTTCCAGTGTGAAGGAAATCTGGAGCTTTGGTTCACCTGATATAGAATACCTCATGGTAAACTGTAGACCCTTTAATCTACCTGATACAGACCCTTTAATCTACCTGATATAGAATACCTCATGGTAAACTGTAGACCCTTTAATCTACCTGATATAGAATACCTCATGGTAAACTGTAGACCCTTTAATCTACCTGATATAGAATACCTCATGGTAAACTGTAGACCCTTTAATCTACCTGATATAGAATACCTCATGGTAAACTGTAGACCCTTTAATCTACCTGATATAGAATACCTAATGGTAAACTGTAGACCTCTACCTGATATAGAATACCTCATGGTAAACTGTAGACCCTTTAATCTACCTGATATAGAATACCTCATGGTAAACTGTAGACCCTTTAATCTACCTGATATAGAATACCTCATGGTAAACTGTAGACCCTTTAATCTACCTGATATAGAATACCTAATGGTAAACTGTAGACCTCTACCTGATATAGAATACCTCATGGTAAACTGTAGACCCTTTAATATACCTGATATAGAATACCTCATGGTAAACTGTAGACCCTTTAATCTACCTGATATAGAATACCTCATGGTAAACTGTAGACCCTTTAGTCTACCTGATATAGAATCCCTCATGGTAAACTGTAGACCCTTTAATCTACCTGATATAGAATACCTCATGGTAAACTGTAGACCCTTTAATCTACCTGATATAGAATCCCTCATGGTAAACTGTAGACCCTTTAATCTACCTGATATAGAATACCTCATGGTAAACTGTAGACCCTTTATTAATCTCCCTGATATAAAATACCTCATGGTAAACTGTAGACCCTTTAATCTACCTGATATAGAATACCTCATGGTAAACTGTAGACCCTTTAGTCTACCTGATATAGAATCCCTCATGGTAAACTGTAGACCCTTTAATCTACCTGATATAGAATACCTCATGGTAAACTGTAGACCCTTTAATCTACCTGATATAGAATACCTCATGGTAAACTGTAGACCCTTTAATCTACCTGATATAGAATACCTCATGGTAAACTGTAGACCCTTTAATCTACTTGATACAGACCCTTTAATCTACCTGATATAGAATACCTCATGGTAAACTGCAGACCCTTTAATGTACCAAGAGAGTTCTCGTCCATAATTATCACGGCTGTCTACATCCATCCACAAGCCACCACCCCTTTGGCATTCAACGAACTGTATGGGGCCACAAACAAAGAAGAGCCTGCTCACCCCGAGAGCATTTCCGGTGGGCAAACCAAAAAAACAAGGATTACAGAGAGTATCTGGGCTAAAGGCTAGAGTTACCACTTATAAGAAACGGGACACGGACATGGACGCATACAAAAAAGCCCACTACGACCTCCAATGAGACATCAAACATGTAAAAGGACATTACAGGAGGAAGTTGGATATGGCAGGGCTTGCAGAAGACAATGGATTACAAAGGGAAACCCAGCCGTGAGATGCCCAGTGACGCAGAACTCCCAAACAAGCTAAATGCCTTTTATGCTCGCTTCGAGGAAAACAACACTGAGTCTTGTGTGAAATCCCCTGTTGTTCCAGATAACTGGTTCTAGTTGACACTCGCAAGGGCGCTGGACCAGATTGAATATAAGATAGTGTTCTCAAAGCATGAGCAGACCAGCTCGCAAGTGTCTTCACTGACATTTTCAATCTCTTCTTGTCCCAGTCTGTAATCCCAACATGTTTCAACATGACCACCGTTGTTGTCCCAAGAACACCAAGGTAACCTGCGTAAATGACTATCGCCCTGTAACACTCACATCTGTAAATTATGAAGTGCTTTTAAAGGCTAGTGATGACACACATCGACTCCATCATCCAGGACACCCTGGACCCACTCCAATTCTCATAGCGCCCCAAACAGATCCACAGATGACACAATCTCAATTGCACTTCACACTGTCCTCTTCCACCTGGACAAGAGGGGAAGTAACTATGTGAGAATGCTGTTCATAGACTAGAGCTCAGAGTTCAACACCATAGTCCCCTCCAAGCTCATCACCAAGCTAGGGACCCTGGGACAGAACACCTCACTCAGCAACTGGATCCTGGACTTCCTGTCGGACCGGCACCAGGTGGTGAGGGCAGTCAACAACACCTCAGCCACGCTGACCCTCAACACGGGGGGGCTCTCACAGTCTCACGTCAGAATAAGAAGTTCACTCATGTTCCTCAAACATCAAATGTAGAAGTGTTTAAGGTTAAGTTTAGGCATTAAATCTGAAATCCTACCCCCACCCCTCCCCCCCCCAAAAAAGTTATATCACTGGATTTAAACATGCAACCTTTAGCACCAGAGGCAGATGCTAAAGCACATCCACCATTCCTGTCCACAACAAAACTGCTCTCACCGTTGCCCCCTAGTGGACAGTTTCCACGTCATCTCCCGACATCCTCAGACATGGATGGATGTCGAATACTGACTTCACGGTGCTCTTGCTGCTCAGGGGGTGATCTGGTGCTTAGTCCCCTCCTGTACTCCCCGTCCATCTACGACCGGGTGGCCGCGCACGACTCCAACACCATCATCATGTTTGTTGGAAATGACGGTGGTAGGACTGATCACTGGCGACGATCAGAGCCTACAGGGAAAAGGTCAGATGCTTAGCAGTTTAGTGGACAATAACCTCTGCCTCAACCTCAGTAAGACCAAGGAGCTGACCGTTCACTACAGGAGAAAGAGGGGAGAGCACGCCCCCATCCACATCGACAGGGCTGTAGTGGTTCAAGTTCATTGGGTTCATTTATTTATTGCATTTTAAAACATGCAATGTACTTGCAGTGAAGCCGCTCAACATTTACATCACATTCAGTCATCTAGCAGACTCCCATCTAGAGAGACCTACAGAACCATTTACATTAGTCATCTAGCAGACTCCCATCTAGAGAGACCTACAGAACCATTTACATTAGTCATCTAGCAAACTCCCATCTAGAGAGACCTACAGAACCGTTTACAATAGTCATCTAACAGACTCCCATCTAGAGAGACCTACAGAACCATTTACATTACATTAGTCATCTAACAGACTCCCATCTAGAGAGACCCACAGGAGCAACCAGGGTCAAGCACCCCCGCCCAAGGGGCACAAGGACAGATCGAATCGGGGACCAGAACCTGCAACCTCTCGGCCCCTCGGCCCAAGCTCCCACCCGCCAGGCCACAAACCATCCTAGATTCCCCGACAGTTCCCATCGAGAGCTTCCCCTCAACAATCCACCCCACAATCACCACCGGGAGAGAAAAAAAAATCCCCCCCAAGCCACTGTCCAACTCAACCAAAACCACCCAATGTGCCAACAACCAATAAAAAGAACAAAAGACAAAAACAAAGGATACAACTTACGACCACGATGCAAAAACAAAAGACAACAAGGACAACAAAAATCTAAACAGCCAAGTGTAAACAAACTTTTTTGTGTTTCTTATGAAACATTTCTGGGATCTTTTATTTCAGTTCATGAAACATGGGACTGACACTTTGCGTTTATATGTTTGTTCAGTTATTTCTGTATTTCCTTCCTCCAATGTGATAATGAGTGTCAAGCCAACGTATGTGGGTGGTATCTAACACACCACTGGTTGATCAAATGCCACGGCGCGTTGATCAGTTGTACTTGCCTGGGCTGCATTCAGTATGACAGAACGTGTTTAAAGTTTAAAGGCCACGTTTCACATTACCCCCCAAACAATAATGTATAGCACATACAGTACCAATCAAAAAGTTTTAGAACACCTACTCATTCAAGGGTTTTTCTTTATTTGTACTATTTTCTATATTGTACAATAATTTTGAATACATCAAAACTATGGAATAACACATATGGAATCATGTAGTAACCAAAATTGTTAACTTTTTGGGGATAGAGGGCAGCATTTTCACTTTTGGAGGAATAGCGTGCCCAGAGTGAACTGCCTCCTACTCTGTCCCAGATGCTAATATATGCATATTATTATTACTATTGGATAGAAAACACTCTGAAGTTTCTAAAAGTGTTTGAATTATGTCTGTGATTATAACAGAACTTATATGCAGGTGTTTCTACACCTGCATTGCTTGCTGTTTGGGGTTTTAGGCTGGGTTTCTGTACAGCACTTTGAGAAATCAGCTGATGTACTAAGGGCTATATAAATAAATTTGATTTGATGTGGCAGGCAAAATCCTGAGAAAAATCCAACCAGGAAGTGGGATATCTGAGGTTGGTCGATTTTTCAACTCAGTCCCTATTGGATGCACAGTAGGATATGGATCTGTTTGCACTTCCTACGGCTTCCACTAGATGTCAACCGATAGCGACTTGCGTTCCATTACTTTTCTAGACACAAAGGAATTCTCCAGTTGGAACGTTATTGAAAATTTATGATAACAACATCCTAAAGATTGATTCTATACTTAGTTTGAAATGTTTCTTCGGCCTGTAATATAACTTGTTGAAGTTTTTGTCCGAAGTTATGCAGGACCTGCACGAGCGTTTGGATATGTGTACTAAACGTGCTAACAAAAGTAGCTACTTGAACATAAATAATAGACATTATCGAACAAAACAACAATTTATTGTGGAACTAGGATTTCTGGGAGTGCATTCTGATGAAGATCATCAAAGGTAAGGGAATATTTATATTGTAATTTCTGATATCTGTTGACTCCAACATGGCGGATAATTTTCTTTTCTTTCTGAGTGCCGTCTCAGATTATTGCATGGTTTGCTTTTTTCGTAAGTTTTTTTTAAATCTGACACAGCGGTTGCTTTAATGAAGCTATAAAACTGGCCTTCTTTAGACTAGTTGAGTATCTAGAGCATCAGCATTTGTGGTTTTGATTACAGGCTCAAAATGGCCAGAAACAAATAACTTTATTCTGAAACTCGTCAGTCTATTCTTGTTCTGAGAAATGAAGGCTATTCCATGTGAGAAATTGCCAAGAAACTGAAGTTCTCGTACAACGCTGTGTACTACTCCCTTCACAGAACAGAGCAAACTGGCTCTAACCAGAATAGAAAGAGGAGTGGGAGGCCCCGGTGCACAACTGAGCAGGAGGACAAGTACATTAGAGTGTCTAGTTTGAGAAACAGACGCCTCACAAGTCCTCAACTGGCAGCTTCATTAAATAGTACCCGCAAAACACCAGTCTCAACGTCAACAGTGAAGAGGCGACTCCGGGATGCTGGACTTCTAGGCAGAGTTGCAAAGAAAAAGCCATATCTCAGACTGGCCAATAAAAAGAAAAGATTAAGATGGGCAAAAGAACACAGACACTGGACAGAGGAACTCTATCTTAGGTGACAGCACACATACACACACAATGCTGTTTAGCCATACAATAATGGCCTACATTTTGTGTCGAGTTAAAACATTGTTACACAGAACAAGTGTAAAATATTACATTGGACTAATGACTCATTACTTAGTAACTGTATTTCTTTCAATAAATATCATCCCCAAAATGTAACATTTTGTATTTAAAATAAATTGTGTAAAATTGTACCAAAACGTGCTTCAGCAGTTTAATTAGAGTCACCTACTCACCGGTAAGGCTGAACAAAAAACCCACCATCTCAAGAGAAGGGACTGTAAATGTGCTCTTTACAATGATGGAAGAAAATATACTGTCAGACTTTTTGTTTGGATCTGAAATAATTCTGTCATTTTACAATAAGCAAAATAAAATGTGCAAAAAGCAAGCACAAATGCATTAAAAAAACAAACTCAGTCTATTTTAACAGAGCTATAAATAGCGACTTAAGAGCATATTACAGTAGCATTGGAATGAGACACTAATGGCTCATCCATCCCATTGATCTATTAAATCACATGAACACATCAACCAGAGGGCTGCGAATACTGCTTGGTACACTGGATGCTTTAATAATATGTGTTTGATATCAACTTTCCCACTGTGCCTCAGCATGGGAATTCTGGGACACGGTGTATCAGCTGCCAAGAGGACTGAGTATCAGCTGCCAGGAACAGAATTCCCCGCAGTAAGACTGGTGCGAGAATGTTTTTGTTTTTTTCACTGAACAATAGTGGATAAGTTTCTGCTCTTGTGAGAAGTGACAGGAGGAAACCAATGCCTCTCCGCTAACGACTGTAAACACCTGTGAACAGTCTCCATGTGACCACTTAAATGGTCTCATCACCTCCGCCTGGTGCAAGTACTCAACCCAAATATTTTGATTTTAGAATGCCATCACAGACCATTTATTTTGTATATTTTATAGCTATTTACAGTGCCTTGCAAAAGTCTTCGTTCCCCTTGCCGTTTTTTTCTATTTTGTTGCGTTACAACCTGTAATTTAAATACATTTTTATTTGGATTTCATGCAATGGACATACACAAAATAGTCCAAAGTGGTGAAGTGAAATGAAAAAAATTACTTGTTTAAAAAATGTCAAAATAATTGAAAACGGGGAAAGTGGAGTGTGCATATGTATTTCCTCCCCTTTGCTATTAATCTTGTCAATAGGGGGAGCTGTTAGCACTATGTAATCTTGACGTTCCCAAATTAAACTGCCTCGTACTCAATTTTTACTCGTACAATATGCATATTATTATTACTATTGGATAGAAAACACTCTCTAGTTTCTAAAACCGTTTGAATTATATCTGTGAGTGAAACAGAACTGGACTTAGAGCAATTTCCCTATGTGGATGTGAGAATGCCAAATTTTCCAACCTGCTCTCAGACCTGTGTATAACTCTGCCTGTCTTCTATTGGTTGAGATGCACTGCATACGCCTTCCCCTGGTTGTTAGCGAATAGGGAGACTTGAAATGGAGTCTCTACGTAGTTCCCAAAGGTTATAAATCCCTTGGCAAAGACGTGTATCGTTCTTTTCCCCTTCGCTCTGACGCACTGAGGACCTTGGCACGTTCTACTGGAAACATCGGTTATAGATCTTAGACATTTCTGGCTGTGTTTTTATTCGATATAGGCTTTAAAGACATCATAATCTTGTTATTTTGAACCGAATTATATCAGTTTATGTCAGTATATTGCGATTTTCGGGTATTTCATTTTCGTGGCGTTGTAAGAAGTTGGGTATCTCTCTCTCTCGTGCTATTGTTTACTGCTAATTGCAACGCTGAAGAGGACGTTCTCCAACCTAGCAACAATTCTTTTGGACAAAGGACACCTATCCCAAGATTCTGATGAGAGTTCTTAAAAAAGTAATAACTATTTATGCTGATAATTCTTTGTTCTGTTGAAAAAAGTCAAATGCATAAGCCGCCATTACTTGCAGTGTAGCCTTGCTTTATCGCACGCTGTATTTTGAAGTAACGTTAATTTTAAAAATGTAACCCAGCGATTGCATTAAGAACTAATTTGTCTTTCAATTGCTGTCCAACCTGTATTTTTTTAGTCAAGTTTATGAATAGTTTTCGATAAGAATAGGTGCCTCTCCAAGATGACGCCGGACAGATTGCTTGAGGTTTTGGACACTATTCTCATTGTATAACCACGATTTGTGCCGCTAAATATGCACATTTTCGAACAAACTCTATATGCATTGTGTAATATGATGTTATAGGACTGTCATCTGAAGAATTCTGAGAAGGTTAGTGAAAAAATTAATATATTTTGGTGGTTTATACGTTATCACTATTTTTGCCTTGAATCAATGCTGGTGTGATGTTTGCTATTGTGGTAAGCTAATATAACGCTATATTGTGTTTTTGCTGTAAAACACTTAGAAAATCTGAAATATTGTCTGGATTCACAAGATCTGTGTCTTTCATCTGCTGTACTCTGTGTATTTTTAAGAATTGTTTTATGATGAGTAATTAGCTAATACACGATGGTCTCTGTAGTTATTCTAGTCGCTTTGGTGAGAGTTGTGATGGTGGCTGCAATGGTAAACTCTGATTTATACCTGAAATATGCACATTTTTCTAACAAAACATATGCTATACAATAAATATGTTATCAGACTGTCATCTGATGAAGTTGTTTCTTGGTTAGTGGCTATTTATATCTTTATTTGGTCGAATTTGTGATAGCTACTGATGGAGTAAGAAAATGGTGGAGTAAAGAAGTGGTGTCTTTTGCTAACGTGGTTAGCTAGTAGATTTACATATTGTGTCTACCCTGTAAAACACTTTAAAAATCAGAAATGATGGCTTGATTCACAAGATGTGTATCTTTCATTTGGTGTCTTGGACTTGTGATTTAATGATATTTAGATGCTACTGTTTACTTGTGACGCTATGCTAGAACTCCAGTTCTGTTTCACTCACAGATATAATTCAAACGGTTTTAGAAACTAGAGAGTGTTTTCTATCCAATAGTAACAATAATATGCATATTGTACGAGCAAGAATTGAATACGAGGCAGTTTAATTTGGGAGAGAAATTATTACAAAGTGCCAACAGCACCCCCTATTGAGAAATCGGTTAACCTGTTTGGGCTGCAGGGGGCGTATTGAGTAGCCAGTTAAATCGTGCCCATTTCAAACGGCCTCGTACTCAATTCTTGCTCGTACAATATGCATATTATTGTTATTATTGGATAGAAAACACTCTAGTTTCTATAGCCGTTTGAATTATGTCTCTGAGTGAAACAACTCATTCTACAGCATTTTTCTCCCAGTGAGTGAGTTTTCAGAAATCTTGGCCTCTGGTTCCAGATCAGTTTTAAAGCCCCTGTAAATCCTATGAGGATACAAACACTGCCCACGCCTTCCTCTAGATGTCAGTAAGTGGTGACAATTTGAATGGAGTCGATTGCGCAATCATGGCCTCTTTTGGACTCTGGTTCTTTTGGACTCTGCGCTCAACGCAAGAAGGACATCGGACTGACCTTTTTCCAAGCCTTGGTTTAGCCAGTAATATAGCGCCGGTCATGTTTTTACTCGTAATAGGTGTTAAAAACATCATAAGGTAGTTAATTTAAACCGTTTTATAGCAATTTATATCCGTTTAGTGCGATTTTGAGGCATTTCTATGTGATACTCTTTGAAGCGCTGGGCACGTTTCGGGGTCCCGGTCGAACGTTAGTGAGCATTTCGACGGACAGAGGGCATCTTTCGACCAAAAGAAGATTAGACCCAAGAAAGGATACATTGCCCAAGATTCTGATGGAAGATCACCTCATAGTAAGAAATATTTAAGATGATAAATCGTTGTTCTGACGAAAAATTTTAAACGCACGTTCCGCCATTTTGTTTGGTATAGCTTCGCTTGGCGAACCCTGTATTGCACAGTAAGGATAATTTTAGAAATGTAATTCAGCGATTGCATTAAGAACTAATTTGTCTTTCGATAGCTGTCCAACTTATATTTTTTTAGTCAAGTTTATGAATAGATATCCATGAGACAAGATCACTGTGAAAGATGGCGACCGACATTTTCAGGCTAGTTTTGCTAGTATTGTCATTGTAAACCCACGGTTTTTGTGGCTAAATATGCACATTTTCGAACAAACTCTATATGTATGTTGTAATATGATGTTACAGGAGTGTCATCGGAAGAATTCTGAGAAGGTTAGTGAAAAAATTAATATATTTTGGCGATGATAACGATATCGCTCTCTTTGGCTTGAATCAATGGTCGGGTAACGTTTGCATATGTGGTATGCTAATATAACGATTTATTGTGTTTTCGCTGTAAAACACTTAGAACATCTGAAATATTGTCTGAATTCACAAGATCTGTGTCTTTCCATTGCTGTGAGCTGTGTATTTTTAAGAAATGTTTTATGATTAGTAATTAGGTAATACACGTTGCTCTGTGTATTTATTCTAGTCGAGTTGTGATGGTGGGTGCAATTGTAAACTATGATTTATACCTGAAATATGCACATTTTTCTAACAAAACCTATCCTATACAATAAATATGTTATCAGACTGTCATCTGATGAGGTTTTTTCTTGGTTAGTGGCTATCAATATCTTAGTTTAGCCGAATTGGTGATAGCTACTGGTGGAGAAAAGAAATGGTGGACAAAGAAAAATGGTGTCTTTTGCTAACATGGTTAGCTAATAGATTTACATATTTTGTCTTCCCTGTAAAACATTTTTAAAATCTGAAATGGTGGCTTTATTCACAAGATCTGTATCTTTCATTTGGTGTCTTGGACTTGTGATTTAATGATATTTAGATGCTACTATTTAATTGTGACGCTATGCTAGCGATGCTAATCAGTGTGTGGGGGGGGGGGGGGGGGATGTTGTCATAGGTGTACCGGCGACGGGCTGCAGCCAAAACAGGTTAACGCAGGAAAACTGAAATCAGATTTACATAATTTCTACCAGCGTGTCACATGTGCAACCAGAGGGGAAAAAAACTTTAGACAACCTTTCCTCCACACACAGAGATGCATACAAAGCTCTCCCTCACCCTCCATTTGGCAAATCTGACCATAATTCTATCCTCCTGATTCCTGCTTACAAGCAAAAAACTAAAGCAAGAAGTACTAGTGACCTGATCCATACGGAAGTGGTCAGATGATGCAGATGCAACGCTAGAGGACTGTTTTGCTAGAACAGACTGGAATATGTTCCGGAATTCATCCAATGGCATTGAGGAGTGTACCACCTCAGTCACCGGCTTCATCAACGACGTCATCCCCACTGTGACCGTACGTACATATTCCAAACAGAAGCCATAGATTACAGGCAACATCCGCACCGAGCTAAAGGCTAGAGCTGCCACTTTCAAGGAGTGGGACACTAATCCTGATGCTTATAAGAAATCCCACTATGCCCTCAGACGAACAAACAAACAGGCAAGGCGTCAACACAGGACTAAGTTTGAATCCTACTACATCGGCTCTGACGCTCGTCAGATGTGGCAGGACTTGCAAACTAATGCCGACTACAAAGTGAAACCCAGCCACAAGCTGCCCAGTGACGCAAAACTACCAGACGAGCTAATTGTCTTTTATGCTCACTTCAAAGCAAGTAACAACGAAACATGCATGAGAGCCCCAGCTGTTCCGGATGACTGTGTGATCATGCTCTCCGTAGCCAAATGTGAGCAAGACCTTTAAACAAACAACATTAATAAGGCCTCAAGGGCAAGACGTAATACCAGGACATGTACTCAGAGCATGTGCAGACAAACTGGCAAGTGTCTTCACTGACATTTTGAACCTCTCCCTGAGTCTATAATACCTACATGTTTCAAGTAGACCACCATTGTCCCTGTGCCCAAGAATGCGAAAGCAACCTGTCTAAATGATACCGCCCCGTAGCACTCACGTCGGTAGCGATGAAGTGCTTTGAAACATCAACACCATCAATCCTGGAAACCCTTGACCCAATCCAATTCGCATACCGCCCCAACAGATTGCGCGACAGATTACACAATCGTATTCGCACACCATACTGCCCTTTCCCACCTGGACAATAGGAACAGTTACGTGAGAATGCTGTTCATTGACCACAGCTCAGCGTTCAACACCATAGTGCCCACAAAAGCTCATCACTAAGCTAAGGACCCTGGGACTAAACACCTCCCTCTGCAACTGGATCCTGGATTTCCTGACTGGCTGCCCCCATGTGGTAAGGGTAGGCAACAACACATATGCCATGCTGATCCTCAACACGGAGGCCCCTCAGGGGTGCGTGCGTAGTCCCCTCTTGTACACCCTGTTCACCCACGACTGTGTGGCCAAGCACAACTCTAACACCATCGTTAAGTTTGCTGACGACAACATTGGTAGACCTGATCACCAACAACGATTAGACTGCCTATAGGGAGGAGGTCAGAGACCTGACAGTGTGGTGCCAGGACAACAACCTCTCCCTCAACGTGATCAAGACAAAGGAGCTGATTGTGGACTACAGGAAAAGGAGGACCGAGCAGGCGCCCGTTAACATTGACGAGGCTACAGTGGAGCGGGTCGAGAGTTTAAATTTCGCTGGTGTCCAAATCACCAACACACTATCATGGTCCAAACATACCAAGACAGTTGTGAAGAGGGCACGACAACGCCTTTTCCCCCTCAGCAGACTGAAAAGATTTGGCATGGGTCCTAAGATCGTCAAAAAAGTTCTACAGCTGCACCATCGAGAGCATCCTTACCGGTTGCATCACCGCCTGGTATGGCAACTGCTCTACATCCGACAGTAAAGAACTACAGAGGGTAGATTATTAGGCTGCATATTTAATCAATTATGATGAACTGCACAGGGCGGCGAATGTGCAAGGTGATGAGCTTGATGCTCTTTCCCAATAAATATTGAGGGTCTTATTCTGGTGACATGATGATCGATACTTGGCTGCCGTATAACTTCTGGGAACAAAAGTTAGTTTTATAAGGAGGATGGGATCCACCCAAATAATTTGGGTTCCTGGATCCTTTCACAGCCTTATAAGGTTGCGTTGAGACAATGACTTATCAAACCAATCCCAGCTCATTGAATCCCTACCATTGTGACACAGAGTTGTCATAATGCTTCAGCAAAATGTACATTATCCCAGGAGGCATTGGTAGACACAATGTAAATAACCAAATTTATGTCCCTCTTACTACCCTGAATGCCTCTGCTGATCCTACAGCTAGTGTATGCAGTAATCATGTGCCTATGAACCAGAGTTATACTGTTAACACTGAGGTGGTGTGGCCTACTAGGAAGTCCACTGTGTTGCAGCTCAACCTGCACTAAAATAAATAACCTGAGCATGTCTACTTATGTTATTAAGCTCCAAGTAAATCAATGAAAACAAATCAAGCATCCCAGTAAAGTGTTAAAAATAGCCATGTTAACATATGTAGCTTAGGAAACAAGATTCATTAAATCAATCATTTGAGAGTAACATATCCCGACAATCTCTGAAACTCACTTAGATAATACCTTTGATGATACAGTGGTAGCGATACATGGTTATAAACATCTACAGAAAAGACAAAAATGCCAACGGTTATGATGGAGGACAATTATTTCTTTCATGAGCATGGCCTTATTTCTATGACAGCATGTTGGATGACTGTCAATCATATTCCATTCACCCAGTTCAATGTAACTTCGATAGGTTAAGGCTTGTACATGATACTCTAATTTTCCCATCCTGAGTTTGCTCCAACCTAGCCTATGAATGAAAATTTTGCAATCTCTCGCTTCTCCTTCATTTTTGAAGAAATTAACTTGTTGAAAAACTGTTCAACTATTGTCTTTCTCTCTCTTTGAGTCAACTACTCACCACATTTTATGCACTGCAGTGTTAGCTAGCTGTAGCTTATGCTTTCAGTACTAGATTCATTCTCTGATCCTTTGATTGGTTGGACAACATGTCAGTTCATGCTGCAAGAGCTCTGATAGGCTGGAGGACTTCCTCCGGATGTTGCCATAATTACTGTGTAAGTCTATGGAAGGGGGTGAAAACCAAGAGCCTCCTAGGTTTTGTATTGAAGTCAATCTACCCAGAGCTACACCATGGTGCTACCCTACAGTTCATGCTGCAAGAGTGGACACATGTCAGTTCATGCTGCAAGAGCTCTGATATGTTGGAGGACGTCCTCCGGAAGTTGCCATAATTACTGTGTAAGTCTATGGAAGGGGGTGAAAACCAAGAGCCTCCTAGGTTTTGTATTGAAATCAATGTACCCAGAGCTACACCATGGTGCTACCCTACAGAGTGCTGTTGAGGCTTCTGTCAACCTTCATTGCAATTTAATGTGTTTTAATAAATTATTTGATGACGTGAATATATTTATTATAGTTTTATCTAAAAACAATAACTTTTTCAATGTTTTACTATTTTTATTTTCATGAAATTTACTGAGGAGGATGGAACTCCCATTTCTCGTCAAAGAGGTGTATATTGTGATTTAAATATTGACTGGCTTTCATCAAGCTGCCCACTCAAGAGAAAGCTTCAAACTGTAACCAATGCCTGCAACCTGGTTCAGGTTATCAGTCAACCTACCAGGGTAGTTACAAACAGCACAGGAATGAAATCATCAACATGTATTTATCACATCTTTACTAATGCTACAGAAATTTGCTTTAAAGCTTTATCCAAATCCATTGGTTGTAATGATCACAATATAGTAGCCACTTCTAAGAACAAAGTTCCAAAGGCTGGGCCTAATATAGTGTATAAGAAGTCATGCAATAAGTTTTGTAGTGATTCCTATGTTGTTGTAAATTATGTAAATGTATTTTTAAATAATAATTGTTTGGTCTGTGGTTTGTAATGGAGCAACCAGATGCTGCACTTTTTAAAATGCCTGTCCCAGATACTAATTAGCATGCAACCATTAAAAACTGTTAAATCCCTGTGGGTTGATGAGGAATTGAAAAATGGTGTGGTTGAGAGGGATGAGGCAAAAGGAATGGCAAATAAGTCTGGCTGCACAACCGATAGGCAAATGTACTGCAAAATTGATAAATCATGTGACTAAACAGAATAAAAAGAAGAAGAAACTACACTATGAAACAAAGATAAATGACAAAGAATGATTTAGAAAACCTTAAATGATATTTTGGGCAAAAAGGCAAATTTCAACTCCATAATTTTGCCATCTGGTGGCCAAAATATAAAGTACACATAGACTCCTATCTGAAAGTATGGCCTTTCTCTTGCATTTCAAAAATGATGGAACACACCAAAAAAAATGAAAACTTATGTTTAATGGTTTGTATTATCTTTTACCAGATCTAATGTGTTATATTCTCCTACATTATTTTCACATTTCCACAAACTTCAAAATGTTTCCTTTCAAATGGTATCAAGAATATGGATATCCTTGCTTGATCGACATGGTAATGGCTGTATAGTATTGGAGAAAAGTTGAAAAAACTGACCCTCCGTTACATCTTGACGTGTCATGTCGTAAGGTACAGCACGCATAATGCAACTTTCTGTCTTACAATCTCTCTCCACCAGGTGTAGCACTTCTCTCATCGTTTAAAAACAAGAAATGGACAGTGACGGGGGTAAGGGGGGATACCTAGTCATTTTTTCCATCTTCATTGCATGCGATCATCATTCTCAAAGCCGCTGTTTACTTCTAAGATCACTTTAGCACCGCCCTAAAAACCCGATTCAAATTCGACACAAACCTTCAAATAGGTATGTAATGACACATTAAATAAACTTATTTACATTTTAGAGGCGATAAGGTGATAAGTTGGACAGATCGAGTGAAAAAAGCAATTTTCCCACACGACATCTGTCCTTCTCACTATCACGCATTAGTTCCGCTTCCCCACCTGCCATTTTTTTTAAACCCGACGGGGCTCATTGCCTGCTTGAATTATGCAGAAACGGGCAGTGTTTAGGTCATGTAATTGATTCTGTTGGAAAGGGGAGAAATTGTGCTCTACAATGGTATTGACATTACAGGTGATCTGGAAGTATTACGTTTTTGGGGCTCTAAAATAAGGGCAATTGTACGGACCAAGGCGATGTACGAGTTTACGTGAGTTTACGTTAGCTAACCTATCACATTAATTGTGAAAAATATGATAGAGCTAGCTAAGCTGTAGAGTCTAGCCAGTCAGTCAGTGGCGATGACAGAATTAAATTAGCTGATAAACAGGTTATTGACCTGGAAGTTTAATTAATAAGATCCAGGATGTATCACATCCGGCCATGATTGGGAGTCCCATAAGGCGGCGCACAATTGGCGTCGTCCGGGTTTGCCCGGAGTAGGCCCGTCATTTTAAATAGGAATTTGTTCTTAAATGACTTGCCTAGTTAAATAAAGGTTAAATAAAAAATAAAATAAGTTAGATACTCACCAGACAACTTTTGTATGTAGCACGCTAGATAGGTTGGTTTCCATTTTTCAACAGATGTTTCTAATCCCCTTGATTGGTCATCAACGTTTACTTGGTCTTGGAACTCATGTGTTCACCAGAAACGGCTAAACTGGTAAACTGTTTGCGACTAGTGTGAAGTATGCAGCAACAAATGAATTTTTGTAAGGGATTTCACTCCACCTAAAATGCAACAAAAAGAGTTAACTCAGTCAGTAACTAACTAATGAAACACTAATGTAATGTGTATAAGCCCCCTAATCCAGCCTATTTGTAGGTGAACTCTTTTGGTGGCAGTAAACTAACTTTAGCTAGCTTTCTCCCAGCAGTATCAAGATAGCTGGCTAGTTAATGGCAATTTATCAACATTAACAATCGGATGAAAAGCCAGCAAATATATTTGTTCACCTATGTGTCCCTTGTAGCTGACCTACATGTTCGATGCATGCCTCCACGCGGAAAAACAGCTAATCTGGAGACGAGTTTTGTTTATTGGCAGCATCCAACAGTCAGAACCACCTATGTGAAGCTAGCCACAACAAAGATTAGCCTCAATAGTGGAATTTACGTATTGCAAAAAATATACAAATAATGGACTCGTGACATATTTGGAATAGACAATGCTTAACACCTTAGGAATGTTGTTTATAAAAATTCTACAAAAGACAATGATTAGTTCATTTGACATAAAAAAAATGGCCAAATCAGATTAAAATCACACTGTGGACGCATTAGACTTCACAGTTGTGTTCTGTGGGTGTCACTGAGTAGGCTGATATCCCATTTCATGGACCCAATCAATTGATTGGTCCCCACAGGGAGAGTAAAACAAACACACACAGGAGAGAGAGAGGAGAAGAGAAGAGAAGAGGAGAGGAGAGGAGGAGCTCATGACACCTGTCTTCAGAAGCAATCTGCCTAATTCCACAGGCAACCTGCCCAGAGACCAGAGCCTAAACTGGGAAAGGTCTTTGTTTATATGGCAACACTGCCACCTACCAATCAGGTTAAGCATTGCAAGCGTCTCTGTCTGTCTCTGTCTCTGTCTCTGTCTCTGTCTCTGTCTCTGTCTCTGTCTCTGTCTCTGTCTCTGTCTCTGTCTCTGTCTCTGTCTCTGTCTCTGTCTCTGTCTCTGTCTCTGTCTCTGTCTCTGTCTCTGTCTCTGTCTCTGTCTCTGTCTCTCTGTCTCACACACAGAAGCAGGTGAACCATCTGGGGGACTTGGTAGGAGTGTGGGGCATCAGCGGGGTCCTGTGTGTGTTGGACGAGGAGAAGGGCTTGGTTCTAACTTTCTAGGTCCAGTAAAGTTTATGCTTTTAATGATGTAGCTATTGGGCCAATAATGAAAGAAATCTCTGTCTCACCTACTAGTTCTCTCTCTTCAATTTAATGGGATTTCAAAAGAATAGAGACATTTCAAATGTTATAGTGTGGCTGTGTGCAGTGTGGTAACATTGTGCAAAAATCTGAAGTACAAAATGGAAATAAATAAAGAGATAGATATAGTTTTGTATTTACAATGTTTTTTGTTCTTCACCGGTTGACCTTTTCTTGTGGCAACAGGTCAAACATCTTGCTGCTGTGATGGCACACTGTGGTGTTTCACCCAATAAATATGTGACTTTATCTAAATTACATTTGTTTTCAAATTCTTTGTGGGTCTGTGCAATCTGAGGGAAATATGGGGCAGCTGACTTAGGCCCTCCTTGGTTGGGGACAGAAGCACCAGATCATCAGCAAACAGTAGACATTTGACTTCAGATTCTGGTAGGGTGAGGCCGGGTGCTGCAGACTGTTCTAGTGCCCTCGCCAATTCGTTGATATTGATGATGTTGAAGACAGAGATGCAGCTTAAGCCCCACCTTTTCTTTGCAGCAATTCAACCATGAAGGCCTGATTCACGTAGTGTCCTCTGAACAGTTGATGTTGAGATGTGTCTGTTACTTGAAATCTGTGAAGTATTTATTTGGGCTGCAATGTTTCAGGCTGGTAACTATAATGAACTTATTGTCACGTTCTGACCATAGTTCTTTTGTATTTTCTTTGTTTTAGTGTGGTCAGGGCGTGAGTTGGGTGGGTTATCTATGTTTTGTGTTTCTGTGTTGGTTTTCTCGTTTGGCCTGATATGGTTCTCAATCAGAGGCAGGTGTTAGTCATTGTCTCTGATTGGGAACCATATTTAGGTAGCCTGTTTTCTGTTGGGGTTTGTGGGTGGTTGTTTTCAGTCTTTGTGTGTCTGCACCAGACAGAACTGTTTCGGTTGTTTCTTTGTTGTTTTGTTATTCAGCGTTCAAGTTTTTATTATTATTAAATATCATGAAAACTTACCACGCTGCACCTTGGTCCTCACCTTCTTCCACCGACGACAGCCGTTACACTTATCCTCTGCAGCAGAGGTAACTCTGGGTCTTCCTTTCCTGTGGCGGTCCTCATGAGAGCCAGGTAGTCATTAGTCCAGAGTAGCGTGGTGGGCCAGGTAGTCATTAGTCCAGGGTGGGGTGGTGGGCCAGGTAGTCATTAGTCCAGGGTGGGGTGGTGGGCCAGGTAGACATTAGTCCAGGGTGGGGTGGTGGGCCAGGTAGTCATTAGTCCAGAGTAGGGTGGTGGGCCAGGTAGTCATTAGTCCAGGGTGGGGTGGTGGGCCAGGTAGTCGTTAGTCCAAGGTGGGGTGGTGGGCCAGGTAGTCATTAGTCCAGGGTGGGGTGGTGGGCCAGGTAGTCATTAGTCCAGGGTGGGGTGGTGGGCCAGGTAGACATTAGTCCAGGGTGGGGTGGTGGGCCAGGTAGTCATTAGTCCAGGGTGGGGTGGTGGGCCAGGTAGTCATTAGTCCAGGGTGGGGTGGTGGGCCAGGTAGACATTAGTCCAGGGTGGGGTGGTGGGCCAGGTAATCGTTAGTCCAAGGTAGGGTGGTGGGCCAGGTAGTCATTAGTCCAAGGTGGGGTGGTGGGCCAGGTAGTCATTAGTCCAGGGTGGGTTGGTGGGCCAGGTAGACATTAGTCCAGGGTGGGGTGGTGGGCCAGGTAATCGTTAGTCCAAGGTAGGGTGGTGGGCCAGGTAGTCATTAGTCCAAGGTGGGGTGGTGGGCCAGGTAGTCATTAGTCCAAGGTGGGGTGGTGGGCAAGGTAGTCATTATTCCAAGGTAGGGTGATGGGCCAGGTAGGCATTAGTCCAGGGTGGAGTGGTGGGCCAGGTAGACAGTCCAAGATAAGGTGGTGGGCCAGGTAGACAGTCCAAGGTAGGGTGGTGGGCCAGGTAGGCAGTCCAAGATAAGGTGGTGGGCCAGGTAGACAGTCCAAGATAAGGTGGTGGGCCAGGTAGACAGTCCAAGGTAGGGTGGTGGGCCAGGTAGACAGTCCAAGGTGGGGTGGTGGGCCAGGTAGTCATTAGTCCAAGATGGGGTGGTCCTAACACTATAATCTACACACATCTCCCACTATAATTATCTCTTTCTTTACACAGATAATCTCTCTCTCTCACACACACACACACACACACACACACACACAGAGCAGGGTGAGGGTGATCTGTGCTATCTGTGGCATCTCAATCTCTCTGCCTGCTGTGCCAGTCTACCCAGGACCATGCCAACTGACCCCACTGCCACCTGTCCCCTACCGTCATATTGGTTTGGTACCTCTCCACTCCCATTCCTTTAGTCGAAGATGTGAATACCAGGGTTGGGTTCAACTCAGAATTGATTTGATAATGTATTACATATTCATATATTACAGTTAAATTCTTGAATTTGAATTGAAGTATTACATAGGATAAGGATTTGAATTAAAGGAAATTTAATTAAATACAGTCCAATTAAATTCAAATGCCTCTTCTATTCGAACGTACGACTCTTGGAGGGAACGCAACATCCTGCTACATCTCAACTCCCCCTGGAGTGAAAAAGAAGTATGAAAAATACCATATACAGGGAATTTATTATTCCTAAACACGGTAATGAGAGGGGGAAAAGGGGCTGGATGGAACCAAAGCAAAGAAAGTAAAAGTTAAGGAATCCCCTCTCCTACCTGCCTTCCTCCTTCTAATCTAGCATTTAGTACCACCTGGCGCTAACCTAAATACAGGGGGTGGTCCGCTCAGGTTTTACTTAGTCTTTAGCACCACCTGGCGCGCTAACCTAAATACAGGGGGTGGTCCGCCCAGGTTTTACCTAGCCTTTAGCACCACCTGGCGCGCTAACCTAAATACAGGGGGTGGTCCGCCCAGGTTTTACCTAGCCTTTAGCACCACCTGGCGCGCTAACCTAAATACAGGGGGTGGTCCGCCCAGGTTTTACCTAGTCTTTAGCACCACCTGGCGCGCTAACCTAAATACAGGGGGTGGTCCGCCCAGGTTTTACCTAGCCTTTAGCACCACCTAGCGCACTAACCTAAATACAGGGGGTGGTCCGCCCAGGTTTTACCTAGTCTTTAGCACCACCTGGCGCACTAACCTAAATACAGAGGGTGGTCCGCCCAGGTTTTACCTAGTGTTCATAGCCAGATTAAATACTACGGGTTATGTATGCCGGCATGCCTCTTGCCTAAACACTCCCAAGGTGCGTCCCCCCCCTCCCCCCCCGGGAACAAATTAAACACAGAATAATTGACCAATACTCTGTGAAATTTCAATAACCACAAACACTAAGTCCTATTGTCATACACTGAAGGAGCGGCTACAAAATAATATAATATAAAATTTAAAAAAATCTTTCACAACAACCAACACAGAACATATAAGAAGAAGCTCTCTGAGGAAGGAACACTGGCCTTGATCAAGCTGGAGAAGGAGTTGGTAATTGAAGAGACAGCTGTTTCCCCTGACGAGAGGGAGGGGTCAGAGCTCCAATCAGCGACGGGGCCGATCATTCAGCTGCTTTAGGAATCCAGGAAGCTATTTCCTGAAAATAGACACACATACAAAACCCACAACAACACAGAACCTGGGGAAAATAACATCTATATTAGGTGTAGTTTATATATATATATATATATGTATGTTCACTACCGCTCAAAAGTTGGGGGTCCCTTAGAAATGTCCTTGTTTTTAAAAGAAAAGCACATTAAAATAACATCAAATTGATCAGAAATACAGTGTAGTGTCACGCCCTGATCAAATTAAATCAAATCAAATGTATTTATATAGCTCTTCGTACATCAGCTGATGTCTCAAAGTGCTGTACAGAAACCCAGCCTACAACCCCAAACAGCAAGCAATGCAGGTGTAGAAGCACGGTGGCTAGGAAAAACTCCATAGAAAGGCCAGAACCTAGGAAGAAACCTAGAGAGGGACCAGGCTATGAGGGGTGGCCAGTCCTCTTCTGGCTGTGAAGAGGGGGATGACAGCGGCAGCTTTCCAATCCTTGGGGATCTCAGATGATACGAAGGAGAGGTTGAACAGGCTGGTAATAGGGGGTGCGACAATGGCGGCGGACAGTTTCAGAAATAGGTGGTCCAGATTGTCAAGCCCAGCTGATTTGTATGGGTCCAGGTTTTCCAGCTCTTTCAGAACATCTGCTATCTGGATATGGGTAAAGGAGAAGCTGGGGAGGCTAGGGCGAGTAGCAGCGGGGGGGGCGGGGCTGTTGGCCAGGGTTGGAGTCGCCAGGTGGAAGGCATGGCCAGCCATTGAGAAATGTTTGTTGAAGTTTTCGATTATCACGGACTTATCAGTGGTGACCGTGTTATCTAGCCTCAGTGCAGTGGGCAGCTGGGAGGAGGTGCTCTTGTTTTCCATGGACTTTACAGTATCCCAGAACTTTTTGGAGTTAGAGCTACAGGATGCAAATTTCTGCTTGAAAAAGCTGGCCTTTGCTTTCCTGACTGACTGCGTGTATTGGTTCCTGACTTCCCTGCACAGTTGCATATCACGGGGGCTCTTCGATGCTATTGCAGTTCGCCACAGGATGTTTTTGTGCTGGTCGAGGGCAGTCAGGTCTGGAGTGAACCAAGGGCTATATCTGTTCTTGGTTCTGCATTTTTTGAACGGAGCATGCTTGTCTAATATGGTGAGGAAGTAACTTTTAAAGAATGACCAGGCATCCTCAACTGACGGGATGAGGTCAATATCCTTCCAGGGTACCCGGGCCAGGTCGATTAGAAAGGCCTGCTCGCAGAAGTGTTTCAGGGAGCGTTTGACAGTGATGAGGGGTGGTCGTTTGACCGTGGACCCGTGGCGGATACAGGCAATGAGGCAGTGATCGCTGAGATCTTGATTGAAGACAGCAGAGGTGTATTTGGAGGGCAAGTTGGTCAGGATAATGTCTATTAGGGTGCCCATGTTTACGGATTTAGGGTTGTACCTGGTGGGTTCCTTGATGATTTGTGTGAGATTGAGGGCATCAAGCTTAGATTGTAGGACTGCCGGGGTGTTAAGCATATCCCAGTTTAGGTCACCTAACAGAACAAACTCTGAAGCTAGATGGGGAGCGATCAATTCACAGATGGTGTCCAGGGCACAGCTGGGAGCTGAGGGGGGTCGGTAGCAGGCGGCAACAGTGAGAGACTTATTTCTGGAGAGATTAATTTTTAAAATTAGAAGTTCAAACTGTTTTGGCATAGACTTGGAAAGTATGACAGAACTTTGCAGGCTATCTCTGCAGTAGATTGCAACTCCTCCCCCTTTGGCAGTTCTATCTTGACGGAAAGTGTTATAGTTGGGTATGGAAATCTCAGAGTTTTTGGTGGCCTTCCTAAGCCAGGATTCAGACACGGCAAGGACATCAGGGTTGGCAGAGTGTGCTAAAGCGGTGAGTAAGGCAAACTTAGGGAGGAGGCTTCTGATGTTGACATGCATGAGGCCAAGGCTTTTTCGATCACAGAAGTCAACAAATGAGGGTGACTGGGGACATGCAGGGCCTGGGTTTACCTCCACATCACCCGAGGAACAGAGTAGTAGTAGGATGAGGGTGCGGCTAAAGGCTATCAAAACTGGTCGCCTAGAGCGTTGGGGACAAGGAATAAAAGGAGCAGATTTATGGGCGTGGTAGAATAGATTCTGGGCATAATGTGCAGACCAGGGTATGGTGGGGCACGGGTACAGCGGAGGCAAGCCCAGGCACTGGGTGATGATAAGAGAGGTTGTATCTCTGGACATGCTGGTCTCAATGGGTGAGGTCACCGCATGTGTGGGGGGGTGGGACAAAGGAGGTATCAGAGGTACGGAGAGTGGAACTACGGGGTCCATTGCAAACCAAAACAATGATAACTAGCCTGAACAACAGTATGCAAGGCATATTGATATTTGAGAGAGACATACAATAAGGCATAAAGTGATTGCAGGTCATGATTGGGAGAGCTAGCTAAAACAGCAGGTGAGATAACAGCAGCTAGTCAGCTAACACAGCAACAGAAGGTAAAAATGGCGACGACTGGGCAGAGAGGGTCGGATTAACTACACACAGATCCAGAGTTAAGGCACAGAGCCGACAGATAAAACACAAATAAACAGAATGGAGTACCGTGAATTAATGGACAGTCAAGCAGGCATCAGCTATGTAGCCAAGTGATCATAGTGTCCAGGGGGCAGCCGTAGATGGAGTAGTGAGGCCTCCACTAAGCTAGCACGCGTTTAAAGTTAGTAGCCCGGGGGGGTGGTCTGCTCAGACGGAGGGGGTCTGCTCAGACGGAGGCCGGTTGAGGGCACGTCTGCAAACCAGACGTGGTCGTGTCGACAGAGAATCCAAGCCGAATAGCGATGGCGAAAGAGAGGTTGTGAATTGTAGAATTGTGTTTGCTAACTGGTGCTAGCTTCCTGGCTGCGCTAGCTACAAGATAAGCTAGCAGTTAGCAGACCGGGGCAGGCAAGTTAGCCTTTGGGGGACGTCGCGATGGGGGGGAAGTCTGTTTTTGCCTCTTCGTGCGGTGACGTCGATAGACCAGTCGTGGAATTAGTAGGGTTCCAGGTAGCTCTAGGTAGCTAACAGGCCTAGTAGGTTAGCAGAATGGGCCTTCAGCGGGCGTCACGCCTGAGGGGCCTGTTGGAGTCCCCGGGCAGATTATGTCGGTATTCCAGTCGTAGAGGATAGGCGAGGTTCCGTGCTCCGTACCGGCAGTAAATGGGTCCGGGTCTTGTAGCCCAGGAGTGGGCTTCAGTGGTAGCACAGGAGCCCTAGCCAATTAGCTTCAGGCTAATTGGTGCCTGCTCCGGGATGGAAACGCTAGCCAGGAGTGGTCACCCGGGATTGTGGTTAGCTAGTTGCGAAGATCCAGATGAAAATGTTCAGAGTTTGCGGTAGGAATCCGGGGATATGGAGAGAAATAGGTCCGTTATGCTCTGGTTTTAGTCACGTTGTTCGAACTAGCGAGAGCTTTCCGAGCTAAAGGTTAGCTGATGACCGCTAGCAATGGTTTGCTAACTGATAGCTGGTAGGCAGTTAGCTGGATATCTTCAGTAGATGGATTCCAGATCAGAAGTAAATAGAAATACTTTAGAAAAAAGCAGATCCACGCCACATTGGGTGAGGCGGGTTGCAGGAGAGTATTTAGAAGTTGAGGTTTAAGAAAGTATTTTTAAAAGATATGCGAAGAAAAAGATGTAAAAAGATATATACAAGGGACACGGGACACGACAGGACAAAGACGTCTACACTGCTACGCCGTCTTGGAAACTTCAACTTCAGTAATGACAGTAATTGACAGGAACTAATGGGGATCCATAATAAACCCCAGGAAGAGTAGCTGCTGACTTGGCAGGAACTAATGGGGATCTGTAATAAAAACAAAAACAAATTCCAGAATTGTGAACAACCCTGACACACACACACACACACACACACACACACACACACACACACACACACACACACACACACACACACACACACACACACACACACACACACACACACACACACACACACACACACACACACACACACACACACACACACACACACACACACACACACACACACACACACACACACACACACACACACACACACACTCTCTCTAATCCTGGTGAATACTGAATAGTACTTGTCTACTCATAAGAATGTCAATGGGAGGTGCTCTACCTCCCTCTAGTGGTTGAATAGTGACAGGTTCATATTCACTCTACGGTCCACCAGTAGGGGGCGCTCTTAAGCAGAGTGCTAATGTACCAGCACCTAGACCAGGGAAACTTTTTTGGTTCGATGGCCACGTCGGTATTTCGAAATTCAACGGAGGGATGCACTGATTTTTTTGTTGTTTTGGAGGGGAAGGGCAGATATGTTTTGTCAAAATAAATCAGAATAAGGGCAGTTATCTGAAAATATATAGGTCCATTATAATTTCTACATACCTTCTATGCCGTTTTAGACCTTTACTCAAACCTCCCGCGGGACGTAGTTTACCCACCCAGGCCCTAGACCCTAGTCTACTTCACAAATGGCACCCTATTCCCTATATAGTGCACTACTTTTGAATAGGGTGCCGTAGCCCCAAACTAGTAGGCCAATAACTTCTACCCCGACCTGAGACAGTTGTGTACGCTTTAGAAATAAAGTTCTTAGGCTGTCCCAATAGAGAACCCTTTTGAAGAACCCTTATAGGTTCCAATGTTAAACCCTTTCCACAGAGGGTACTACCCGGAACTGAAAAGGGTCTGTCATGCATGCCAAATAGTGTCCACTTGCCAAATAGTGTCCAGCCCTGCCAAATAGTGTCCACTTGCCAAATAGTGTCCAGCCTTGCCAAATAGTGTCCAGCCTTGCCAAATAGTGTCCAGCCTTGCCAAATAGTGTCCAGCCTTGCCAAATAGTGTCCAGCCTTGCCAAATAGTGTCCAGCCTTGCCAAATAGTGTCCAGCCTTGCCAAATAGTGTCCAGCCTTGCCAAATAGTGTCCAGCCTTGCCAAATAGTGTCCAGCCTTGCCAAATAGTGTCCAGCCTTGCCAAATAGTGTCCAGCCTTGCCAAATAGTGTCCAGCCTTGCCAAATAGTGTCCAGCCTTGCGTCACAATGGAATAAGATTAGCTGTTAGTGTCTGTTGCTATGTCAACGTTGTGATGAGGTAATGCTTTGAATTTTGGAGATCGGTACAGCCTGAATTATGTTATTTCCATCCCCTCTATTTAAATAATGCTGATTTCCTCAACAATTTTGCTGCTAATACAAGGCTTGTTTAACTAATAAGAAGAAAAACATTACTTCAATCGACTTTTGACTACCTTGTTAACATTTCAACAACATTAATGGAATCCATGTCTTAAACATTTCTACAATTCGAAATAGCAAGAAAACTGCACATTAATTTACCCTTCAGTTCATTAATTTATCTTTCAGTTCTCCACCTTTCCTTTCAGTTCCTTACATTACCTTTCAGTTCATTGCATTACCTTTCCTTACATTTCCTTACATTACCTTTCCTTTCAGTTCATTTCCTTTCCTTTCAGTTCATTACATTACCTTTCAGTTCATTACCTTACCTTTCCTTTCAGTTCATTACATTACCTTTCAGTTCATTACATTACCTTTCAGTTCATTACATTACCTTTCCTTTCAGTTCATTACCTTTCATTTCATTTCATTTCATTACCTTTCCTTTCAGATCATTACATTACCTTTCCTTTCCGTTCATTACATTACCTTTCAGTTCATTACATTACCTTACCTTTCAGTTCATTACATTACCTTTCAGTTCATTACATTACCTTTCATTTCAGTTCATTACCTTACCTTTCAATTCATTACATTACCTTTCCTTTCGGTTCATTACATTACCTTTCAGTTCATTAGATTACCTTTTCTTTCAGTTCATTACATTGCCTTTCCTTTCAGTTCATTACATTACCTTTCCTTTCAGTTCATTACATTACCTTTCAGTTCATTACATTACCTTTCATTACATTTCCTTACATTACCTTTCCTTTCAGTTCATTTCCTTTCCTTTCAGTTCATTACATTACCTTTCAGTTCATTACCTTACCTTTCAGTTCATTACATTACCTTTCCTTTCAGTTCATTACATTACCTTTCAGTTCATTACATTACCTTTCCTTTCAGTTCATTACATTGCCTTTCCTTTCAGTTCATTACATTACCTTTCCTTTCAGTTCATTACCTTTCATTTCATTTCAGTTCATTACATTACCCTTCCTTTCAGATCATTACATTACCTTTCCTTTCCATTCATTACATTACCTTTCAGTTCATTACATTACCTTACCTTTCAGTTCATTACATTACCTTTCAGTTCATTACATTACCTTTCCTTTCATTTCATTACCTTACCTTTCAGTTCATTACATTACCTTTCCTTTCAGTTCATTACATTACCTTTCAGTTCATTACATTACTTTTCCTTTCAGTTCATTACATTGCCTTTCCTTTCCTTTCAGTTCATTACATTACCTTTCCTTTCAGTTCATTACATTACCTTTCAGTTCATTACATTACCTTTCATTTCAGTTCATTACCTTACCTTACCTTTCAGTTCATTACATTACCTTTCCTTTCAGTTCATTACATTACCTTTCAGTTCATTACATTACCTTTCAGTTCATTACATCACCTTTCAGTTCATTACATTACCTTTCCTTCCAGTTCATTACCTTACCTTTCAGTTCATTACCTTACCTTTCCTTTCAGTTCATTACATTACCTTTCAGTTCATTACATTACCTTTCCTTTCAGTTCATTACATTACCTTTCAGTTCGTTACCTTACCTTTCCTTTCAGTTCATTACATTACCTTTCAGTTCATTACATTACCTTACCTTTCAGTTCATTACATTACCTTTCAGTTCATTACATTACCTTTCAGTTCATTACATTACCTTACCTTTCAGTTCATTACATTACCTTTCCTTTCAGTTCATTACATTACCTTTCAGTTCATTGCATCACCTTTCCTTTCAGTTCATTACATTACCTTTCCTTTCAATTCAATACCTTTCCTTTCAGTTCATTACCTTTCCTTTCAGTTCATTACATTGCCTTTCAGTTCATTACATTATCTTTCCTTTCAGTTCATTACCTTACCTTCCAGTTCATTACCTTACCTTTCAGTTCATTACATTACCTTTCCTTTCAGTTCATTACATTACCTTTCAGTTCATTGCATTACCTTTCCTTTCAGTTCATTGCATTACCTTTCAGTTCATTACATTACCTTTCCTTTCAGTTCCTTACATTACCTTTCAGTTCATTGCATTACCTCTCCTTTCAGTTCATTACATTACCTTTCGGGTCATTACATTGCCTTTCCTTTCAGTTCATTACATTACCTTTCCTTTCAATTCATTACCTTTCCTTTCAGTTCATTACCTTTCCTTTCAGTTCATTACATTACCTTTCCTTTCAATTCATTACCTTTCCTTTCAGTTCATTACCTTTCCTTTCAGTTCATTACATTGCCTTTCCTTTCAGTTCATTACCTTACCTTTCAGTTCATTAAAGGGTCCTCCACCGTCTCCTTGTCCTCCACCGTCACCATTTCCTTGTCCTCCACCGTCTCCTTGTCCTCCACCGTCTCCTTGTCCTCCACCGTCTCCTTGTCCTCCACCGTCTCCTTGTCCTCCACCGTCACCGTCTCCTTGTCCTCCACCGTCACCGTCTCCTTGTCCTCCACCGTCACCATCTCCTTGTCCTCCACCGTCTCCTTGTCCTCCACCGTCTCCTTGTCCTCCACCGTCTCCTTGTCCTCCACCGTCGCCGTCTCCTTGTCCTCCACCGTCACCATCTCCTTGTCCTCCACCGTCTCCTTGTCCTCCACCGTCTCCTTGTCCTCCACCGTCTCCTTGTCCTCCACCGTCTCCTTGTCCTCCACCGTCTCCTTGTCCTCCACCGTCTCCTTGTCCTCCACCGTCTCCTTGTCCTCCACCGTCTCCTTGTCCTCCACCATCTCCTTGTCCTCCACCGTCTCCTTGTCCTCCTCTGTCACCGTCTCAACATTTCATCTTGATGTATGTTGATGGTCAAATTGGAAAAATAAGTACAGTACTATTTTAGCCCAGCTTCTAGACCAAGATCTGACATTGTATCTGACATTTATATAAAAAAAAACATCTGTTAACAATTGTCAACTTCATCTACAGTGCCTTCGGGATAGTATTCAGACCAATGGACTTTTTCCACATGTTACAGCCTTATTTTTAAATGGATAAAATAAAAACAAATCTCAGCAATCTACACACAATAGCCCATAATGACAAAGTAAAAACAGGTTTTTAGAAATGTTAGCAAATTTATTCAAACAAAAAAATTGAAATATCTTACTGTACTGTACACAGAGTATCAGCTGTTCCGGGCGACTGTGTGATCACGCTCTCTGCAGCCGATGTGAGTAAGACCTTTATACAGGTCAACATTCACAAAGCCACAGGGCCAGACGGACGACCAGGACGTGTACTCTGAGCATGCGCTGACCAACTGGCAAGTGTCTTCAATGATATTTTCAACCTCTCCCTGTCTGAGTCTGTAATACCAACCATGTTTCAAGCAGACAACCATAGTGCCTGTGCCAAAGAACACTAAAGTAACCTACCTAAATGAATAGTGACCCGTAGCACTCATGTCTGTAGGAATGAAGTGCTTTGAAATCTGGTCATGGCTCACATCAACACCATCATCCCAGAAACTCTAGATCCACTACAATTTGCATATCGCCCCAACAGATCCACAGATTATGCAATCTCTATTGTACTCCACACGGTCCTTTCACACCTGGACAAAACGAACACCTATGTAAGGATGCTATTCATTGACTACAGCTCAGCGTTCAACACCATAGTGCCCTCAAAGCTCATCACTAAGCTTAGGACCCTGGGACTAAACACCTCCCTCTGCAACTGGATCCTGGACTTCCTGACGGGCCGCCCCCAGGGGGTGAGGGTAGGCAACAACACATCCGCCACGCTGATCCTCAACACTGGGGCCCCTCAGGTGCTAATTCCCCTCCTGTACTCCCTGTTCACTCACGACTGCATGGCCAGGCACGACTCCAACGCCACCATTAAGTTTGCAGATGACACAGCGGTTGTAGGCGTGATCACCGACAACGACGAGACAGAATGGGAGGAGGTCCCATTCTCATCGACGGGGCTGCAGTGGAGCGGGTTGAGATCTTCAAGTTCCTTGGCGTCCACATCACCAACAAACTAACACGGTCCAAGCACACCAAGACAGTCGTGAAGAGGGCACAACAAAACCTATTCCCCCTCAGGAGACTGAGAAGATGTGGCATGGATCCTCAGATCCTCAAAAGTTTTTACAGCTGCACCATTGAGAGCATCCTGACGGGTTGCATCACTGCCTGGTATGGCAACTGCTCGTCTCCCCGACCGCAAGGCACTACAGAGGGTAATGCGTACGGCCCAGTACATCACCAGGGCTACGCTTCCTACCGTCCAGGACCTCTACACCAGGGAGTGTCAGAGGAAGGCCCTATAAATTGTCAAGACTCCAGCCACCCTAGTCATAGACTGTTCTCCCTGCTACCGCACAGAAAGCGGTACCGGAGCACCAAGTCTAGGTCCAAGAGGCTCCTAAACAGCTTCTACCCACCCCAAATCACGCCCTGACCAAACCAAATAGAGACATAAAAAGGCTCTCTAAGGTCAGTGCGTAACAACACCCCCCTCCAGGTGTCGCCCATCTTTCCCTTTATCCCCTGTGTATTTATACCTGTGTTCTCTGTTTATCCCGTTGCCAGTTCGTTTTGTTTGTCAAATCACCAGCGGTTTTGTTCTCAGCACCGGCTTTTTCCAGTATCTCCTTTTTTCCGCCCGCCTGGTTTTGACCCTTGCCTGTCCTGACTCTGAGCCCGCCTGCCTGATCACTCTACTTATACCTTTTGCCCACCTCTGGATTATTGACCTCTGCCTACCCTGAGCCTGCCTGCCATCCGGTACCGTTGCCCCACCTCTGGTTTACTGACCCCTGCCTGCCTTGACCTGTCTATTGCCTGGCCCTGTTGGAATATTAAACCATTGTTAATTCGACGTGTCTGCATCTGGGTCTTACCTTCATACCTGAGACCTACGGTAGGTTTCAATGTGTATTCCCTGTTAAATAATAAAACAATTCTGACCATGTAGTGGAAGGCTAAAGGACAGTGTTATTCTGAGGTTTATGGTTCGGTTTGGGTTTAGGTTCGCCTCCGGGGCGCCCGTCAGATGATGGCAAGACACAGTGACCGGTTGACTTGTAGTTTATTTGGAGGAATAACAGTATATAACAGGTAAAGTATGTACAGGACTATGACCTGATCACTAGGAAGACTACTTCCTGGACCACTGCTCCTTAACTATGGTTAGAAAATAAAACTAGGACACCTGTCTGATGTGTTAGTTTCTTAAGGAGGGGTACGACTGGCTGTCTTGAAGGTGGAGGGAAAGGAGGGTTAGGGTTAGGGTACAACTGGCTGTCTTGAAGGTGGAGGTAAAGGAGGGTTAGGGTACGACTGGCTGTCTTGAAGGTGGAGAAAAAGGAGGGTTAGGGTTAGGGTACAACTGGCTGTCTTTGAAGGTGGAGAAAAAGGAGGGTTAGGGTTAGGGTACGACTGGCTGTCTTGAAGGTGGAGAGAAAGGAGGGTTAGGGTACGACTGGCTGTCTTGAAGGTGGAGAGAAAGGAGGGTTAGGGTTAGGGTACAACTGGCTGTCTTGAAGGTGGAGAGAAAGGAGGGTTAGGGTACGACTGGCTGTCTTGAAGGTGGAGGGAAAGGAGGGTTAGGGTACAACTGGCTGTCTTGAAGGTGGAGAGAAAGGAGGGTTAGGGTTAGGGTACGACTGGCTGTCTTGGAGGAGGAGGGAAAGGAGGGTTAGGGTTAGGGTACGACTGGCTGTCTTGAAGTTGGAGGGAAAGGAGGGTTAGGGTTAGGGTACGACTGGCTGTCTTGAAGTTGGAGGGAAAGGAGGGTTAGGGTTAGGGTACGACTGGCTGTCTTGGAGGAGGAGGGAAAGCAGCCAATGGTCAGACATAGGAAAGAGGGGATAGGAAAGAGGGGGCAGGTTGTTGGTTCAATAGCTAGGCTATCCATATTACCAAACCGTTCAATAGCTAGGCTATCCATATTACCAAACCGTTCAATAGCTAGGCTATACATATTACCAAACCATTCAATAGCTAGGCTATCCCATACTACCAAACCGTTCAATAGTTAGGCTTTCCATATTACCCAACCATTCTATAGTTAGGCTTTCCATATTACCAAACCATTCTATAGTTAGGCTTTCCATGTTACCAAACCATTCAATAGTTAGGCTATCCATATTACCAACCCATTCAATAGCTAGGCTATCCATATTACCAAACCATTCAATAGCTAGGCTTTCCATGTTACCAGAGCTTCATCTTATTCATTCTACTTCCATGGCGGATTCAAGGACAAATTCATGGAAGATGCCTAAACATTGGAGATAACAATAGATGGCAAAGTCAAAGATACTGGCTTCCCCTATCCATCTGTGCCAAAGTGTTTCCTACATGCTTTTGACAAATCCAGCTCCTGAACCAGCCATTGCCTAGCCAGCTGGCTAATCTTTTGAACATTGTATAGCAACAACAGATAACATTAGCTAGATAAGGTTAGCATGCTAGCTAGCTAACTTGACAACTGTCAGTGGCATACTTGTTGTTATTTTCCACTCCACAACGTTCCCACCCCCAATTCATGAATATGTATTAGCAGGCTGTGTTATTCTTCGGAGGCGGAACCTAAACGAGAACTTCTGCTGACAGGAATTATGTTGAAATTGGGGCCACAATGTCCTCTGGTAGAGGCCTTTATAGCTAAATTCCTACAATTCTACACATTTTGCCATGACTTCTGCCATGTTAACATAATTTCTGAATGAGAATGACTAACAAAATCAATGGGGGGGCTCCTTGGAGGTCAGGGCCCCTTGTCAGTATTTGGCCATGATTGACAACCACCAGATAGCTGACTAATTACCAATTAAAAAATGGACATGTCTAATTGTCAGCTAATTGAGTGACTGGCATAACATGAGAACCTGCTGATGCACAAACACATTTTGAAATTGCACCTGGTGTATTTTACAAATCTTACTCTCAATAGTAAGTTGAGACCCCAACTTTTTGGGGGTGGGGGGGAGGGAGAGTATGCTTCCCGCTAGCATCAGGGGGACCCTTATTTCGCACAACATCAATGACCACACATACGTTTTGTACTTTATCAAACAATAATTGCATTTGAAGCTAAAAACATCTTGGTTAATTATTATTTAATAAAACAAGTACAGGGTAAATAATATTTGATCTCATTTTCCCCTGTCTTTTGACTGCATGCTCCTCTAGCTGAATTTACCAGATGTTTTCAGATTTAAATTTCACCGATTATTAGCCTAAAAGTACAACGCCTCTCCCCCATGTGACCTTGTTGTGTGTGTGTGCACTGACATGTATGTGTAACTGATAGATGCACAAACACACTACATGTTCATGTTTTTACATGTACAGTACTAGTCAATAGTTAGGACACATCTACTAATTTCAGAGTTTGGCTTTATTTTTACTATTGTGTGCAAATCTGTCATCAAGGCAAAGGGACTTTATAAAATATATTTAAATTTTGTTTAACACTTTTTTTGTTTACTACATGATTCCATATGTGTTATTTAATAGTTTTGATGTCTTCACTATTATTCTACAATGTAGAAAATAGTACAAAATAAAGAATAACAATTGAATGAGTAGATGTGTCCACACTTTTGACTGGTACTTTATGTAAATAGTCAAATCTTTTGTCTGTAACATCTTGTTCGACTAGTTCGAACAATTCTTTTTCACTTAAATTGTTTGAACAATGTTGTTTGACTAGCTTTCGGCATTGAGGTTGGCTAAAGGGGATCCTAATTAATCAAATCAAATATTTCTGCGTGCCTCAGAACAATCAGAACGGATAAACTACTTCTCCAATCTTTTTGGCCCTGTATCAAAGAACAAAACAGCAAAGACATATACATGATCAAATACACATCTTAGAATCAACTATTAAAGACCACCAGAACCCATTGGATTACCCAATTACATTGAATGAACTACAGGACACAATACAAACCCTCCAACCCAAAAAGGCCTAAATGAAATGATAAAATATACAGACCACAAACCAAGTACTGATCACAAAAAAAGTCTAGACAAATTTGACCCAAATAACTACCGTGGGATATGTGTCAACAGAAACCTTGGGAAGATCCAATCAAATGTCATATTGGCTTTTTACCAAATTACCGTACGAAAGACCACGTATTCACCCTGCACACCTTAATATAAAAACAAAGAAAAAAAATAAAAGTCTTCTCAAGCTTTGTTGATTTAAAAAAGAAGATTTTGACTCAATTTGGCATGACAAATTGATGGAAAGTGGTGTTGGGGGAAAAGCATACGACATTGTAAAATACATGTACACAAACAACAAGTGCACGGTTCAAATAGGTGAAAAACACACACCTTTCTTTCCACAGCGCCGTGGGGTGAGACAGGGCCGTGGGGTGAGACAGGGCCGTGGGGTGAGACAGGGTCGTGGGGTGAGACAGGGATACAGCTTTAGCCCCACCCTCTTCAACATATATATCAATGAATTGGCGAGGGCACTAGAACAGTCTGCAGCACCCGGTCTCACCCTACTAGAATCTGAAGTCAAATGTCTACTGTTTGCTGATGATCTGGTGCTTTTGTCCCCAACCAAGGAGGGCCTACAGCAGCATCTAGATCTTCTGCACAGATTCTGTCAGACCTGGGCCCTGACAGTAAATCTCAGTAAAACAAAAATAATGGTGTTCCAAAAAAGGTCCTGTTGCCAGGACCACGAATACAAATTGTCCTAGAGCACACAAAAAACGAGACATACCTCGGCCTAAACATCAGAGCAACAGGTAACTTCCACAAATTTGTGAACGATCTGAGAGACAAGGCAAGAAGGGCCTTCTATGAAATCAATAGGAACATTAAATTCGACATAACAATTAAGATTTGGCTAAAAATACTTGAATCTACGCCATCAAAAGCAACATACAGTTTAGGTCAGTTCCACTACCATGTTAACAATGTGCAGGGATACTGAAGTGATGGAGGAAGATACAGTTGAAGTCGGAAGTTTACATATACTTAAGTTGGAATCATTAAAACTTGTTTTTCAACCACTCCACAAATTTCTTGTTAACAAACTATAGCTTTGGCAAGTCGGTTAGGACATCTACTTTGTGCACGACACAAGTAATTTTTCCAGCAATTGTTTACAGACAGATTATTTCACTGTATCATAATTCCAGTGGGTCAGAAGTTAAAATACACTAAGTTGACTGTGCCTTTAAACAGCTTGGAAAATTTCAGAAATTATGTCATGGCTTTAGAAGCTTCTGATAGGCTAATTGACATGAGTTAATTGGAGGTGTACCTGTGGATGTATTTCAAGGCCTACCTTCAAACTCAGTGCCTCTTTGCTAGACATCATGGGAAAATAAAAATAAATCAGCTAAGACCTCAGAAAGAAATTGTAGACCTCCAACGGCTGAAGGTACCACGTTCATCTGTACAAACAAATTAGTATAAACACCATGGGACCACACAGCCATCATACCGCTTGGGATGGAAACGCATTCTGTCTCCTGGAGATGAATTATACTTTGGGGCGAAAAGTGCAAATCAATCCCAGATTAACAGCAAAGGACCTTGTGGAGATGCTGGAGGAACCAGGTACAAAAGTATCTATAGCCACAGTAAAGCGAGAAATATATCAACATAACCTGAAAGGCCACTCAGCAAGGAAGAAGCCACAGCTCCTAAACCGCCATAAAAAAGCCAGACTACGGTTTGCAACTGCACATGGGAACAAAGATCTTACTTTTTGGAGAAATGTCTTCTGGTCTGATGAAACAAAAATAGAACTGTTTGGTCATAATGACCATCGTTATGTTTGGAGGAAAAAGGGGGAGGCTTGCAAGCCGAAGAACACCATCCCAACCGCGAAGAACGGGGGTGGCAGCATCATGTTGTGGGGGTGCTTTGCTGCAGGAGGGACTGGTTCACTTCACAAAATAGATGGCATCATGAGGCAGGAAAATTATGTGGATATATTGAAGCAACATCTCAAGATATCAGTCAGGAAGTTAAAGCTTGGTCGCAAATGGGTCTTCCAAATGGACAATGACCCCAAGCATAATTCCAAAGTTGTGGCAAAATGGCTTAAGGACAACAAAGTCAAGGTATTGGAGCGGCCATCACAAAGCTTTGACCTCAATCCCATAGAAAATTTGGGGGCAGAACTGAAAAAGCGTGTGTGAACAAGGAGGCCTACAAACCTGACTCAGTGACACCAGCTCTGTCAGGAGGAATGGGCCAACATTCACCCAACTTATTGTGGGAAGCTTGTGGAAGGCTACCCGAAACATTTGACCCAAGTTAAACCATTTAAAGGCAATGCTACCAAATACTAATTGAGTGTATGTAAACGTCTGACCCACTGGGAATGTGATGAAAGAAATAAAAGCTGAAATAAATAATTGTCTTTACAATTATTCTGATATTTTGCATTCTTAAAATAAAGTGGTGATCCTAACTGACCTAAGACAGGGAATTTTTACTTGGATTAAATGTCAGGAATTGTGAGAAACTGAGTTTAAATGTACTTCAAATGTACATACATACATTATTTTCCCTTTTGTACTTTAACTATTTGGACAATGTTACAACACTATATATAGCCATTACATTTGACATTTGAAATGTCTCTATTCCTCTGGAATGATTAATGTTCATTTTATTTAGTTTTTTTTCACTTTGTGTATTATCTTTCTCTCTTGCTTTGGCAATGTAAACATGTTTTCCTTGCCAATAAAGCCCTTGAATTTAATTTTGAGAGAGAGAGAGAGAGGGATAGAGAGAGCGAGAGAGAGAGCGAGAGAGAGAGAGAGGGGAGAGAGGGAGTGAGAGAGAGAGAGATGGAGAGAGAGAGAGAGACAGAGAGAGAGAGAGACAGAGAGAGAGAGAGACAGAGAGAGAGAGAGACAGAGAGAGAGACAGAGAGAGAGACAGAGAGAGAGAGAGAGAGAGAGAGAGATGGTTCTGGTTCTGAGGCTCAGTTCATCAACCCAAACCAACCCCATAGAGCCTCAGGACAGCCCTCAGAAAAGACACCACAAAAAATAAAAGTAAACTTCAATGCTATTTGTCTCTAAACAGACAGTACATGGTGGCAGACTATCTGACCACTGTGTCTGATAGAAAACTGAGGAAAACATTGACTAGGTACAGACTCAGTGAGCACCGTCTGGCTATAGAGACCGGTCGTTACAGACAAACCTGGCTGCCCAGAGAGGACAGGCGGTGCTCACTCTGCTCCAGGGGAGAGGTAGAGACAGAGCTGCATTTCCTACTACACTGTGACAAATACTCAGACCTAAGAGCATATTTCTTTCCCAAAATTATAATTCAATACAAAGAATTTTAAACTACTAAGATGAGGAAAAAATCTAATATTTATTGGGTGAAAAGCCAAAATGTGCAGTTTTGGCAGCCAAATATGTGTCCTCCTGCCACAACCTGAGGGACAGCCACTGAAAAGTGCAAAGTAATGTTGAAAATATTTCCCATTTAGCTTAGTTTTGTTTTGTCTTTCATACCAGGTCATGTGTCTTCTCAAGTCATATTGACACTGGTCTACTACTATTGCTTTAATGTATTGTTGTTCTGATTGATATTGTTGTTGTAGTTGTTGTTAATGGTAATCCCATGTCCACTACTACTATTATTATTACTGTTGGTCCCACCATTTATTTATATATAAATATTTTGTATATATATGCATATATATTTTATTTTTATTTTTCGATATGTATACTTTGACAATGTAAGTAATAATGAACTTGCCATGTCAATAAAGTCAGTTGAATTGAATTGACAGAGAGAGAGACAGAGAGAGAGACAGAGAGAGAGACAGAGAGAGAGACAGAGAGAGAGACAGAGAGAGAGACAGAGAGAGAGACAGAGAGAGAGACAGAGAGAGAGACAGAGAGAGAGACAGAGAGAGAGACAGAGAGAGAGACAGAGAGAGACACACAGACACACAGACAGAGACAGAGACACAGACACACAGACACACAGACACACAGACACACAGACACACAGACACACAGACACACAGACACACAGACACACAGACACACAGACACACAGACACACAGACAGAGAGGTCAAGGGTTTCAGAGCAGCTTGATCTAATAGATTAAACAAAAAAGTAAATCCGAATATCAAATGTGCATGACATATTAAAGTTTAGCAATATCAAAAGTAGAGAGGTTGGTCAGGGTGGACGGGTGATTGTATAATGAGAAGGTCAAAGGTTATATGTTCGAATCTTATCACAGACAACTTTAGCATTTTAGCTAATTATCAAGTTGTGACTGGTGACTACTTTTCACCTACTTTGCAACTAATTAGCATGTTTGCTAATCCTTACCCTGAAACTACTCACCTAAACCCTAACCCTAATCCTTACCCTAACCTGAAACCATTCACCTAAACCCTAACCCTAATCCTTACCCTAACCTGAAACCATTCACCTAAACCCTAACCCTAATCCTTACCCTAACCTGAAACCATTCACCTAAACCCTAACCCTAATCGTAACCCTATCCTTAAGCCCTAACCCTAACCCCTAGCCTTGCTAATGTTAGCATTAACCACCTAGCTCAGGTTACCCACAACATATTGGAAATTGTAACATATAACATTATTTGCAAAGTCCATAACATGTTGTACAAATTGCAATTCGTAACATATGAAACTTAACAAATACAGTGCCTTCAGACCACTTGACTTTTTTTGGAGAAAACAGAGAGAGAGAGAGAGAGAGAGAGAAAAGGAAAAATATTTTTTATTTTAGATGTTCTAGCGGTCAACCTGGACTCAGGGGAAGACTTAAAACATAGTAAATGTAAATATGCAAAACTACATTTAGTACACTGCATTCTGAAAGTATTCAGACCCTTTGACTTTTTCCAAATATTGTTACGTTACAACCTTATTCTAAAATCTATATATTTTTTTTTATTTCCCCTCATCAATCTACACACAATACCCCATAATGACATCACAATACCCAATAATGACATCACAATACCCCATTATGACATCACAATACCCCATTATGACATCACAATACCCCATAATGAAAAAGCAAAAACAGATTTTTGGAATTTTAGCAAATGTATTAAACATAAAAAAACTGAAATATTCAAACCCTTTACTTGTTTCTCGAAGCCACTCCTGCGTTGTCTTGGCTGTGTGCTTAGGATCGTTGTCCTGCTGGAAGTTGAACCTCCGCCCCCAGTCTGAGGTCCTGAGCGCTCTGGAGCAGGTTTTCATCAAGGATCTCTCTGTACTTTGCTCCGTTCATCTTTCCCTTGATCCTAACTAGTCTCCCACTCCCTGCTGCTGAAAAACATCCCCACAGCATGATGCTGCTACCACCATCCTTCACCGTAGGGATGGTGCCAGGTTTCCTCCAGACGTGACGTTTGGCATTCAGGCCAAAGAGTTGAGACCCCAAGGAGTTCAGTCTTGGTTTCATCAGACCAGATAATCTTGTTTCTCATGGTCTGAGAGTATTTTAGGTGCCTTTTGGCAAACTCAAAGAGGGCTGTCATGTGCCTTTTACTGAAGTGTGCCTTCTCTCTGGCCACTCTACCATAAAGGCCTGATTGGTGGAGTGCTGCAGAGATGGCTGCCCTTCTGGAAGGTTTTCCTGGTCACCTCCCTGACCAAGGCCCTTCTCCCCTGATTGGTCAGTTTGGCCGGGCGGCCAGCTCTAGAAAGAGTCTTGGTGGTTCCAAACTTCTTCCATTTAAGAATGATGGAGGCCGCTGTGTTCTTGGGGTCATTCAATGCTGCTGAAATGTTTTGGTACCCTTCATCAGATCTGTGCCTCGACACAATCGTGTCTCGGAGCGCTACAGACAATTCCTTCAACCTCATGGCTTGGTTTTTGCTCTGACATGCACTGTCAACTGTGGGGCCTTATATAGACAGGTGTGTGCCTTTCCAAATCATGTCCAATCAATTGAATTTACCACAGGTGGACTCCAATCAAGTTGTAGAAACATCTCAAGGATGATCAATGGAAACAGGATGAACCGGAGCTCAATATCAAGTCTCATTGCAGAGGATCTGAATAGTTAAGTAAATAAGGTTTTTCTGTTATTTTATTTTTTATAAATTTGCTAAATAATTCTACAAACCTGTTTTCACTTTGTCATCATTATTGTGTGTAGATTGATTGATTGTAATGTAATCAATTTTATAATAAGGTTGTAACGTAACATAATGTGGAAAAAGTGAAGGGGTCTGAGTACTTTCCGAATGCAGTGTAGTTTAACATATTTACATTTACTATGTTAAGTTCTCCCCTGAGTCCAGGTTGACCGCTGGAACATCTAAAATAAAAAATATTTTTCCCTTTCTCTCTCTCTTGGTTTTCTCCATTTGGGCAGTGGTCCAACAAAACAATTAGCAAGAGCAGCCGCTCAGCGCATGTGAATCCCGAACGCAGGCCCCTGCTATCTTACTAATGACCTACCTCCTCTCCTCCTCCCCCTCTCTCCTCCCCTGCATCATCTCTCTCTCAGGACCGAGTGGGCAGATCCTCCGTGCAGCTGCGGCCTGAGTGTGAGTCGGCCAAGTTTATTTTTCTACCCGGTGGTCCTGTGAGGGTGACATGAGGGGAGGGGGGAGGGAGTGGAGTGCCACAGGCCTTGGTCAAAAGTAGTGCACTATAAATAGGGAATAGTGTGCCATAGAGCCCTGGTCTAAAGTAGTGCATTATATAGGGAATAGGGTGCTATAGGGCTCTTGTCTAAAGTAGTGCACTATAAATAGGGAATAGTGTGCCACAGGCCCTGGTCAAAGTAGTGCATTATATAGGGAATAGGGTGCTATAGGGCTCTTGTCTAAAGTAGTGCACTATAAATAGGGAATAGTGTGCCATAGAGCCCTGGTCTAAAGTAGTGCACTATATAGGGAATAGGCTGCCATAGAGCCCTGGTCTAAAGTAATGCACTATATAGGGAATAGGGTGCCATTTGGCACACACCAGTGCACACACAACTTTTTCCACATTGTGTTGTTGTTACAGGCTGAATTTTAAATTTATTAAAAATATACTTATTTTTACACACGTTAACCCCATAATGTCAAAGTGGAATCATGTTTTTAGACATTTTTACAAATGAATAAAAAATGAAAAGCTGTAATGTCTTGAGTCAATAAGTATTCAACCCCTTTGTTATGTCCTAAGTAAGTTCAGGAGTAAAAATGTGCTTAACAAGCCATATAATAAGTTGCATGAACTCTGTGTGCAATTATAGTGTTTAATGGTTTTAAAATTGACTACCCCGTCTCTGTAGCTCACACATACAAATATCTGTCAGGTCCTTCAGTCGAGCAGTGAATTTCAAGCACAGATTTAACGACAAAGACCAGGGAGGTTTTCCAATTCCTCGCAAAGTAGAGCACCTATTGGTAGATGGGTAAAAAAAAAAAACTACAACTGACATTGAATATCCCTTTGAGCATGGTGAAGCTATTAATTAAACTTTGGATAGTCTATCAATACACCCCAGTCACTACAAATATGCAGGATTCCTTTTTAACTCAGTTGACAAAGAGGGATTTCACCATGAGGTCAACGGTGACTTTAAAGCAGTTACAGAGTTTAAATGGCTGTGATAGGAGAACACTGAGGATGGATCAACAACATTGTAGTTACTCCACAATACTAACCTGAATGACAGAGTGAAAAGAAGGAAGTCTGTAAATGATACAAATATTCCAAAACATGCATCCTGTTTGCAACAAGGCACTAAAGTGATACTGCAAAACAAAATGTGGCAAAAGAAATACACGTTTTGTCCTGAATACAAAGATCTATGTTCAGGGCGAATCCAACACAACTCATCACTGAGTACCACTCTTCAAATGTTCTAGCATGGTGGTGGCTGCATCATGTTATGGGTACGCTTGTCATCAGTAGGGACTCAGGAGTTTTTTAGGATAAAAAAAGAAAAGGAATAGAGTTTAGCACTCACAAAGTCCCAGAATAAAACCTGGTTCAGTTTCCACCAGACACTGGGAGACAAATCCACGTTTCAGCAGGACATTGACTGAAACACAAGCTCAAATATACACTGGAGGTACAAAAAAACGAAATTGAATGTTCCTGAGTGGCCTGGTTACGGTTTTGATTTAAGTCGGCTTGAAAATCTCTGGCAAGACTTGAAAATGGCTGTCTAACAATGATCAACAACCAACTTGACAGAACTTGAAGAATTTATAAAAAGAATAATGGGTAAATATTGTACAATCCAGGGTTTGCAAAGCTCTTTGAGACTTACCCAGAAAGACTGACAGCTGTAATCACTGACAAAAGTGATTATAACATATATTGACTAAGGCAATTTAATAATTGTCTAATCCCAAATATATTTGTGTTTTTATTTTCCAATATTAAAAAATTACATGTAATAAAAAAAAAATATGCCACTTTGATATTACATAATATTTTGAGTCAATCGTTGACAATTTTTTTTTTTTTTTACAGTTCAATCAATTTTAATCCCACTTTGTAACACAACAAAATTTTGAAAAAGTATAAATGATGTGAATACTTTCGGCAGGCAACTGTATACAATCTGTCGAGGGAGGCTATGTGTGGGTCAACCCGCCTGTGGATCGCTACAATAACATGACACTAATAGATGGATGTGGGGGCTTGTTATTACACCATGCTCTGCTCTACTCTCCTCCTCTCTTCTCTCTTGTCTTCTCTTTCCTCTCCTATAATAATCTCTGTGTTTGCAGCTCAGGAGTGAAGGTGTGTGTGTCTCTGTGTGTGTCTGTGTTACACAATGTAGCTGCATAGTGACACGGGGCTGTTGTTTGTGTGTGTTGTGCAATGTAGCTGCGCAGTGACACCGGGCTGTCCCAGACCGGGTTTATCCTCCCTGTCTCCCGCGCCAGGGTGAGCTGCTAGCTGCATAAATATCTGTCTTCCGTGTGTAAACAGTACTGTCATTAACCCGCCTGATATTAAACAAGGGGTCTGCATCTGAATTAAGCGCCGCGGGCACATTTTACTACTTTCAAAAAGGTTGACCTTCCAACCTACATGCCTATTCTCTTGCGACACTATTACCGACATTTATTCACGTCAGAAGGAAGAAAATTGCCATGGAATAATTGTATAAATGAATCACAGGCAGGGCCCTAGCCAAGGCGCAAACCATATCTTTGTTGTTTTTTAACGAGATAGTCTAGTAGGCTTATCCATTGTTTACTTTTGGAGATAAAGAAAAACAAATAAACCTGGACCAGTGGACACTTAGATTTGTTTTTCTCCCCCGGTGCTCGTTTCTAGAGTTTTGCGCTGTAATTTTGAGGGATTGGTGATAGCCAGGGGTTGTAGGGTTAGCAGGAAAATAGCTTATAGCCTACAGTAACAACAAAAAAGTGTCCTGGAGAATTTAAATTCCTCTTTGTCAAAATCCAACACAGTGCACATTGGGGAAGAAAATTATGATGATGAATACATTTTATTCACATACAATCTGGCTATTCAGATAGGATATTGAGACATTTTTCATGTGCACTTCCAACGCGGTGACTGACAACATCACCTGTAAAACAAATACTCGTGTGACAAAGTTTTTTTTTTTAAAGCATTTTTAAGAGTTTAAAAAACGTATACAAAACACAATATGTCCTCGAACCAGCAAAGGCAACATGTGAACACTTTAAATATAAAATCCGCTTCTCTGTATGGGAACGCGTGAGAGAGCGTGCGCTCTCCCGGTATTCCCACTCATTATTTGGTTTAGGAGAGATGATGTGCATTTCTGTCCATCTGAAAAAGTTTTTAAAAAACTTATCATGTCCATCCCTTGACGGTTAATGTTAATGGCATGTCCATCCGTTACATCATGAGGCGGTTGTTCCACACAACCGGGTGGTGTTGAGCATCTCTTTCAAATCATTCTCCGGTTTCCCGGCGACCATGAAGGGCCACGTCTGGAGAGACAGAGACAGAGAGAGAGAGAGACAGAGAGAGAGAGAGACAGAGAGAGAGAGAGACAGAGAGACAGAGACAGAGAGAGACAGAGAGAGACAGAGACAGAGACAGAGAGAGACAGAGAGAGAGACAGAGAGAGAGACAGAGAGAGAGACAGAGAGAGAGACAGAGAGAGAGACAGAGAGAGAGACAGAGAGAGAGACAGAGAGAGAGACAGAGAGACAGAGAGAGAGACAGAGAGACAGAGACAGAGACAGAGAGACAGAGACAGAGACAGAGACAGAGACAGAGACAGAGACAGAGAGAGAGACAGAGAGAGAGAGAGAGAGAGACAGGAAATTACAAATCAACTCACTGCGTGTTACAACAACAATGGTATAACAATATTGCCCCCCCCCCCCCAAAAAAGCTAAATGTTTTTATTTAACACAAAATAGCATTTTTATACCTCATCCTCATTAGCCTATCCATTTTTAGACTGGGTCAAGAAAATAACTTCACACAAAACATAAAGTTAATTTTTTTATCCTTGACATCTTTCAAGTTAACCTAACTTGTGAACCTCATAATAATAGGCGTAATTGAATAAATAAAATATAGGCACTGTATATATATATTCGATATGTTTTTCTCTGTCTGCTGAACCTGAATAACATGGATAAACTAATGGTGACGTGCTTAAAGCAACACGGAACAATATATATATATTTTAAAGCAGCCCTGTTGTGAAATGATGAATTGGGGGTAATAGTATTAATCAGTTATTGTGTGAATGATATAGGCCATACAAAGGTGCTAGTGGGTGAACAATCAAATGCACCCCAGTCGCATAGGCTAGCTAACCCATAATAGTACCGTCCAAACAGAGGGATGGCCATTCTCCTTCACAAACTCAGCTGATCCGTTTGATTCACGACGAGACTTTTGGATCACTTTTAATTGTATCAAGCTAAACTATTTATTAGTAGACTTTCTGTCTCCCTGAGACTTTTTATTTTATGTCAATAGTCAGGGAGTTTCTCCTGGTCACTGTGTTAGTTAAGTTAACTCCTGCTCTGATTGCTCGTTGGGGTTTAGGTTGAATAACCTATCTGTAAAGCGCTTTGCGAAAATTGCTGAAGAAAACAAGGGTTAGGCCTACATTTAATTAAAACAACGGCGGTATAAAATACACGTGATTGATTTGAATTTGAGGCGTGTCTCTCACCAGGTTCACCGGGTGGATAAATCCGTTCTCGTATTTGTCGTTGGCGAGGATCTGCCGTAGATGGGCTATGTAGCTCGAGGCGAGGCGAAGTGTGTCCAGTTTGGAGAGCTTGGTGTCCGGCGGGACCCACGGTAAAGTCGTCTTCAAACGGGAAAACGCTTTGGATAGCACGCGCATCCTTGCCCTCTCCCGTGCGTTGGCCGCGTTCCTCTGTGGCTGCTTGCCGCCCCCATCGTGCGCCACGCCGTTCAGCGCGGTTTTCCTACTGGACCCTGTTTTCCGTTTCTTTCCCCGGGCTGATTTCTCGTTTGCCGAGCCGCCCTCGCCGTTCGAACTCTCCCCGGTGCTCTCGTTCGACGTACCGGAGTCTTTACCTGAAGAGCCGAACTTCAGGATGCCGTCCAGGAGCTCGTCGTCAACGTCGCTAAGCGACCCGGTGGACATGGTCGGTTGTCGGTTGGGGCGCGCGTCCTCAGCAGAACATGTGTGACACGGGACGGACCGTCGAGGACGGATTAGAGACTGGTGGAGCCTGAGGTGAGCGAGCTCTCCGGTGTGTCCTCCTACTCCTCGAGACCCAGGCTGTTCATGAACCGGAATTACGGACCGGAGGATGTGGAGTTAACTGTAAGCATGCGCCCTTACGGAACTGACCATTTATCTCCGTGACCGGGGGGCGTGACCGCGAGGCTAGGCGAGTCACGGGGAAGGGAGGAAGGGACCATGAGTGATGGGATGAACAATTCTACACAGTTTCAAACACAAACTTTTACAAGTGGATGCTATAGGCCTAGTGTATTTGCTGAACACGTAATAGCATGTTATTTTTAAACAGTTATTAAAAACACCCGACAGGCGAGAAACAAATATGTCATTTTTTCTATCAGTGTAAAAACACAAAGACCACTGCAGCAGATACACGAGACGGCATCAACACTTGCTCTTTATCGTCCAATACTCATACCTTACAGATGACTTGCTATTTCAGCATTAAAGGGATACAAACTTCCCAGAATGATTTTCACTGAACGTATCTATTGGCACGTTTAATACAATATATTTCGCTGATAGCCTAACCGTGGACCTACATTATTTATTTTAAAACTATGAAATAATAAAGTAAAGAGTTAAATACAGGATATTTTTAGGCTATAGTCTCTACGCTCTTCATTCAACGAAACACAGGTGTTGTTTTTTTGTGGCCTAAGAACATTTTTTTTTTTAAATGTTTCGGCTGTTTATAAAATAAATATCCACTGCAATATGGATATATTGTAGACCATAAAATTAATCAAGTAATTTAAAAAAAATGGATTCGATGCATGTTACATCACCAAAAGGCCAAAATGATTAATTATTGTCTTATTTCCCGCTTGCGTTAAAATAGGTTAATCGGCCATTTCGATAACTCTGAATTGAAATTAACAGTTTGCTAATTTGGAATGTATTATTATTATAGTTATTATTATTATTATTATTATTATTAGACTATAAAAGTAGCCTATTGCTACATTAAAGCTCATATGCCTGCATTGTGGACAACGAGCCACGGTTTCTAAATGTTCCTTCTATAGCCTACAGCAGGTGTTTCCTGCTCACTGATCATATATGTAGTCTACATTACATTCCACATGATATACACCATACAGCGTCATGATATACACCATAATAGATTGACAATAGATAATAATGTCAGATTATGGATGCGTCCAAGCCCTGGTCCAAAATAGTGCATGCCGGGAATGAAGTGGCATTTTTATCCACCGATTTTAGGGAGAACCTCTCGACTTTTCAGCACCACTGACTGCCCCTAAAATGGGGTAGCAGAACAAGGGCAGTGAGGTCTCATGGGGGAGGGGGGGGGGTCTCAGATGGCGCGCGCTGGCGCCTTCTGTCCCTTGGATGTAATAGATCCCCGGAACCAACGAATCCCCGTTCGGCCTCAGACATCATTCCACACCGATTCCCTCCAAAATCCTCTACCGGTGGAGACAAAACAACAGGCATTATGGGCCGCCGGATAAGTGGGGGACTAAGAGCATGTGGAGTCGAACGTAAACCAGACTGATGATGGGTAGAACTCAACGTGCAGGCAGGCTGCGACCTCGGGCATCATTCACTGTCCATTCTTCATAAACTGAAGTGGTCTCTCTCATCCTCTCGACCAATCAGTGCCTCTGATTTATTCATACTGTTGCAAATTGTTGTTGTTGTTGATTTTGTTCAAGGCTTTTGTTGAAATTGTGTGTGTGTGTGTGTGTGTGTGTGTGTGTGTGTGTGTGTGTGTGTGTGTGTGTGTGTGTGTGTGTGTGTGTGTGTGTGTGTGTGTGTGTCTGTGTCTGTGTCTGTCTGTGTGTGTGTGTCTGTGTCTGTGTGTGTGTGTGTGTGTGTCTGTGTGTGTCTGTGTGTGTGTCTGTGTCTGTGTGTGTGTGTGTTTGCGTGGATCCGTGTGTGTTACAGCAGAGGTGTGTGTACGAGCAAAAGTGGTGTGTCTCTAGGGATTTGACCTCTAACCCCTGTGTTCCGCCGTGACCTCTAACCTCTAACCCCGGTCTTCCACTGTGCAACCAAACAGCTCCACCATGTAACCTCTGAGATATGTAAACACATAACAACCGCTAAACTATAAAAACACACACTATAGACAATGATTGCCATCCCAAATGACAGCCTAACCTCTGTACACAGCGCACTACTTTTGATCAGGGCCCGTTCGGACACTAAGTAGGGAATGTGGTGTCATTTGGGATGTAGCTCATCAGTTGAAGATGATGATGGAGAGAGAAGGGGATAAAGAACAGTTGGTAGAAAAGAGGAGCAGGGAAGGATACAGGAAGCAGGGTAGATGAAAGAAACATAGGGAAATAAAGGGCTGAGAGAGAGAGAAGAGAAAAGAGGGAGTTGAGAGAGAGAGAAGAAGAGAAAAGAAAAGAGGGAGTTGAGAGAGAGAAGAAGAGAAAAGAAAAGAGGGAGTTGAGAGAGAGAAGAAGAGAAAAGAAAAGAGGGAGTTGAGAGAGAGAGAGAAGAAGAGAAAAGAGGGAGTTGAGAGAGAGAGAAGAAGAGAGAAGAAAAGAGGGAGTTGAGAGAGAAGAAAAGAAAGAGGGAGTTGAGAGAGAGAGAAGAAGAGAAAAGAAAAGAGGGAGTTGAGAGAGAGAGAAGAAGAGAAAAGAGGGAGTTGAGAGAGAGAGAAGAGAAAAGAAAAGAGGGAGTTGAGAGAGAGAAGAAGAGAGAAGAAAAGAGGGAGTTGAGAGAGAAGAAAAGAAAGAGGGAGTTGAGAGAGAGAAGAAGAGAGAAGAAAGAGGGAGTTGAGAGAGAGAGAGAAGAAGAAGCTGTGAAAGAGAGGAGAGAGAGGGGTAAATATGGAGGGAGTGGGAATGAGGGAGAGAGACATAGAGCGAGCAGGAGACAGAGCCGAGAGAGAGAGAGAGGGATGGTAAGAATGGGAGGGGGATAGACATAGAGCGAGCGAGAGCGAGGGAGGAATGTCTGGTGGGTGGGCTGAAAATCAAAGCTGTGTGATGAATATTAGAGTTAGTTAGATTGATGATCACCTCTGAGTTAGATACATCCACTGGGACAGACTGAAATAGCAGTCATGTAGTGTGTGTTTGTGTGTGTGTGGCGAGAGGTGAATTGCAATTTAATTTCCTTGTATCTAATGCGTACTCTCTGTATTGAGTGTACCGTACGGTATGTTATTTTAATTGTATTATTATACATTTTTGTTAGATGGTGGATCAGCTTTAATACTGCAGATAGATTGTTAGATGGTGGATCAGCTTTAATACTGCAGATAGATTGTTAGATGGTGGATCAGCTTTAATACTGCAGATAGATTGTTAGATGGTGGATCAGCTTTAATACTGCAGATAGATTGTTAGATGGTGGACCAGCTTTAATACTGCAGATAGATTGTTAGATGGTGGACCAGCTTTAATACTGCAGATAGATTGTTAGATGGTGGATCAGCTTTAATACTGCAGATAGATTGTTAGATGGTGGACCAGCTTTAATACTGCAGATAGATTGTAGCTTCCATCAATGTAATTGTCTGCATCATTTCTAATCCCCCATATAGTGTTTTGTAAATATACAGTACCAGTCAAAAGTGTGGACACATCTACTCATTCAAGGGTTTTTCTTTATTTTTTACTACTTTCTACATTGTAGAATAATAGTGAAGACATCAAAACTATGAAATAACACATGTGGAATCATGTAGTAACCAAAAAAGTGTTAAACAAATTAAAATATATTTTTGTATTTGAGATTCTTCAAAGTAGCCACCCTTTGCCTTGATGACAGCTTTGCAAACTCTTGGCATTCGCTCAAACCAGCTTCATGTATAAAACATTCTATTCTATATTTCAAATATATAATATTCTTTGATTTGTTTAACACTTTTTGGGTTACTACATGATTCCATATGTGTTATTTCATAGTTCTGACGTCTTCACTACTCAGAGTGCTTCTCGCAGCTATCAAATAGATAAACCCAGAGGTCAAATAAATAAAATAAATAATCCTTCTAGTGTGTGTGTGTGTGTGTGTGTGTGTGTGTGTGTGTGTGTGTGCACGCGTGTGTACAGTCAGGTCACACCAGATCCATTGCAGTATTCGACGTTCGTCCATGTCCCCAGGATGTCAATATTCGTATTTGTAATTATTTGTATTTATTATTATTATTTAGCTGTTGACTCTTCCTAGGCTCCGGATAAATAAATAAATTAATTATACAATTATAAAAAACATTACAATACATTCATAACAGATTTCACAACACACTGTGTGTCCTCAGGCCCCTACCAGCCACTAGGGGCAACGATGAGCATTACATTCTAGTAGGTTTGGGTTATGCTAGGTTGTTATGGGCAGGGATGGCGGATGGCCGTAAGCATCTGCCTCTGATTCTGAAGGTTGCATGTTTGAATCCAGCGGTTAGAAAGTTGTTTTTGGTATGTTTGTCCTGTCTAGGATGAGGGTGCCGCTAGCGGCACTCCCCCCCCCCCCCCCCCACTGAAAAGGCAGAGCCGCGAAATTCAAATAAAATATTTTTTTTAAATATTTAACTTTCACACATTAAAGTCCAATACAGCTAATGAAAGACACAGATCTTGTGAATCCAGCCAACATGTCCGATTTTTAAAATGTTTTACAGGGAAGACACAATATGTAAAGATGTACATCTATTACCTAAAAACACATTAGCATAATCCACCATCTTTTATTTGTCCACCAACACCAGTAGCTATCACCAATTTGGCTAAACTAAGATATTTATAGCCCCTAACCAAGAAAAAAACTCATCAGATGACAGTCTGATAACATATTTATGGTATGGGATAGGTTTTGTTAGAAAAAAGTGCATATTTCAGGTAGATGGCATAGGTTACAATTGCACCCACCGTCACAAATGGACTAGAATAATTACAATGAGCAACGTGTTTACCTAACTACTAATCATCAAACATTTCGTAAAAATACACAGCATACACTAATCGAAAGACACAGATCCTGTGAATACAGACAATATTTCAGATTTTCTAAGTGTCTTACAGCGAAAACACAATAAATCGTTATATTAGCATAGCACATAGCACATAGCAGCCCAGCATTGATTCTAGCCAAAGTGAGCGATAAAAGTCAACATCGCCAAAATATATTAATTTTTTCACTAACCTTCTCAGAATTCTTCAGATGACACTCCTGTAACATCATATTACCCAATCCATATAGAGTTTGATCGAAAATGTTTATATTTAGCCACCAAAATCATGGTTAGACAATGTGAAATGTAGCCAAGCTGGTGAGAAAATGTCCGTGCGCCACTTAGACAGTGATCTACTCTTATACATAAATACTCATAAACGTGACTAAAAAATATAGGGTGGACAGGGATTGATAGACAATTTAATTCTTAATACAATCGCGGAATTACATTTTTTAATTTATCCTTACTTTTCAATACAGTTTGCGCCAAGCGAAGCTACGTCAAAAAACATGGCGTCCTAAGCCACTAACATTTTTCGACAGAAACACGATTTATCATAATAAAAATGTCCTACTTTGAGCTGTTCTTCCATCAGTATCTTGGGCAAAGGATCCTTTCTTGGGAGTAATCGTCTTTTGGTGGAAAGCTGTCCTCTTGCCATGTGGAAATGCCAACTGCGTTCGGGATGAACTGGAAGCGTGCCCAGCAATTCACAGCGTTTCAGAAATAAATGTCCCAAAATCGCACTAAACGGATATAAATTGCTATAAAACGCTTTAAATTAACTACCTTATGATGTTTTTAACTCCCATAACGAGTAGAAACATGACCAGAGTAATATTACTCCCTCCACTAATGCTTGGAACAGGTGCGGGTCGGTGTCCTCCAGGCGCATTACGCAGCAAGAAAAGAGTGACTAGCCTCAGGGTTTTTTAATTTGTAGTGCCTGTGAACGCGCAATCGACCCCATTCAAATCGTAATCACGTAAAGGCATCCAGGGGAAGACGTAAGCAGTGTCCGTATACTCATAGCAATAACAGTGCCCTTTTAACTGACTCCAGATCAGGGGCCAAAATTTCTGAAATCTGACTCCATGTCAGGGAAATTGCTGTAGAATGGGCTCTGTTCCACTTAGAGACAAAATTTCAACTCCTATAGAAACTATAGACTGTTTTCTATCCAATAATAATAATAATATGCATATTGTACGATCAAGGATTTTGTGGGAAGCCGTTTCAAAAATGACACGATTAGCATAAATAGTCACAACAGCGCCCCCATCCTCAACAGGTTTAAGCCCAAACATTGACCCGAACATCAACCATTCTGAGGTAATGCATAAACTTAACCTTAAACACTATCGAAATTTGACGTTTGGAACAATTTTTACGAAATTTGACGTTTGGATAAATTTTCGAACCATGGAAGAACCGTGAGACTGTGAGAGCTTGTAGGCCAAACCTTAGCCCCTACCTTAACCTTAGCCCCTACCTTAACCTTAGCCCTTACTTTAACCGTTTGGAATGATTGACTAAACTTACCGGTTAAAACTGGATGTTTATGGACAAACGCTGAATACTGCAATCAGACCGGCCCTGATATCTTGTTGGTGTGTGTTAGTGTGCGTTTCGGTATGTGTGTGTGAGTGTGTATGTACTGTGTGTGTGTGTGTTTATATACTGTGTGTGAGTGTATATATACTGTGTGTGTGTGTGTGTGTGTGTGTGTGTGTGTGTGTGTGTGTGTGTGTGTGTGTGTGTGTGTGTGTGTGTGTGTGTGTGTGTGTGTGTGTGTGTGTGTGTGTGTGTGTGTGTGTGTGTGTGTGTGTGTGTGCGTGTGTGTGTGCGTGTGTATGTGGCATGCGTGTGTGTGTGTGTGTGCGTGTGTGTGTGTGTGTGTGTGTGTGTGTTTGTGTGTGTGTGTGTGTGTGTGTGTGTGTGTGTGTGTTCGTGTGTTTCTGTATGTGTGTGTGAGTGTGTGTATGTACTGTGTGTGTGTGTATATACTGTGTGTGAGTGTATATAGTGGGGAGAACAAGTATTTGATACACTGCCGATTTTGCAGGTTTTCCTACTTACAAAGCATGTAGAGGTCTGTCATTTTTATCATAGGTACACTTCAACTGTGAGAGACAGTTCTCTCAACTGTGAGAGACAAAAATCCAGAAAATCACATTGTATGATTTTTAAGTAATTCATTTGCATTTTATTGCATGACATAAGTATTTGATACATCATAAAAGCAGAACTTAATATTTGGTACAGAAACCTTCGTTTGCAATTACAGAGATCATACGTTTCCTGTAGTTCTTGACCAGGTTTGCACACACTGCAGCAGGGATTTTGGCCCACTCCTCCATACAGACCTTCTCCAGATCCTTCAGGTTTCGGGGCTGTCGCTGGGCAATACGGACTTTCAGCTCCCTCCAAAGATTTTCTATTGAATTCAGGTCTGGAGACTGGCTAGGCCACTCCAGGACCTTGAGATGCTTCTTACGGAGCCACTCCTTAGTTGCCCTGGCTGTGTGTTTCAGGTCGTTGTCATGCTGGAAGACCCAGCCACGACCCATCTTCAATGCTCTTACTGAGGGAAGGAGGTTGTTGGCCAAGATCTCGCGATACATGGCCCCATCCATCCTCCCCTCAATACGGTGCAGTCATCCTGTCCCCTTTGCAGAAAAGCATCCCCAAAGAATGATGTTTCCACCTCCATGGTTCACGGTTGGGATGGTGTTCTTGGGGTTGTACTCATTCTTCTTCCTCCAAACAAGGCGAGTGGAGTTTAGACCAAAAAGCTCTATTTTCTCATGAAACCACATGACCTTCTCCCATTCCTCCTCTGGATCATCCAGATGGTCATTGGCAAACTTCAGACGGGCCTGTACATGCGCTGGCTTGAGCAGGGGGACCTTGCGTGCGCTGCAGGATTTTAATCCATGACGGCGTAGTGTGTTACTAATGGTTTTCTTTGAGACTGTGGTCCCAGCTCTCTTCAGGTCATTGACCAGGTTCTGCCGTGTAGTTCTGGGCTGATCCCTCACCTTCCTCATGATCATTGATGCCCCACGAGGTGAGATCTTGCATGGAGCCCCAGACCAAAGGTGATTGACCGTCATCTTGAACTTCTTCCATTTTCTAATAATTGCGCCAACAGTTGTTGCCTTCTCACCAAGCTGCTTGCCTATTGTCCTGTAGCCCATCCCAGCCTTGTGCAGGTCTACAATTTTATCCCTGATGTCCTTACACAGCTCTCTGGTCTTAGCCATTGTGGAGTGTTGGAGTCTGATTGAGTGTGTGGACAGGTGTCTTTTTAAACAGGTAATGAGTTCAAACAGGTGCAGTTAATACAGGTAATTTTTATTTTTTTATTTCACCTTTATTTAACCAGGTAGGCTAGTTGAGAACAAGTTCTCATTTGCAACTGCGACCTGGCCAAGATAAAGCATAGCAGTGTGAACAGACAACAACACAGAGTTACACATGGAGTAAACAATAAACAAGTCAATAACATGGTAGGAAAAGAGAATCTATATACAATGTGTGCAAAAGGCATGAGGTAGGCAATAAATCGAATAATTGCAATTTAGCAGATTAACACTGGAGTGATAAATCATCAGATGATCATGTGCAAGAAGAGATACTGGTGTGCAAAAGAGCAGAAAAGTAAATAAATAAAAGCAGTATGGGGGTGAGGTAGGTAAATTGGGTGGGTAGTTTACAGATGGACTATGTACAGCTGCAGCGATCGGTTAGCTGCTCGGATAGCAGATTTTTAAAGTTGTTGAGGGAGATAAAAGTCTCCAACTTCAGAGATTTTTGCAATTCGTTCCAGTCGCAGGCAGCAGAGAACTGGAAGGAAAGGCGTCCAAATGAGGTTTTGGCTTTAGGGATGATCAGTGAGATACACCTGCTGGAGCGCGTGCTACGGGTGGGTGTAGCCATCGTGACCAGTGAACTGAGATAAGGCGGCACTTTACCTACCATAGCCTTGTAGATGACCTGGAGCCAGTGGGTCTGACGACGAACATGTAGCGAGGGCCAGCCGACTAGGGCATACAGGTCGCAGTGGTGGGTCGTATAAGGTGCTTTAGTAACAAAACGGATGGCACTGTGATAAACTGCATCCAGTTTGCTGAGTAGAGTATTGGAAGCTATTTTGTAGATGACATCGCCGAAGTCGAGGATCGGTAGGATAGTCAGTTTTACTAGGGTAAGTTTGGCGGCGTGAGTGAAGGAGGCTTTGTTCCGGAATAGAAAGCCGACTCTAGATTTGATTTTGGATTGGAGATGTTTGATATGAGTCTGGAAGGAGAGTTTGCAGTCTAGCCAGACACCTAGGTACTTATAGATGTCCACATATTCTAGGTCGGAACCGTCCAGGGTGGTGATGCAAGTCGGGCGTGCGGGTGCAGGCAGCGAACGGTTGAAAAGCATGCATTTGGTTTTACTAGTATTTAAGAGCAGTTGGAGGCCACGGAAGGAGTGTTGTACGGCATTGAAGCTCGTTTGGAGGTTAGATAGCACAGTGTCCAGGGAAGGGCCGGAAGTATACAGAATGGTGTCGTCTGCGTAGAGGTGGATCAGGGAATCGCCCGCAGCAAGAGCAACATCATTGATGTATACAGAGAAAAGAGTCGGCCCGAGAATTGAACCCTGTGGTACCCCCATAGAGACTGCCAGAGGACCGGACAACATGCCCTCCGATTTGACACACTGAACTCTGTCTGCAAAGTAGTTGGTGAACCAGGCAAGGCAGTCATTAGAAAAACCGAGGCTATTGAGTCTGCCGATAAGAATATGGTGATTGACAGAGTCGAAAGCCTTGGCCAGGTCGATGAAGACGGCTGCACAGTAATGTCTTTTATCGATGGCGGTTATGATATCGTTTAGTACCTTGAGCGTGGCTGAGGTGCACCCGTGACCGGCTCGGAAACCGGATTGCACAGCGGAGAAGGTACGGTGGGATTCGAGATGGTCAGTGATCTGTTTGTTGACTTGGCTTTCGAAGACCTTAGCTAGGCAGGGCAGGATGGATATAGGTCTGTAACAGTTTGGGTCCAGGGTGTCTCCCCCTTTGAAGAGGGGGATGACAGCGGCAGCTTTCCAATCCTTGGGGATCTCAGATGATACGAAGGAGAGGTTGAACAAGCTGGTAATAGGGGGTGCGACAATGGCGGCGGACAGTTTCAGAAATAGGGGGTCCAGATTGTCAAGCCCAACTGATTTGTAGGGGTCCAGGTTTTCCAGCTCTTTCAGAACATCTGCTATCTGGATATGGGTAAAGGAGAAGCTGGGGAGGCTTGGGCGAGTAGCAGCGGGGGGGGCGGGGCTGTTGGCCAAGGTTGGAGTCGCCAGGTGGAAGGCATGGCCAGCCATTGAGAAATGTTTGTTGAAGTTTTCGATTATCACGAACTTATCAGTGGTGACCGTGTTATCTAGCCTCAGTGCAGTGGGCAGCTGGGAGGAGGTGCTCTTGTTTTCCATGGACTTTACAGTATCCCAGAACTTTTTGGAGTTAGAGCTACAGGATGCAAATTTCTGCTTGAAAAAGCTGGCCTTTGCTTTCCTGACTGACTGCGTGTATTGGTTCCTGACTTCCCTGAACAGTTGCATATCACGGGGGCTCTTCGATGCTATTGCAGTTCGCCACAGGATGTTTTTGTGCTGGTCGAGGGCAGTCAGGTCTGGAGTGAACCAAGGGCTATATCTGTTCTTGGTTCTGCATTTTTTGAACGGAGCATGCTTGTCTAATATGGTGAGGAAGTAACTTTTAAAGAATGACCAGGCATCCTCAACTGACGGGATGAGGTCAATATCCTTCCAGGGTACCCGGGCCAGGTCGATTAGAAAGGCCTGCTCGCAGAAGTGTTTCAGGGAGCGTTTGACAGTGATGAGGGGTGGTCGTTTGACCGTGGACCCGTGGCGGATACAGGCAATGAGGCAGTGATCGCTGAGATCTTGATTGAAGACAGCAGAGGTGTATTTGGAGGGCAAGTTGGTCAGGATAATGTCTATTAGGGTGCCCATGTTTACGGATTTAGGGTTGTACCTGGTGGGTTCCTTGATGATTTGTGTGAGATTGAGGGCATCAAGCTTAGATTGTAGGACTGCCGGGGTGTTAAGCATATCCCAGTTTAGGTCACCTAACAGAACAAACTCTGAAGCTAGATGGGGAGCGATCAATTCACAGATGGTGTCCAGGGCACAGCTGGGAGCTGAGGGGGGTCGGTAGCAGGCGGCAACAGTGAGAGACTTATTTCTGGAGAGATTAATTTTTAAAATTAGAAGTTCGAACTGTTTGGGCATAGACTTGGAAAGTATGACAGAACTTTGCAGGCTATCTCTGCAGTAGATTGCAACTCCTCCCCCTTTGGCAGTTCTATCTTGACGGAAAGTGTTATAGTTGGGTATGGAAATCTAAGAGTTTTTGGTGGCCTTCCTAAGCCAGGATTCAGACACGGCAAGGATATCAGGGTTGGCAGAGTGTGCTAAAGCGGTGAGTAAGGCAAACTTAGGGAGGAGGCTTCTGATGTTGACATGCATGAGGCCAAGGCTTTTTCGATCACAGAAGTCAACAAATGAGGGTGACTGGGGACATGCAGGGCCTGGGTTTACCTCCACATCACCCGAGGAACAGAGGAGTAGTAGGATGAGGGTGCGGCTAAAGGCTATCAAAACTGGTCGCCTAGAGCGTTGGGGACAAGGAATAAAAGGAGCAGATTTATGGGCGTGGTAGAATAGATTCTGGGCATAATGTGCAGACCAGGGTATGGTGGGGCACGGGTACAGCGGAGGCAAGCCCAGGCACTGGGTGATGATAAGAGAGGTTGTATCTCTGGACATGCTGGTCTCAATGGGTGAGGTCACCGCATGTGTGGGGGGTGGGACAAAGGAGGTATCAGAGGTACGGAGAGTGGAACTACGGGGTCCATTGCAAACCAAAACAATGATAACTAGCCTGAACAACAGTATGCAAGGCATATTGATATTTGAGAGAGACATACAATAAGTCATAAAGTGATTGCAGGTCATGATTGGGAGAGCTAGCTAAAACAGCAGGTGAGATAACAGCAGCTAGTCAGCTAACACAGCAACAGAAGGTAAAAATGGCGACGACTGGGCAGAGAGTGTCGGATTAACTACACACAGATCCTGAGTTAAGGCATAGAGCCGACAGATAAAACACAAATAAACCGAATGGAGTACCGTGAATTAATGGACAGTCAAGCAGGCATCAGCTATGTAGCCAAGTGATCCTAGTGTCCAGGGGGCAGCCGTAGATGGAGTAGTGAGGCCTCCACTAAGCTAGCCCGCGGCGTTTAAAGTTAGTAGCCCGGGGGGGTGGTCTGCTCAGACGGAGGCCGGTTGAGGGCACAGCGGATGGGGTATTTGTCTGCAGACCAGACGTGGTCGTGTCGACAGAGAATCCAAGCCGGATGGCGGTGGCGAAAGAGAGGTTGTGAGTTGTAGAATTGTGTTTGCTAACTGGTGCTAGCTTCGTGATTCCAAGGTGGCTTAGCAGTTCAGACGTCTTTTTCCGTATTGTCGTGTCGTGTCCTGTATATATATATATTTACACCTTTTCTTCACATATCTTTTATTTATTTTATTATCCAAGAACTCAACTACAAAAGCTTTCCTGCAAAAGCTTTCCTGCAACCCGCAGGCCTTCCTACCAATTACAATAAGTATTATTTACCTCAATCTGAAAATCCATCGTGGAAGATAGCCAGGGGCTAATTCAGAAGCTAGCCTGAAAGCTAACCAGAAGCTACTCCGATAGCTAGCCAGAAGCTAATCTGTAGCTGCCCCGAAATTAGCCGGTTTGCTGGCTAGCGTTGGTGTTTCAGCTGCCCACGTTTTGCGGTCATCAGCTATTCCTTTAACTCGATAATCTACCGGCACTTTTGTGCAACGCGACTCGGACCGGAGCATTCCGGGACTTTTTTTCTCTCAGTTTCCCCGGATTCCAACCGCAGGCTCTGGACACTTGCACCTTGATTTCGCAGCTAGCTAGCTGCATACCGTGTGACTATTGGCTTACGTCGACCCCGGAGCAAACTCAAATCATGCTGGAGCTAGCCAGCTGAGGAGTTCCATCACCATCCGGACCCGTTTCTTTTGTTGCTGCTGCAGATACGGAACCCCACCGGGCCTTCACGACTGACTGCCGACGTTATCTGCCCGAGGGATTTATCCAACCGGCACCTCCGTCCCGACGTTACCTGGACGCTCATCTGAGGCCCGCTAATCGTTAGCTGTCTTATCGGCTGCTATCTGAACAAAACCCCACTACACGGAACCTACCGACGGAAACGCACGAGGTATCTACAAACAGACCTCCATCCTATGCTGCTACCGATAGCCATATACCCGGCCAGCTGTCTGGATCGCCACGACCCCAACCAAAATCTACTCACTGGACCCTTATTGATCACTCGATTAAGCATGCCTCTCCTTAATGTAAATATGCCTTGTCCATTGCCGTTCTGGTTAGTGTTTATTGGCTTATTTCACTGTAGAGATTCTAGCCCTGCTCTCTATACCATATCCAACCTCTCAGTTCCACCACCCACATATGCGATGACATCACCTGGTTTCAATGATGTTTCTAGAGACAAGATCTCTCTCATCATCACTCAATACCTAGGTTTACCTCCACTGTATTCACATCCTACCATACCTTTGTCTGTACATTATTCCTTTAAACTTCTTTATCTCCCCCAGAAACTTCCTTTTACTCTCTGCTCTAGTAGCTCTAGGCGACCAATTCTCATAGCTTTTAGCCGTACCCTTATCCTACTTCTCCTCTGTTCCTCTGGTGATGTAGAGGTGAATCCAGGCCCTGCAGTACCTGGCTCCACTCCTATTCCCCAGGCGCTCTCTTTTGATGACTTCTGTAACCGTAATAGCCTTGGCTTCATGCATGTTAACATTAGAAGCCCCCTCCCTAAGTTTGTTTTGTTCACTGCTTTAGCACACTCTACCAACCCGGATGTTTTAGCCGTGTCTGAATCCTGGCTTAGAAAGACCACCAAAAATTCAGACATTTTTATCCCCAATTACAATATTTTCAGACAAGATAGAACGGCCAAAGGGGGCGGTGTTGCAATCTACTGCAAAGACTGCCTGCAGAGTTCTGTTATACTATCCAGGTCTGTTCCCAAACAATTTGAACTTCTACTTTTAAAAATCCACCTCTCTAAAAACAAGTCTCTCACCGTTGCCGCCTGCTATAGACCACCCTCTGCCCCCAGCTGTGCTCTGGACACTATATGTGAACTGATTGCCCCCCATCTATCTTCAGAGCTCGTGCTGCTAGGCAACCTAAATTTGAACATGCTCAACACCCCAGCCACCCTACAATCTAAGCTTGATGCCCTCAATCTCACACAAATTATCAATGAACCTACCAGGTACCACCCCAATTCCGTAAACACGGGTACCCTCATAGATATCATCCTAACAAACTTGCCCTCCAAATACACCTCTGCTGTTTTCAACCAAGATCTCAGCGATCACTGCCTCATTGCCTGCATCCGTAATGGGTCAGCGGTCAAACGACCTCCACTCATCACTGTCAAACGCTCCCTGAAACACTTCAGCGAGCAGGCCTTCCTAATCGACCTGGCCGGGGTATCCTGGAAGGATATTGATCTCATCCCGTCAGTAGAGGATGCCTGGTCATTTTTTTAAAAATGCCTTCCTCACCATCTTGAATAAGCATGCCCCATTCAAGAAATTTAGAACCAAGAACAGATATAGCCCTTGGTTCTCTCCTGACCTGACTGCCCTTAACCAACAGAAAAACATCCTATGGCGTTCTGCATTAGCATTGAACAGCCCCCGTGATATGCAACTTTTCAGGGAAGCCAGAAACCAATATACACAGGCAGTTAGAACAGCCAAGGCTAGCTTTTTCAAGCAGAAATTTGCTTCCTGCAACACAAATTCAAAAAAGTTCTGGGACACCGTAAAGTCCATGGAGAATAAGAACACCTCCTCCCAGCTTCCAACCGCTCTGAGGATAGGAAACACTGTCACCACCGACAAATCCACTATAATTGAGAATTTCAATAAGCATTTTTCTACGGCTGGCCATGCTTTCCACCTGGCTACCCCTACCCCGGACAACAGCACTGCCCTCCCCTCTGCTACTCGCCCAAGCCTTCCCCATTTCTCTTTCTCCCAAATACAGTCAGCTGATGTTCTTAATGAGCTGCAAAATCTGGACCCTTACAAATCAGCCGGGCTAGATAATCTGGACCCTTTCTTTCTAAAACTATCTGCTGAAATTGTTGCCACCCCTATTACTAGCCTCTTCAACCTCTCTTTCGTGTCGTCTGAGATCCCCAAAGATTGGAAAGCAGCTGCGGTTATCCCCCTCTTCAAAGGGGGGGACACCCTTGACCCTAACTGCTACAGACCTATATCTATCCTACCCTGCCTTTCTAAGGTCTTCGAAAGCCAAGTCAACAAACAGATTACCGACCATTTCGAATCACACCACACCTTCTCCGCTATGCAATCTGGTTTCAGAGCTGGTCATGGGTGCACCTCAGCCACGCTCAAGGTCATAAACGATATCGTAACCGCCATCGATAGGAAACACTACTGTGCAGCCGTATTCATTGACCTGGCCAAGGCTTTTGACTCTGTCAATCACCACATCCTCATTGGCAGACTCGACAGCCTTGGTTTCTCTAATGATTGCCTCGCCTGGTTCACCAACTACTTCTCTGATAGAGTTCAGTGTGTCAAATCGGAGGGTCTGTTGTCCGGGCCTCTGGCAGTCTCTATGGGGGTGCCACAGGGTTCAATTCTTGGACCGACTCTCTTCTCTGTTTACATCAATGATGTCGCTCTTGCTGCTGGTGATTCTCTGATCCACCTCTACGCAGACGACACTATTCTGTATACTTCTGGCCCTTCTTTTGACACTGTGTTAACAACCCTCCAGGCGAGGTTCAATGCCATACAACTCTCCTTCCGTGGCCTCCAACTGCTCTTAAATACAAGTAAAACCAAATGCATGCTCTTCAACCGATCGCTGCCTGCTCCTGCCCGCCTGTCCAACATCACTACTTTGGACGGCTCTGACTTAGAATATGTGGACAACTACAAATACCTAGGTGTCTGGTTAGACTGTAAACTCTCCTTCCAGACCCACATCAAACATCTCCAATCCAAAGTCAAATCTAGAATTGGCTTCCTATTCCGCAACAAAGCATCCTTTACTCATGCTGCCAAACATACCCTTGTAAAACTGACCATCCTACCAATCCTCGACTTCGGTGATGTCATTTACAAAATAGCCTCCAAAACCCTACTCAATAAATTCGATGCAGTCTATCACAGTGCCATCCGTTTTGTCACCAAAGCCCCATATACTACCCACCACTGCGACCTGTACACTCTCGTTGGCTGGCCCTCGCTTCATACTCGTCGCCAAACCCACTGGTTCCAGGTCATCTACAAGACCCTGCTAGGTAAAGTCCCCCCTTATCTCAGCTCGCTGGTCACCATAGCAGCACCTACCTGTAGCACGCGCTCCAGCAGGTATATCTCTCTAGTCACCCCCAAAACCAATTCTTCCTTTGGACGCCTCTCCTTCCAGTTCTCTGCTGCCAATGACTGGAACGAACTACAAAAATCTCTGAAACTGGAAACACCTATCTCCCTCACTAGCTTTAAGCACCAGCTGTCAGAGCAGCTCATAGATTACTGCACCTGTACATAACCCATCTACAATTTAGCCCAAACAACTACCTCTTTACCTACTGTATTTATTTATTAATTTATTTTGCTCCTTTGCACCCCATTATTTCTGTCTCTACTTTGCACTTTCTTCCAATGCAAACCAACCATTCCAGTGTTTTTTTTTTAGTTTTTATTTTACTTGCTGTGTTGTACTCACTTCGCCTCCATGGCCTTTTTATATTTTTATTTATTTATACATATATC